>NC_056732.1:1149241204-1149393704 GCF_019279795.1 Protopterus annectens | reverse complement strand
ACATATTTATTTAGTGAGACAAAAATGTGCATCTTTGTCATAAACTGACTCTAAGGGAGCAGTGTAGTTAAAGTAGGATGAAGGTGCAGTTATCCTGGGTACAGAGTGTTAAAGGGTACAATTGACAGATGCTGATCGGTCTTTGGTGCATTGCTGGCATTCAGAACTGAATGCTGGTAATGCATTTTGCAGTCAGGACGTATGTGCTATAACAATCTAACAATTCATGCATGTTATAAACTCTAGGAAGCTGCTTGCTACATTTTACAAGATATTCCTTTATTAAGTCTCCAAGTATGAGAGGATATTTTCTTTTTCTTACTCCTCACATTGTAGTTGAAGGGTTGCCAGTTTGGGCAATGGCACAGAAGACCAGAATTATTAGCTATATCTCTGCCCCAAAGACAACTGCTTTAGGGATCCTCTGAAATAAGAATAACAAAACATAAATAAATAAGTAAAATTAAATAAAATACTGGTTTTGTCTTCAATGTGTTTCTAAAATATAAACCTTAAATCTGGTAGAAAGAGGCCATCCTCACCAAACAAGACTAAAGCAGCAAGTCTTTAATCAGTTCAGTAACTGAAACTTCCCATGCCACTTGTCCCTCCCCTTTTACCAATGGTGTTCTGCAAGTTAGCCATTTGAAATGTTGGGACCTGCTACAGCGAGTCCCAAAATGTGAAGTCTGAATGCCTCAAGGATCGAACTTGCTTGTTCTAAGTTCAAGATGCCATTTCCAAAGTTTTCCCTTTTTCTGCGATATGGCAATGTTGGCGTTGGTATATATAAGCCTGGGGGGTGTGTGTGAGGCTTGCCTCTGCAAAAAGAGGTTTTAAAGAGCAGAGCAATTTTTGAGATTTGTTCTTCTCCTCTTTTTTTTGGTTGTTGGCACTCAGCATTACAAGTGCCAACATTTCACTATGGAGCCATTCTGAAAACAAGCTTCTTCATCAAATCTCATTTGCTATACATTGGGGTAGCATCAGAGAAACATCTCCAGGCTATGTTTTTTGTAAAATCAGTATTTTATAAGAACATTTTTCAGACTTATAGCAGGGTTACCACCTGTCCCTCTTTAGGCAGAATAGTCCCTATTTGGGGATCTGATCCTAACAAAGAACACAAAAAATGACCAATGTCTAGAAAATGTAGGCAAAAGTATTGCTTAGATTTCCTCTAATAGCTGCATAAGCAGTTATTTTGTATCTGAAACACCTTAATAGGATTAAAGCATCATAGGGGATTACCAGGCTATCTACCCGGAGGTCATTTTAAGCCTAGCCATTTCATCCCATTGTAATACCATGAAAATGCTAGTCAATACCCAAGATTACATCTAGTGATGACTGCCCATGTCCAGGAAGGCTGTAGGTGCTATCCCCGGTAAGAAGTTACGGTGCCCCATCCACTCATCCAGGTTCCTCTTGAACAGTGTATTAGAGGTGCTCTGCTTCAAATGATTTACTAGTGTGTTCCAAAAATGCGGCAGTCACTGGGAGATAAATCTGCCTCTCCAGCAGGTCTTATGTAAGTTGCAGGACATATTTATGTCCCTGAAATGGGCAGCACTAGTCTCGTTTGATTTACTGATATGAAGCAAGTTCATTAGGTTTGTGCCTTGGATTGCTCTGTAGGCCAGGTATAAGCCTCCCCTAAGAAGTCTATATGACATGGAGTATAGTGACAGGGACTTTAGTCAGCCTGGGTAAGGCACATGCTGGAGCCCCTTGATTTTCTTTGTTAGAAACCTTTGAGGTATCTCCAGTTGTTGTAGGTGCTTTGTATGGTACATGATGAATGGGGTGTTATACTCAGTTATGGGCTGGATTAGTGCCTCTTTTGCTCTCGAGGTGATGCCTTTATTAATCAAGTGTGCTCCACAGAAAGCCTTCATTACTACAGTAGACACATGGTGGTCGAAGTTATGGTTGCAGTCAACTTGTGATACTAGGTCCCTTACCACTTTGTGAGTACTTACAGTATTGTTGTTAATTTGATAGTGTGAAAGGATATTGTTTGTGCAGAAGTGAATGATGATGCATTTCTTTGCATTCAGTTTGAGACCATGATTAATACACCAGTCACTGGTCTGTGTGTGACCCTCCTGAAGCATACTGACATCATTTTCGATTCAATGACTGAACCTAGTTTGCATTCGTCTGCAAACTTGGTCAGCCACAACCCCTTAGTATTGACCTGAACGTCTTAGAAGTATACATCAAATGGTAGGGGGCCCCAGCACTGACCCCTGTGGGACGCCACTAGTAACAGCGCTGCTGGTTGATGTGGAGCCACCCACTTTAATAGTGTGCTTCCTGTTTGTGAGACAGTTGGTGACCCATCTTACAACAAAGGGGTTTACATTTAGTTTGCTAACTTTATTGGTAATGCCTGAATGTGGGATTATTTTGAAAGCCTTTGCCAAGTCGAGGTATGCTGTGTGCAGAGATTTGCCCTCATCAATGGCCCTGGTCAAATTTTCAGAGTCCATCAGATTTAACAGGCAGGATCTGCCTTTGACAAAGCCAAATTGGGTAGGATGCAGAGATTGGAGGTCACCTATGTCTTTATTTATGAGGTCCATAATGGTATGGCCCATGGCCTTACAGATGAGGCTGATCAGACTTATGGGTCTGTAATTCCCTGAGTCTGTTGCTAGGCCACCTTTGTGGAGAGGGATAAATAACTGTAGCTGTTCTCCATTCCACGGGAACAAAGCCTGTTGTTAGGCTATGACTGACAAGGGTACTTAATGATGATGCTAATTCATATTTTAACCTGTTTAGAAGACAGCCTGGGCTGCTGTCTGGTCCCATAGAGGCTGTGTTTCTTTGCTTTGAACAAGGGTTTGAGGACCTGCTCTTCAGACATGTAGGGTTGGGGGGGGGGTTGTGATAAGTTAGGAGGAAACAAGGAAGTGACATGTTCACCAAACCTGTCTGTTGGCAAGTTAGCTATTTCTGTGGGGTCAGTGTGTGTGATACTATTGGTCCCTAGTTCTGCACATGCTTGGGTCCTACCCTTTAGGTTACATACATAGCTGTAAAAGGCCTTATGGTTATCCTTGGCTGTACTTGCTAAATTTCTCTCAAAGGAGCCCTTAGAGGACATGAGAAGTTGTTTTATTTGCCTGTTGAGGCTGAGGAGGGTGTTTTTCAATTGATGGGGCATTGCCTTTGTTTTCTTGGACGACAAACTTTTGCATTTATTGTAAAGTTTGTTGATGCTGGATGTCCACCGTGGCATATTGTTTTTACATGGGCTCTATCTTTGATTATTTCTGGTACAGCCAAGTTTATGCACTTATTCAATTGATTGTACAGGGCTTTAGTATAAGCTTCAATATAGTTACCACTTCCAGCATGGGGTAGGGCTTGGAATGCATTTATACCTTCATCTAGGAGGGCATAGTTTGTCTTGGTGAAGTTTTGTAGTCTGATTTCACCCTTTGTGAGTTCTGGTGTTAGTGCCAGTTCGAAGGTGAATGTTTTGTGGTCTGATTTAACTGAGTGCCCGACAGTTGTGGCAGTGCATCTGTTTGACATTTACCGAGGACCAGATCTAGAATGTCTGTTCCTCTTATCATGGTATGAACAATTTGTTCCAGGGCATTTGAATTAACAAAGTCAAGGAGCATTTGTGTTAGTGGCACGTTGATGGTGGGATAATTGAAATCCCCCATAACCAGAGTGTTTGGTAAAATTTGGATGGTCTCCAGTTTGGCCAACTAAGCACCATGGGGGTCATGACCAATGTAGGGGGATCTATTACTGGCTATGACTTGAGTAGGAGTCTTACCCCCCCATAACCTGGACTTGGAGTAACTCCATGGAGTTGTCCAGCCTAACTAGATATAAGGCAAATTTATCTCTAATATAGATAGAAACACCGCCTCCTTTGGTTTTCACACATTCATTTTGCAGTCTAAAGGTGTGGAAGGCACTGTAGCCTTGTAAGGCCAGGGCATTCTCAGTGGTCTTTAAAAAGATTTCTGTGACTTCACAGACACCTACATCTTCTAGTGATAGACGTGCTTCCAGGGAGTGCAGTTTTTGGTTTAAGATCCTAGCATTTAGCAGCATGACCCTTATTTCATTCTGGTTGGCTAATTTCATGTTGGCAATGTTGTTTTTCAGACCTTGCCTAAAGAAGACACTATGGGGGAGGTAAGAGCCTTTGCCACCAGCTGAAAGCCTAGAGGTGCGAGGTGCAAACCTTCTCTGGCAAAGGAGCGAAGTTTGTTGACTATGGATTCCCAGGCTGACATGAGCTGCACCCTCTTTGAATGTCACAAAAACTCAGGCAATTACCACAACACTATTCTAGGTGAGGATAGTATGCTGCTCAAGGCTAGGGACATACCTGCCTGGGCTACATCCTCAAAGAGCTAAACCATATCTCTCTTCATATAGTCCCGTGAGGTACATCTCAAGTCATTCACAACAACATGAACTATGACAGATTCACAATGGTACTTGTTGCTGACAGACCTGAGTTCATGCATGATCTGACAAATCCTGGCACCACACAGGCAGCTGATCGCAACTTTCTCCTTGTCCAACCTGGTGAGTGGGGCATCAACAATACAAAATACTCAAGTTCTACAAGATAAAGCTTTTATATTGGTAAAAGATTATATTCTGGTGTTTGCACTAGTTGTGCTATAAAATATCACATTTGTATAAAAAAATCCTATCTTGGGCATTTGAAAAGGTGGAAACCCTATTTTGGGGTATTAGCTTTGTTGTTGTTAATTGGTTAACTATTCACATCTAGCCATTCCTCTTATTTGCCTTCTTTAGGCAGTTTTATTATTCCTCACTGAACCTCGCTAGGACTTGGCATTTTTTATCACCTCCTCCTTACAGATTTACTTTTTAAGTAGCTGTACTGTTGTTCTATAGCTGTAGTCTGTACTTGCCTATAATTTACTATATGCAGTTGTATACAGTTGTATTGCTTTTTACAATTGTTGATAGTATTGATTAGGATCCTCAAGAAAAGTAAAGACAGACACAAAAGTTCACCCCAAGATTGACGTATTTTATGTGTATTTTGCTTAGCTGAAAAGCATTTTACTGCTCACTGTGATAACCTATGCATTGTTCACTACTGCAGCTGTTAACAATAGAAACTAGATGATGTTGTTTAGACTGAAAGATGTCTCTGTATCTGCTCCCAACAGGGCTTTGACCTGAAGCACCACTTTTAGGTTAGTTCTATAGACTCCAGTGCTGAGTCCATCACACTTATGACTTAGCTAAGTCTAAAGATACAGAGATAGAGCAAAGATAAGGAAATAGAGAGACATAAAAAGGAATCATGCAGCTATTAAAGCTGATAAACCTGATAAGGCTGATAAAGTTAGAGATTCCTCTTCATGTCATAATACTAAAATGCCAGAAGTAGTAGGGCTTTCAACTGCTTTTTCCTTCTTCTTATGGTGTACCTAGAATTCCTGTTAAAGTGTTGTCTGAGAAGTCACCCTACCACACTTGTCAGAGCTGGCAGTGTGCCTTCTTTATCAGATTCTAAGGTATGATGTACAGTTGCATCTTTCAGATAGACCATCTTCTTCAAGATCCTTCAGAAGTCGTTCCATTTCAATTATTGACTCTAACAATGAAAAGACAGCAGAAATCTTCATTAATGTCTAGCAAAAAATGTCTCTTGCCTCTTACCAACTTGGTATAAGGTCAGAGATAGTTTTCTTTGCCTAGTTTTTCAGCTAAGATATCCCTGTTTTCCTCATCATGTTTCATTTTTTTATATTTATTTATCCGTTGTTGATTAGTTTATTCTCACTAGGATAGTGGGCTCTTTTAAAGAGGGAGATCCCAGGTGGTATTTATACTACTAGGGGAAAGTTGGCCAGGGCAATTACCTCAATTTACTGAAAGAGGGATCATGGACCCACAGAAATATGTCTTGTCACATGTATTAATCACAGTCAGAGCATGTGAACATATTTGTGTGGGAAAACCTTATTCCTGGAATATGCACCCTATAGCAAATAATTGTAAGATGTGGCCATGGTGGTGCAGCGGTTAGCGTTGTTGCCTCACAGCAACAGGTTCTCCCATTCAATTCTCGGCTGGAGTGCCTTCTGTGTGGAGTCTGCATGTCCTCCCCGCAGTTAAGTGATGTTTGAAGACATGCAGGTAGGTGCGTGCGTGAATGAGCATGCCTTCTTTGAAGATTGGGTGTCTGGCTGGCAACTCGGCAACATAAAAAATCCGCTGCCGATCATTAGGGGACCGGAGTTTCTCTGTGGTAACCCCTAACAGCCAAAAGACATTCGTTTTTAGTAGCAAACAACTGTAAGATAATAAGTGCCTGCCCTGTAACTTTAAGTACACTCACAGAGTCCTGCATGTTTATTTCCAGAATTTCAAGCCTTTTAATTCCATCTACATCCATGCTCCCTCCTACAGTAAACTGAGGTAATAATACAACTTTACAGTATTCATTACAGCAATGAGCAGTAACTACCTGCAGAGATACAAATTTCTTGTAAGCAGTGGTTTTATAAAGCAGTGTCTTTTTTACTTTAAATGCATTTTAAAGGTAGAAGAGACCCGTATAACAGCTTCTGTCTTCTTCATACTGAGTACGCCCACAGTGATTACCTCCCGCTGGTGTGGGAGCTGTTACCTGCTATTCTCTTCTCCCACCCCCAGTCCCCAGCCAACCCATTCCATTCCATTTATAGAACCTAATCTTCACCCAGAAGTCCAGTTATTTCCCACCCTCTTTAAGGCCTGCATATAACTGTAGACATAACAAAGTCACACTTCCTCACATTTAGTACTCTAGCCAACCAAACCTTAAACTAAACCTCCCTCTTTTTCTTGTCTTACCCTCCTCTTGCATTCTACTAGGCTCTCCTACATTTTTCTTACACACCCACTGAATTTTATCCTCCTAGTACTACTCTTCAGCTACTCCCTAGTTCCAGCAGTTATTTTTTATCTTACTTTCACACTAACCATCTTCTACATACTCCCTAGTTTTAACATATATTTTGTTTTTATTATTCACATTCACTTCTCTCTCATCCCATCCAATGTTATTATTCATTGCTCCACTCTACAATGCTACAATTCTACACACATATTATTATCTCTCAAAACTGCTGCCTACCTTACATCTTACCAACACCTATCTCTATTCACAACTTTCTGTACCCCCCAGTCATCTCCCAAACACTACACATCTCCAACTATTCCATCCATCATTCCACAACCCCTTTTTCCCATTTTTACACATGCGGATGGGGTGTCACTTTAACAGGAGCCAAGGTTTACACCATTGGGTGGCAAGCCCTGCCATGGTTGTTCTTCCATACCACAGACTCGCACACACACTGTCACATCTATGGTCAATTTAGAGTGCCAAATCCACCTTCTGCATGTCTTTGGAATATGGCAGGAAACCAAAGCACATGAGGGAAACCCAAATGAACACAGGGAGGGTGTGCAGACTCCACATAGAAGACAACTCAGTCAAGAATGCAGACTCCACATAGAAGACACCTCAGTCAAGAATTGAACCAGGGTCCCTCTTACTGTGAGGTGGCAACACTATCCGCACCACCACATCTCCAGCTATTAATAACTCCTAATCTGTTCCTCTCTACTACTGTCCACCTCATTAAGTATTGCACCTACAAGAATCCAACCAACAAGCCTTCCCCAAAACCAAAGTTGAAATTCAAAGACTCATACCCCCTGCTGCCTCTTGACTTTAAAACACGTGGTGATACCCACCCTGACCCAATTCCTGCCTTAACTCAAAAAAAGAATAAGTCTGTCAAAGCACAAAATAGTAATTCCTCAAAGATACAAAGCATACAGTCTCCATCTATACAGAGCTAACCTTAGAAGAATAAGAAACAAACTTACTCATTAGCATGCCTGGGTAGCTTACCACTCCCCAGACATATTAGTTTCCACAGAAACATGGCTTAAACAAAAATAAAAGATGGTGAAATATTACCGTAAGGCTGTAACACCTTAAGACCAGACAGAACCCATAAAAGGGTGGTGGGGTGGCCATTAATAAAAACAATGGCTTTCCAGCGTACTGCCCATCACAAAATTTGAAAAATGTAAAATCCACCCAAATGGTGGACTTCACCCTCCAATGTCCCACCTCTCACTATCTAAATATCCCAACTCCAAGATCACACTACAGTGGGAAAAAGGGCAAATTCCTGATTATGGACAACCATTGTTTTCACTTATGAAAAACTTAGATTAAGCGGTCATTCGAAAAACTGAGAGTTCGACAGAGAGGGTTCGCTGAATAGTAATTCAATAAACAGTGTTTTCAATGATGTGACACAGACCCTTGCAAACTGATATGCCTGAATATGAGTGCAATGTTAGCAGAGGGCTTCAAAAAATGGAACACAATTACAGGCCCACGGACAACAGTGAATGAAGCATGCACAATCATGGATAATATTAGAACAATACTACCAGTAATACCATGTCTTTGACACAACACATGTGATTCTGAGTGATCATAGATGGTTCTGCATGAACACACTTGTACAAGTATTATGACATGTTAATAATCAATGAGGGTAATCAAGTGCACCGTCCTGACACTGTAACATCATTGGAATTGCTAGGAGGGACACTGCTATATCTGTATATGTAACATTATGATAAATCCGGGCTAGCTGACTGGTGTTCATGACATATATATATGGCACAATCCACACTGTCATGAATGTAACCCATGCCATCAATGTTGTCAAACAACTATGCATGTACTGTGTACATCACCAGAACAGGTGCCACATATGCATCAGGAGTAATACCTTCCTGGGTGTTCTGCACCATTACATAATAATGTTTATGCAATGAAAAGAATACCAAGGTATGGCCTATAAGATGTGTGGCCACTCATTGTGGCAAAGGTGCTGCATTTCAGTTACGCCTCACTGGAATATGTGTAGTGAGGTACATGAAAAAAGGTGCTCTGTACTCAGTTATTGGTGTGATGAAGTCTGTGAACTATGGAGGTATTATGGCCTTTGATATGGATGTCCCACACATACTGAGTAGTTGTGGCCACATGCCGGTGGATGTTCCACATACCACCTTCCCCAGGACACAGGTCATATACCAAGTGGTCTGCTTATAGGGTGTGATGTCTACATTACCCTTGGTTTGTATGTTTGTTTTCATAATGTAACAAATCCCCCAAAGTTTTTGCTTCATCGCATGTGTTGGCTGGATGTGGCAGCAATCTTTGGTGTGTGTTTATACTGTTTGCATTATATTTATATCACAGTTGGAGTTATTAAATGCTGACAATCTGTAGTCCTCCAGACAGCTGTTTGGGCACAGGATGTGTAAGTCAATCTTGACATCTGCGACTTAAATAATGGACAGGAAAGGGCCTAGCAGACAGCCCTGATATACTGACCAGAGATATATGTTACTTCACACATTTCAATATATTTAGGTGCCATGTATGTGACCAAGTTGTCTACCCACTTGGTGTCATAGGTTTTTATGTCCACATCTGATAGCGCTGAGTGAATACCTCAATGTTGATTTGAATCAAATGCCTTGGCCTGCTCAAGTTCCACAGGATGAGATAGTGTTCTCATCATGCATGGTCTCGATGACCTCTTTCAGGACATCTAGCAGATGTAACATGGATTTAGCATTAACAACTCACACATGTCTGTTGCACACAGCTGGGATATTATTAGTGCCCATACAGAAAAGATCCATGATTTCTCACCAAGAATATACAGTCCCTGTAAACCATGCCATGATGTATGTGGATAGACCGAAATCCCTGTCACTGAAATCTGTATTATATAGAATAAGCTGACTTGTGCCTGGCCTACAGGCCAATCTCTGACCCTACTATGATGGGAATGCTACACATCTGCAAAGTGACTATACCTGATGACATTAGCAGTGTCTGGTGACAAGAAAATTCTAATAGCAGTGTCCCACATGCTGGTATAAAATGCTCTATCTAATGTCAAACAAGTGCACAAACACATACACACACAGTGAGAGCAGAACCCCTATCTATCCAAGTACAGTAAAATTTCAGTTATCCAGCACCCATGGGGAATGGTAGATGCCGGAGAAGTGTAGTATCCAATTGCTTGAGAGTTACTGTTAAAAAATAGACCTGCCAAATATTGTACCCTAAACTATACCATACCATACCATTAAAACTGTATTGATTTGCTTTTAATATTGAAATACAGTCATTAAAAACCTGGCTGGAATAAAAATAATATTTTAAACTTATATTTCTGCTACAAAGTGTGGCACGCAGAACTGTTTTCAGTGGCACACTGACTGGATTGGAACTGAATGAATTGAATAGAGAAAGAGAGAAAGAGTGAAGGTATGTATGAAAGCAGAAGCGACTGTGTCTGAGAGATTGGAGAGATGCATGGAAACTGAAGACATGTAGACGACTGTCTTAGCGATGGTAGGGTAAGATTATGGGGGGAGAGTACAGTGGCAGGACCAGTGACTTTTTAAGTATCAATAACTAATTGAAAAATGAAAATCCAAACTGGCAAAACTGAAACAAGGAAAGAAAACGAGCAGGCAATGGAATATCCAACTGTTTATTATACGTAAGCGCTTTCACTGAATAAAAAACTTCAGCTTCTTCAGACAAGTAAAAACTATTCACTTCCCAGTTTAAAAACCTTACACAAACCTGCTGAGCCAATGGGCTGGAACAGCCCAAATACATGATGTCATGCAGCCTAAATCACTTAAAGCAATATTGACTATATAAACCATGTTGCCCAAATGATAGTCTTAAGCATCTAAAAAGGGTTAGTGAAAAAGTTTACCATTTCCAACCCAAGACAAAAACATAAATACAAATCAATTGGGATGGTAGGTGATGCTTGAAAATAGGCCATTATTATGTAAAAAGTAGTAATAATAAATAAAATGTAAACTGTATAGATGTATCACATAAAAATGTGTTATGTTATGTTATTGAATTAAATTACATTATGTTAATTTTATTTGTTTATTTTTATTTTACATTTGTTGACCGGGATAGTCTGACTGGATGCATGTCCATTTTCGCGGAGGCCCGGGGAGAAAAGCTCCAAGGGTAAGCAGATACAGCATACCATAATGCCAGCATTACATATTACAAACAGACTATTTACAGAGATTACATAAGTAAGCAAGTTAAACAAGTTCCACAGGTTAGAGTTAATCCTGAGTGCAAGTCAGGATTAAATTAAATTACTCAGTAAACTGGTTAACAGATTTTTACACATTCTAGAGAGAGTTGCCAGGCTTGATACATTGACATAGCCAGTTAAGTAACAAATGTTGTTTGAGTCTAGTTTTAAATTGACCTAAGGTGAAAGTAAGGTAATATCAGCTGGAAGAGAGTTTCAGGATCTACTTACAGAGTTTGCAAAGAGAGAGCCTTAATGTAAAAACCAAAATATAAATACATCATAAAAACATCTAAATCACATTTTTTTTCTTTTTATTCTTATATATTGATTTACAAGTAAGATTTTTTATGGTTTTATATATTTTTGATGGTTTCATATGTTTTTATATGTATAATACCACAAGGTAGGGTGAACGAGTCTTGTATGTTGTACTTATATTTTGTTTTTTACATTAAAATAATGTAAACATATACATAAACATAACATAAAATATTTTATGTTATACATTTATACAGTTTACATTTTATTTATTATTACTACTTTTTGTATAATAATGGCCTATTTTCAAGCGTCACCTACCATCCCAACTGAGTTGTATTTATGTTTTTGTCTTGGGTTGGAAATAGGTTTCTTTTTTACTAACCTTTTTTAGATGCTTAAGACTATCGTTTGGGCAACATGGTTTATATAGTCAATGTTGCTTTAAATGATTTAGGCTGCATGACATCATGTATTTGGGCTGTTCCAGCACATTGGCTCAGTAGGTTTGTGCAAGGTTTTTAAACTGGGAAGTGAATACACAGTTGGATATTCCATTGCCTGCTCATTTTCTTTCCTTGTATCAATAACTAATGTGAAGCAAGTGCACAAACACACACACACACACACACACACACACACACACACACACACACACACACACACACACACACAGTTGATTGCAGTGAGATTAAAACTCCTACCTAAGGACACAGTCTAGAGAACTCAGTACTTTACTCAAGCACCACGGCACAAGAATGACTTTTACAATGCTGCAGGACAATTTATAGTGGACGACATTAGCAGTGGATGTTGGAGTGAAGATGTTGGGAGGCCAGCATGAAATGGATGTGCAGACAAGTGCAAGTGTCAAAAAACTGGCAATCCATAGGATTAGACTGGTAACTGCGGGATAATACACACTTATGCTGTTTTGACTAGATAGACATAGACACACACACACGCACACACACACACACACACACACACACACACACACACACACACACACACACACACACACACACACATATGCCCATGCACGCGCACACATGCATGCACACATGCCTCCTAGTTCACTGCAGTGAGAACAGAACCCCTACCTATCTAAATACACAGTCTGGAGAACACAGTACTTTATGCAATGTGTCACTGCAAAAGTTTGACTCTTACAAGGCTGCAGGGCAACCCATGGTGGATGACAACAGTGGATGTTGAAGAGAAGATATTGGGAGGATTGCAAGAAATGGATGTGTAGGCATGTTCAACTGTCAAGATATTTCAAGTTCTGCATGTTACCAGATTAATGAGTATGCAATGTGTATTATGTGGTGGTTGTGTTCCAATGTGCAGATATAGTTTGAGACAGCTTTACAAATTGTATACAAACAGGTATCCACATTACTATAAGTATTTGAAAATCTGAATGTGTATTGTCATTCTAAAGATGTTCATGGTATATCACACAGCACTTCTTATTAATTTATGTAGTCTAGTTGATACATTTGTGACCAGGTACTGAGAGACCAGGACCACTGTGCATGGTGGGGGGAGGTAACATATGGCTGCAGTGTAAATATGTGACATATTCTTAGATAGGATCTTCATTTTTTATGTTTCCACATGCAGCTTCTTTGCATGAAGATTAAATGGGCAGTAAACAAAGGTAATACATGCTATTATTTACTGTGCATAGACCAAAGGCGAGCAATAGGTTTGAACAATGGTTGGCAAAGTGTTTGTGCATGCGAGATAAACATTTCCACTGCCTTCCCATTTGTGTGTAGTTAAGCAGTGTGCAAATATGAGATTCATAGCTAAAATTACGAGAGTTAGTATTAAGTGTATGAAATGCACCTGCTGCTTAGCTGACTTGATGGGAGCAGGTGTAAATACATTGACACATTCCTTTTTCAGTGCAGATGATACAGGGTTGGAATCCAAGTGTATGTAATACTTTAAAATAAATATTGATAATGCAGTGAAATTTTACTTTATTCTACCTTCACTGTGTTAAGTGTATTTTAATGTAGCACAACATGTTTAGGCGGCATTACATGAAGGTAACCACACCACACAAGAGACACTTACTGCCATTTGGTACTGGTGCATGATTCCAAACTCCACATACACATAGAGGCCAAAAAGTGGAGGGCTCCATTTCTTTTTTTGGTACTTATGTGTGTTGTGTGTGATTCTATTTTTGACCATATTATAGGTGTTAAAATGGGGAAGATAGGAAAGTGATGACATAGGCAGCAAGCAGGGGGAAGAACAAAAGGAAAGCAATGCAGAAATGTGCAGGAGGGAAGCAGGAAATATCAACAGCTATCCATTTCTTCAATAGCATAAAATGAAAATATGTACAGAATATTATCTGAATTTGGACTGTCACCTCCACAAAGAGGAGTGACAACACTGCAATGTTGTTGTACAGCCAACTGGGCCAAATCAAGTATGTCAAGAAGACGTTTGCAAAATGGAGTGCTATTTAGGAGATATATATTTTTTTTTTTTTTTTTTGTGGAATGGGTGCTCTTTATTATTTCTTCAGTAAGACAGGAATGCTGGGTAAAAATGTTAAGTTGGGTAGATGAGGCAGCAAATGCAAATAAACAGGACAAACAAGAGAAGACACAGGGAAGGTGAGGGACACAAAAGTTTGGGGGACACCATGACTGGTGTGAGGGAGGGACAATGCAAGCTCATGCCCATCAGACATGGGGACAGTGAGAATCTAATCCTCACCTGCAGTACTGTAATCACTGTCCTGTTACTCTACTGGCTGATGGAGTGCTTGATTTCTCTCTTCCTAAAGACCCTGAGGGACGGCAGCTTTCTATCCAGCTTAGGTGTACACCAATGGTGCAGTACTTGACCCTACACACTGACCATGGTGTCTCCTGAAGGCTGATGAAACCCCCACCTCTGCCAGTACTCCCAGAGGGTACCACAGTACCAAATGCCAGGATAGTGCTACTTGAGGGTGCAATTATTGGCAGGGGCAGCAGAGGTAGTACTGTTAGTATGGGACCCAGATGTGCTGGGTGTTGGAGCAGGTGGAGTAGAGGCAGGCTGACTGACTGGGTTTGGCCTATCTCACTGTGCTGTGAAGCATTTAGAGAATTGGTACACATGGATGACATGGAGACATTTTGATGACACATAATAGAAAATAAAAAGGGATAAGGGTTGGGGATGCAGAAATACTAGAGATAAAATTAGTACCATCATATTTATCTGAAATATTATATTTAAGGATATGTGCTAACAACTACAAACTATAATTATGGATTGCTCAAAATACTCCTCACAATGTGTATATATTACACATATGCTTGATCCAATTATATTGATTACAGTTAACAGCAGGGCTTTTATGCCACTTGTAGATAGTTTAATTTATGTTTGTTTATTTGTTTATTTCGGCTTTTCCCGGTTAGGGGTCGCCACAGCGGAACTCCGGTCCACTAATGATTGGCAGTAGATATTGATGTGCTGGCTTGCCGGGCCTAACATACAACCTTCAATGAAGGAACGCCCATTCACGCATGTCGCCACACAGAAGATGCTCTATCTGAGAATCGAACGGGCAACATCTAACTGTGAGGCGACAACGCTACCGCAGCACCACCACAATTTATGTAATATTATTAAATAAATGCAGTACTGTACAGTTGTTACTCATGGTATTTGAACCCACAACCTTTGACTATAGTCTTACACTTGACTCCTAAAGTTGGTTTGTGCTACAGACTTATGCATGCATACTTGCTTTTACAGTTAGGATGTGCATGCTCACTTTGCTACTAATGTATATAAACTATGTTTAACTTTTACAGCTACAATAATACGTCTCCTATTCTGCATAGATACCACTTGCTTCCCTCAGTCTCTCCAAAAGATCAGCATGAGCCTGCCAATTCAACTCAATTTCAGGATTAGCTGGGAAAAAAGAAAACAGCAGAAGAGCATTATGCATACCAGTCTTGTCTATATTTAGCCTTCTATGTATTGTAAATCCTTTTTATTAGCAAACTTACACAATTGTGGGGAAGTCACTTCTTTGAAACTCATCCAACCACTGGTTGATTATATCCATCTTGCAGATTTTTAGGTCATTGAAATGGTGGCTACACTGTTCTCCAGTGCTCGGGATGCCAGTCACACTGGATATAGCCTTGGCCAGACTTTTCCAAGCCTCAAACTTGTACTGGAAGCAGAATAGTTCAACAGAAGTCTTTGGCTGTGGTGCTTTACCAGGACTCCAATAAATATCCTGGACTCCTGAACACCCCACCACTGCGCCCGAAAGTTGGCACCTTCCCCTCTAATGTCTGACATGTCTAATCCCAAAAGTAGAGCAATGTCAACTAATGATTTCCCACCAATTCCTGTTATTGCATTTACTGGTAGTGAACAAACCCAAGAAATGATGCCAACCACATCTGCACAATGTCAAGTGGAGAGCAACAGTGCCAAGCAGTGAGGAAAGCAATTTTTGAAATCTGACACTTGACATTAGTTTGAGGGGTGTCTGCTGCTGTAACTGTCAGGTGATTTAACTTTCGAGACAGGCACTGGGGCATAAATTTCTTGACCTGACACATTTTTGGTTTGGCTTTATACAATGACAAATTTGATTTTTACAGTCTGGGATTCAAATTTATTATAAGGGACAAACCATTTTTTTTCCACACTGGTGATTTTCCATCTTTGTCACAGAAGAAGTGCTTCTCAGGCATAGTCATAAATCATTCATAAATACAGATGATAGTTTGAGGTGTTAACCATGTATGTGTGTGACCTGACAAATTCCTTATTTATACATTGATTTGTGTATGTGTTTTATTTAAGTGTGAAGGCCAGCCAAGTCCAGACAGCAGAATTATACTTAAAGAAATACAGTACATAGTATACCTTTAGTCATACATCTGCAAACACAATAAAGGTGTCTTATCACTCATACGTATAATTCATATCAGCTTCACTATCTAAAGTATTAAAAATGAGATTGAATATAATGTGAAATAGAACAACAGTAAAAATGTCTGGTATGTCTTGTATTGGAACCCAGGATCATGTGTATGGCAGCCCTACACTTACACCTGTAGCCACAAGAATGTTGAAACAACATTTGTATATTTTTGTGTTCATTACTACAAACTGGACTGTCACAACAGTAAAACATTATGTTGCATTTCCTGTAGTAGGACTTAGGCCCATCTGTATTGCAGCCCTACACTTACATCTGCTGCCACAGGAATAGTTAAATGACAGTTGCATAATTTGCTATCCATTCTTAAATTCTGTGTGTTAAACTCCATGCAATGCCACATAGCATGTTTGAATGGTGCCTAACAGAATTAATACAATATATCTGTTTTCAATTGTTGACTGTCTGCATCCTGCTTGCAGGTGTTCAATGGCTGTAGGTATTGGGGAAGCTTGTTAACCAGCAAGCAATGTTGCTTAGCGATGCTGCAAGATGGAAATCAAAAACTGCAACACTATCATTTTTCATGTTTACACTGTCTACAGACGGTCTGCAGGTGTTCTGTCTGCTTCCTTTGTGGGTCACTAGTCCAGGTTCGCACACTGCTAAGTGTTAAGCAAATGAGATAAGCACAGAAAAACCTGGCCGTCATTGTGTTTCTCCTGTTTGCGCTAAGCTGCACACTGTCCAAACACAACCATTAAAAGGAAAAATTAGAAAATAAATCTCTGAAATAAACAGTAAAAAATTTCTGTTGGTATACTTGAAATATTTTTACACAGATCTAGATTTTAGATTTGAACTCTCACTCCAGTGAATGTCTAGAACACAGTAAGGGTGTCTTATCCCTCTTTGCCACACAGCTTTGCAGAAAATAATTGAAATCATTGTGCAGACAGCCAACTGGAACATAATCCACAGTACTAACAAAACATATGACAATTGTTTGTAAATGTATTAATTTCTGATGTAGTGCACTGAGTGATCACACAACCATTTATGACTAGTGCTTGCAAAAATGCATCTCTGTCTTATCTATCTGTGTTTGTTGCTCATTCTTGTCTTATTTGACCAGCAATCTGAGACATGCAGTCCATAAGGCATTCTGTATTGTTGTTCTTAAAATGTATGAGGGTATTAAATGGCAATAATATACAGCTGTCAACAAATGAAGGAGAGGTTGGGTGTTGAACAGAAACTGTGAAATGTGTGCTGCTTACTTACATTTAAAAACTTGATACAATTAATTCTACACTTTGTAAGTCTAACCTGGCTGACAAACCCACTGGAGGTAGAGCAGTCTGAATTACTGTTGTGTTTTTCTTCTCCCTACCAGTAATCATTCACAGTTGTAATCCATTATAAACAAACACTGAGGGAATGCCTGCAGTATGTTTATATCAGCTACATGGAGACAAATAATGGGAATTCAGAAATTCGAATGCGTTCACACCTCATTTGTATCTTCAATGTGCTCACAGCCCTGATTCTAAACCATAAAAGGGAATTGTGTAGGTATGGAACCTGAAGGTGAGGTGACTCGTTTATGTGGATAACATTGAAGATAACATTAAAGAAGATATTAGTTTGGGATATATCTGCACAGAAGACTACTGACCTTGATAAGGTATGCTTGCATTTTTCAGCTATATGCTGCATATGCTGATATGCCATTAAGAATATATATAAACACATTAGCAAATGCTAGTTTTATCTGTATGCATGTCTTAGAAGTGTACTTATGGCATGGGCATGTTAGTCAGGGCATTTCATTTTCTCAGATACACAGCCTTACTAACTGTCATCACAAGTGTTAATGTTGCAACTTTTTTTGTACCCTCTTCTATTGTTTGCATGAAATGCAGATGTGCTATATTGTCAATGATACATGGGTGTTAGACTTCTAGATGGACCATACACACCTCTAGGGGAGTGCTGGCTACAGGTAGACATAACTGGCAATAGCTTAAAATGGAATGTTCTGTGTTAAATCTGTACATGTGTTTCATGGACAGTTTATTTGATGGCACGTTTAGCATTTTACTGATGGCTTGTTAGTAAAATGTGACATTTGCCTGTTGCTTTTTTTTGGGGGGGAGGGCAAAGTTGCAATTCTGTTTTGGCACAGGCAACACTGGTGCTATTGTCACTC
This sequence comes from Protopterus annectens, assembly GCF_019279795.1. Taxonomy (NCBI): domain Eukaryota; kingdom Metazoa; phylum Chordata; order Ceratodontiformes; family Protopteridae; genus Protopterus; species Protopterus annectens. Next base: position 1,149,375,088 of record NC_056732.1, on the reverse strand, counting down.
TCCTTGTTTTGGATGCAACCTTGCTTCGTATGTGATTGTAATATGTTACAACCACATAATTCCTTTTTTTATATTTGAATATCTTGATGGTTTTATGTTTCTCCAGTGGGTAATAGTGAAATATTACTTTTTATGTGTTATATTGAAACAGGACTTCTAGTTATGTGATACTTTTGTATTATCCTTCTGTTGTGTTTTAGGTCACCCAGGGAGGGCTATGGCACCTAGGTGTCCCAATGCCTGAAAACCCCCCTTCAGGGACCCTGGGAATGAGGTCATTGTGGAAGCTTTTAGGTGACATGATGCCTTTCTGCTTGAGAGGGAATGCAGATATAGGTCAGTAAGAATGCAAATCTGGAAGCAGATAGTTGCTGATGTGAGCACAGTAGGGAGCCACATCAGGACATATGATCAGGTGCACCATAGGGTCACTGACATGATTTCATCTGCATGGAGGAGAGCAGCTGAAATGGCCCCTGAATGAATGGGTACCATTGGGTGCCTGCTACAGAGCCACCACTAACAGCAAAAGAAGTGTTCCTGTCCACTGTCAGGGATCCAGACATCTCACTGGAAAGTGCACAACAGCATGTCATTGATGTTGGTGCTACTGTTTCAGGGAGAACAAGTATGTCCCAGGAAGAGCTTCCAGGTAGGCTTATCTAGCTCAGCTGTTAAATAGTTCTTGTATTGTAAAATATTGACAGCAATACTTAAGTACTGTTTAACATTAAATTTGTTGGGTGGGGATAGTTGTAGATTGATACAGTTAACAACACATTCTGATGATCCTGGAAAAAGTTAAGCAAAAGGTAAGGACACCATCATCACAATTAACAGTAGCACATGGGATTACACATGGTCTTAATGTGGACTTGTCATCCAAGTTTTTGTTAAATGTATCATTAATAGACATATAAAGGGCAAAAAAGTTTTAACCCCTTGTGCTAGTGGTAATTGTGACGATGGTGTCCTTACCTTTTGCTTAACTTCTTCCAGGATCATCCTACATGGGAAGCATAACATCAACTGCACATGGTAACTCAAATATTATTTTGTCAGTAGTGGTGAGCAGTTCTAAGAAATATTTATTTTATCCATATTTGTGATGTGGGTGTCAGGACTGTTGTGTGTATTGCTGTACTGTTTTTAGTAGTGGCACCACTGCTAGTTTGTTAGCATACGTTTGACTATAGTAGTGTAACTATTAATTTCTTTCATGTGTTTGTTGCTTATTATCACAAGTGATCCTGACAGTGGAAGTGTAGAACTCTCACCACCTGATGTCAGAGTATCAGCAGACTTGGAAGATGATGATGGTGAAAAAGGCAGGCATAGTCAAGGGATACAGAGGTTGAGTCTGACATTGAGGTTGACATTCAGCTATCTCCTGTAATTCCATCGGTAACAGCCAGTAGGACTAGGCCAACCCATTCCAGTGAGCCCTCAGATACTGGGCAGGTGGAGGGTGAGACATTCGATCAGGAAAGTATGGTTACTGTGGCTTCAGTGCCTGTTGACTCCGGCCGTAGCCAATGTGCAGGCAAGGTGCCACACAGTAGGGTTGTTAGGGGTGCCTGAATGAGGCCTGCTGTCCATCCTCCACCTGATCCAGGTGTGTCTTCCCATGCCACTCAACATATGTTTAGGGCCATCATGGAGGTGTAGGCATGTTCTTAGAGGTCCTCTAGAGAAATTCTTAGGGTTGTAGATGTAGCATGACACACGCTGACATGCGTGACTGCCTCCTCCATGTTACTGATTCAATGGATTGGATGAATGACACATTGGAATGGGCAGTGTCTATGATGGAATGTCTGTTGAGAGGGGGACGGCATCCTCATGGGCATAGGTCAGCCACATCATTTGCTGTTAGCCTGCATGGCTGTGTCCGATCACCTGCCATAGTGACACTACTTCCACTGCTCCATCAGTGGTTCAGGTGCCCACACCGAGACATGGCAGGTCATGAGATCATGGTCCTGGACATCCTCGTGAAGGGAGCTTGTCCAACAGACATCAGTCACATTCAGGTAGCAGCGGTGCATCTGACTGTGGGTGTGAACAAGCCAGTGCAACTTTTGGCAAAGCCAGTTGTCATGGTTGAGTACAACAGCAATGAACTGCCACATCTACCATGCATCATTCACACCTGTCTGACATACCAGGATATAGAGCTACCACAGAGCTTGGCTGTGTTCCTGTAGATACTCACACACCAATTTATCCTGGAGGACCCATACAGACACAAACAGCAGTTAAATTGTTCAACTGTGAAGCTTAAAGCTCATTCTGTCTCAGTGGCCATTTGTTACTTTATCTGAATGTCTGCCCGCTTCTCTTTCTTACATGCACACCCTCACCATCCTTTTGTGTCAGCCTAGTCTTCCTGCCCCCACAACATCCTGTGAAAGTGATGATAACTGTGCCAGAACCTTCTTTTCTACCTTTTGGATTCAGGGATACATAACATTTGTGTCTAATGCGCAGGCTGCATAGCTGACTCAGTGCTTAGTAGATCTGTATTTGGGCTCTTCTTTTGCTAATTGCACTTTTGACATATTTAGGTCTTAGAAATTACACATTTGATAGAATCAAACATTTTTACATCAGTATTTTTGATAATCTTCTGAGGGTTGTGAAGTATAAAACTGAAATGTGTCTCATAACTTGTCTAATGATTTTCCAGTACAAAGTATGATACCAAACTGAGGACATTTAGTGACCACCAGTACTCTTCAGTACTTTTGGGAGATATGAATGTGTGAATCTTTGATGCCTGAAGCCTACTTCTTGATAGAGGACACATTTGGTCATGTAAGTCTCTGCTGTCACATGTTAAAGTAATTTCTGTACAAATCACCCACCTTTTACTTACTTATAATCACCAAGTAACTACATGCAAGGATATGCCATTCACACATATTATTACACAGTACACTCCAGGTTCAGCACTTACTTTGTAAATCCAGCAGTTGCAACAGTTTTAGTTCAGGACTGACTCTGTCTGAAGCTAGCAGTACACAGCCATTACATGAGTAGGTAAAGGTTGTGAGTGTTTCCCTGTATCAATGTTATTATATGTATGTGTGTAGGATAAAGGTTTTAATACTTTAGTTGGTGAGTGCATGTGTTATGCATTGCTCTTAGACAATACAAGGGTATATTGAGTATGCCTACATCTGCCTACACCCACAGCAGCTCCTGGTTCCCCATCTGACTCCTTACCTGTGTGGCTCTGGTGACCTTGCCATTGGTGGTGGGATGCATGCCCCTTCCCCTTATTGATCCTGCTGAGCTGCTTTCTCAGGATGATGTTGTGTAGCATGGCACAGCAGTAAATATTTCAGTACATACATGTGGATTCTGTTGCAGGACTCCCCCAGATGTATCTAAGCACTGAAACCACTGCTTCAGCAGCCCAAACACAGACTCGATGATATTTCTGGGTTGAGGGTGTGCCTCATGATGGTTTTCTTCAGTGGGTGTGTGTGCATTTCTGATGAGCGTCATCAGCCACGGTTTCAGTACATAACTGCATCCCCCAGAAAATGACCCTGTGGGACATCATCCTTACTGAACATCTGATAGAGCTGGGAGGTGTGCCAGATATGTGAGTCATGGTAACTGTCTGGTTTGCCAGCACACACATTCATGATGATTCTCTTGGCACTACATACAACATAGCAGATAAAGATTGGAAGCCCTTTTTATTTATGTAGACCTTTTCCTGTTCTCCCAGTGGTGTCTTAATTTCTATATGTGTACAATCTGTGGCACCCAGTGCTTCAGTGTAATGTGCTACTGGGCAGAACTCCTGCATATTTGTGGTCCTGTCCTCAGGAGTACAAAGAAAATATATGTGGTCACTGGCATGTCGGAGCATAGCATTCATGAAGTGATGGATCATCCTGGATACAGATGCTTGTGATACCCACAGCATGTCCCCTCTTGGTCTCTGAAAGGTTCCTGTAGCTAAAATTCTAAGTGATACACATACCATTGTCTCCACTGGTATTGATTCCCCTCGGTTTGCCCTGGGTCTGAGTTGAGGATGACAGAGGTCGCAGAGTTCCGGTAGTGTGTCTTTGTCCACCCTGTAGTACTCTGCAATTTCCACTGCATGCAGACTGTGACAAGTTAAACAGGGTCTGAAAAACTCTTCTTGGCCTTGGTCTATTAGCAGTAGAAGCAGCATACAATTCAGCCTGTTGCACATACACACGAATTAAAGCAACAGCAGCCCCTAACATTCTTTCTGTGTAGACTCCTTTCCATGGCTGCATTCCAGTAGGTTTTGGAATTCACAGGGAAAACCAGCACTGAGTATATATGGTTGCTTTATACCTTGTTGAATAACTCCTCGATTTTGGATTGGTTGATTAGCATAGAATTCAGCTGCTTATATTGTAATTAGCATGTCACTGTGTTTGCTGTGGTTGAATGGCTCTACACACTATGTAGAGCCACTTACTAAATACAAAACAGTGCGCCACCATGTTGGAGCACATGGTGGTACCATGTGTGTGTCATGCCGCGATGCGTGCACAGTCTTAACAGACCGTGTAGGGTTTATTGCACTGCTCAGTGTGCCCTGACTGTGAATAACTCCTCCCTCCTTGCTAGGATAGGAGAGTTGACCAAGCTCCTTCACTCCTCCTGCTTTCTGCCCATCTCATCCAGTTCTGGGGCTGTTCATCAAACCCAGATCACCTGAGATGCAATCAGGAATCTGTCCCTTGCACCATGGAGTTAGGATATATACTGAATGTTTAAGTCATGCATCCATTAGTTGAGATATTGCTATCATTGTCAGCAATGCCCTCTAAGCTCGATATGTCCATTCAGAGCTATGATATAAATTCTTGTGCACTGACATACATGAGTTTAATAATGGTGATGCATTATGACTTATTTATTGTTATATAAGCCCTGGGCAGAATGTTGAATATTGTATTAGGGGCTTAGAAAATCTGCAATCTTGTTTTGTTTCTAAAATCTTGACAAGTTATATCCTGAGCTAATTTTTCTGGAGTTACTGGCTGACAACAATTGTACCCAGCTTATACAATTTCCAAAAAGTTGAGATAATATCCTAGATTTGATATTGGTTAATCAACCAGGTGTTGCCAACCATGCTTGGTTACTCCCTCCCTGTAGAAACACTGACAACATTGAAACTGATTTTGTAAAAGCTAGAACTATCACTAGCAAATCTGATATCATTATGTGTAGTTGCAAAAACGGAAATGTAAGTAAATTAAGAGAAGATGTTAGTTCACTTAGTTGGCATGACTTATTAAATACTGGTAGTATAACAGGCTGGAACAGAACACCTTTGATTCTTCATGTAATTTCAGAATGTTACAATAGTCTGCTTTTAAAAAAAGGATATTGGGGACAAATATTATTTTCTATCTTGGTTCAATGGTAGACTTAAAATCTTGTTTTAGTGAAAGAGACATAAGTATAGGTTATTTTCTAAAAGTTACACTAGGAGCAGTAAAATAAGTTTCATCTCACTTCTCATCAAGTAAAATCAGCTCTTATCATGGCTAAATATAAATATGAACATCAAGAGGTCCTTTATGGTTCCAAAGTTCCAACAAAAAGTCATTTTAAAATATATATTTGGTGTCCTAGTCATAGTCATCAAAAAGTTGAACCCTAATTATCTGACAATCAGACAATCAGTGACCCTAAGCTTATGGTGGATGGTTTTAATAAAATATTTTTGTACTTTGGTATCTGGTTCAGATGTACCTGCCTTTATCCTTGAGGCAATAGATGCTACCAACATTGATTACCATGTCATAATAGATGATACTATAAAGGAATTGCTACACAAAATCAAGAATACAGCCAGCAAGGAATATAATAATATGTCGGCTCAATTTATTTGCTACATTAAAGACATTTTGTTTGGTCTTCTACTTGCTGTATTTAATTAATTTTTGCAAGAAGGATCTGCCACCTCATCCTTGAAATTGGCAAGGGTTGTTGCTATATTTCAAGATGGCAGAAACTGACATGGTCTTCAACTATCACCTGAGTAGTTTCTCTCTTCTATTTTTGAATAGTGCTTTGAAAGAAGCATAATATTTTTGCTAAAGGCAGAAAACATTAATGGCCCTGGCTTAGGCATAACACTAAAATTGTTTTGTTAAGGAGATATCAATACTTATATATCAGTTTGAGTTTGGTGAAGCCTTGGAGAGGGTGTACTTTATTTAGTTCTGGCCAAAGCCTTTGATAACCTGCCTAAGGATCTTGTTATTAAATTCCTCTAATGTAAGGGGGTTAATCAGTACATAATTACATTTCAGAACTGGCTTCATGTGTAGAAGCAGAGTGATCATCCAGGATCAGGCTTCTGACTGATCTCAGCTTTGTATTGGAGTACCACACTGTTGCATAGTGGTTCTGCTGGTAATAGATCAGAAGCAAGGCAGTGCTAACTAAGATATGTCAATGCAAATGAGCACAACTGCTTTTCCCAAGATAGATGCACTGGCTTTCCATATACGGTATATCCACTGCACTATATTGATTTTTGGTCAGTACTGGATAAAAGTTTACACTTGAATGTTGACACTCCCTCGGAATTTACTTTAGATCATTTTTTGTTCCTCTGTCTCATCACCTTTGTAAAAGCAAAATATTTACAGTCTGAAACAAGAAAACCTAAATCTCCATCCCAAGCTATTTAAGAAACTCTTTCTCTTTGTAGATGCATAATATCAGCCTTAAACTGTTTGTGTACTGTAAATTCAAATAAAGTTCCCTATGAACTAGTATGCAAAAAAGTAAATGTAGGCTTCAAATTACGAAGCATGCCAACATAAATAACTTTTACTGTGCTCCCCACTTGCTAGGCACTCAGAACATTTATGTACATTGTGTTTTTTTCAGTATTCAAATATTAGTTTTATGGCACTGCCACCTAAAATCACAAAACAATGGGATAGGCCATTTACTACCAAATGCTTTGGCATATACATATTTCTTCCCACTCCAGTTACTGTGACTTGGAGGAGGCAAACATTTTCCAACATTATTAAGACATAACAGATATCTTGCTATTGCCTGTAGAGTTAAGGTTCAATGTGTAATGTACTTGTGAGAAAAATGTTCAAATGCTTTAATAACAGTAGGGCAAAATGAGATAAAAATATTAAAATATGACACTTGATTCATTTGCCAGCATTTGAAATATGTCGCTGAAATGTGAAAGGTCAAGGCTGCAATAAACTTAGATGCATTTCAGAAATTATAAAAACATTTAGTATGATTGTAGTTTTGTCAAAAGAAGTAATCAAGATTAATGGAGAAATGTGACTTGCATGCTAATATTAATTTGTTGGCCTTATTTTAGTCTAAGCAAATAATTATTAATCTATTCTTACTAGTATAAAGTAAATCTCAGCGAATAAAGTACTTTGGAATACAGTCTTCTAAATAGAGCTTCAATACAAGAAAATGTCTGTGAAGTAACCCAAGGCCATTCAAAATGCATTTTCTATGGCTGCGAGGCAAACCACCTGCTGTTATTTAAAGCACTGTTATATAAAACCAGTTCTGCTTTTCTCGACTGACGAGAGGCAGTTAGCCACGTAATTACAGACTTCATTGTTCATCTGACTTTTCCTTTTATCATTGCTTGCAGGACTTCCATTTCATTACATCTATTTAAAATCGGTGCAATCATACATGGATGTACAAAAGTCACACAATTTTGATTCAACATGAAATAAGAATCTTACTGCCTGGCTCCTCATTGTGATTTCTGACAGCTGAAGCATTCTAACAAAAAAAGGTAGATAATGTTCATTAGGTACAGGAAAGGAAAACTGTCTCGAAATGAAATTTCCAGTGATTTATTTTTCTCCTACATGACTCTTGTTTCCCTTGTGATCTAAGTAACTTGCTTACTGGAAGCTAAGTTGTACGGATCCAAGAAAGATTTAGCATATTTTTTTAACCACTGTCTATATTTCAACAATTTTCCCGCTAGTATTGTACTACAAATCTCATTTACTGCCAAGAAAAGCTGCCTCTGTCTTTCTCTGTGTAGCAGGAAACTCACTGAGCATGTAACATAACGTGATGAGCAACAGATGCCATTGCCAGCAAGTAACCTGAACTGCAACACAGATGGGTAGCTATCCCCCATAATGTGAGTTAACAGCAAGATCTCCCAATCCCACTTCACAATTTTCCACTGGCAATATCATAGTGCATTTTTACATGACTTTAGTACAGACTGAAAATAATTCTGATGAGAAAACCATATGCATTTGACAGTATCACTGCAAAATGTAGCAACAGTAAGTAAACGGATAAGAAGCACAACCGAATGTGTGTTGTTGTTGCACTGTGTTGAGTGTTCAGTTCCGGATAGTGTGCTGGCTGGCAGAGTTAATGCATGTTTGCACAGTCTAGCTGATACAGAGGGTTAATATTGTGAGGTGTACTGCCTTGGGCAGCTGGTTTGATTCCTTCAGCTCTCATTTGCTTATTTTGTAACCAAGAGTAAGTCACTGGGCCTACCTGTTTAACAAATGGGTAATATTACCTATGAACTTGAAGATAGCCCCATGAAAATTAAATGTACTAGTCTGAAATGCCTCACTCTTGTTGTACCATAATGGCTAAGGTGTTTACCTCATACACACAAGGTATAGGGTTTGATTCTTACCTTTGGGTTGGGAAATTTGGTGAATCTTAAAATGTCCCACACAGATAGATAAGCCTAGTACTAAGCAATGAATTTAAGTAGGTTAGCATCAAGTCTGCAGTCATCCCCATGAACACATGAAAAAAAAAAGGTAGAGATCAGATGTATAAAAAGTGCTTTGAGCAGTACTGCACACAAGTGCACCAATTAACTCAGAAAAGGTATACAAATATCCATTACTTCACAACAGCTCAGTGCCTTAGGTCCAGTCTCCTCTACAGAGCTTTTAACTTTAGATGAGATATTCCAGAATAGCACAGCTGTTGCATTCATGCTTACAATGCTGTCAAGAAACTATCAAAACAAACTTGGTTTTTACAAGTACTGCTACCAATATGACTAAAAGACAAATCTGGGCTATCAATCCTTGTCAAAGTTGTCTTTGCTTTACAGAACGTTGTTAATACACCTAATTACTACATGGTCTGCACACACATAGCCAGGAGGCCACCATGTGCTGGTTTAGGCTTGTTTAGCCCTACATATTATGCCTGACAGTGTTATACAAGGCTTACTGCTACAAGCTCATTATGACTTTAATTTTATAATCCTGGTTTTGATTCCCTCTGCCCCCACATGCATGCTATATGAATCTGACAGTCTAAGACTATTCTTGCACAGAATGGTTTGTGTCCATTTAGAACAGCAGCGCACCTTGCATATTCATGAAGGCATGTTGCTGTTTAATCTACACGGACACAAACTGTGAATGAGTGCAGTGGGCGTGTCCATGTAGTGCACGGACACTAAACACACCTCCTGTGTTCAGAAAGTGCCATACGGCACTGTCTAAGCTGTACTGGAATATTATAAAAGCTTAGTTCTAATATTATGCCAGTATCTCAGTGTCCATGGACACTGAATTGTAAACAAGATCATTTCAGTGTCTGCAGAGGCTGAAATAAAAATGGCAAGAGGAATCCAATACAAGAGGTGTGGCACAGCTTCTGTGACATGGCCCCTGTATTGCTAAAGTGCCATATGGCACTTCTGCATGCCACAGAAGCAGGAAATGTGTGCAAATGCACACATACATAACCTGCAACTGTGCAGATTTCCACAGAATGTCCCAGATGTATGTCACATATTTTTTGTCCACTCTGCATAAAATATGGGTGTCAGGCAAACTAGTGGAAAATTAATAAAGACTGCAGTTGGCAGATACTGAGAAACAATTGAGTGTCAGACATTATACCCTTCAGAAAAGTCATGCCAAAGTAAAGCCTGTTATTCTCTCAACCTTCTAAGTTGGCAAGAGCGATATCTAAAATCTGTCCCTATTTGTCCCCCCATCATGTCACACTTTGTCCATATATCCTGACCTAAGACCCAGAAAGCAGTGTGCATACCCTAAAGGAAAATAAAAATAGAACACCGTTTCAACTTTTTTTTCCTGTTCCCAATAAAGTTTAAGCATAGCTGAGTGGGTGTGCATGCCGCACAGCTATGTATAGCAGAGTGTAAACATCTAAAGGAGCAAAATAGAAATATACAGCCAAAATAGTCAAAGCCAAATAGTATAGTGGTTAGACCTTTCACTTAATATTCAGGCATGCACAGTTTGAGCCCAATGCAGTCCATTCATCTTCATATGTGAAATAGGACTAAAATATATATTTTTATAAATAGGTAGTGAATAATATATATTTGTTGACCAGTGTAGTGCAGCAGGTCCAAATGTGTGGTGTCAGTGTTGTACAGATGTGAAACCCACATATAAACACAAGTGTCCCATACAGTATAGCCACAAAAGAATGTAATGTAATGAAAGCACATAGGAAGATGCTATGGAAGGGAAACATACATAGCATAAGATGACATTAATAAGGAATTGATCCCACATTCCTGATAGTCCATAAAATGAAAGCTGAACATTGCTTAATTAGGTTCAGCTATGCTTTCCTGGAGTAAACAGTGCTTAAATTGTTATGTTTACCAATAATTACCATAGCTAAGTGGATTAGCACACTGGTAAACAGTGCTTAGTATCTAGCTCTGTAAGCAATGCTTATCTCAACTAAGTGGGTTTGCCTGTCACTTAGGTCAGCTCAGCATACTCAAAATAGACCAATCACAGCAAAAGGTGGTAATCCAGCCATACTTAAACCCCACAGATGGGAATGCAACCATAACCAGTTGTAGCTGACCACTGCAGGCACTATGGCTGGTGTTGGAGAAGGTGTGCACTTTCGGGCACAGCGTTGAGGCACTCAGGAGTCCAGGGTCATGGTTGGACTCCTTGAAAATAACCATGAAGGGTGACTGCTGAAGGACCAGTACCAGGGTTCCCAATACAAAGTGGGGGCCTGGGACAGTCTTGCTCATGACCTCACCAGTGCAACAGGCATCCTTTGAACTGGTGAGCAAATCCGGCATCACTATGCTGACTTGAAGCAAAGGAAGAGGGACCTCTTAGAGCATTGGGTCCAAGATGCTTGGGCGTGGAATGTCCCAACAGTGTGCAAGTACCACTATCAATTTTCATGTATCAATGTCCAGCCTACGTATGACATGGAAAGGTATGCATAAATGTTTCTCTATCTCCTGTACAGCTGCGGAAGAATGGGCTGTGAACTTGGAAGCCCAAGCCAGCAGGCTGCTAAGGCTGTGTCACAAGGCTGATGAGTACTAATCTAGCTAGCAGTAGTTAGGACAAATAAATATAATGCAGTAGAATGTCACCTGACAGTAGTTAGTAATGTGTACTGTTTGTACTGAATAAACAAGACATTAGCAGAGTAATACTGGTGTACAGGATATATATCAGTAAAAGTGTAGCAGTACCTGTCAATAAAACTCTAAACACCAGACTGTTGTGTGTACTTTGGTATATGATAATTTGAATGTAGATGTAATGTTGATGTTAACAGATTAGCTATAAGGAATGTTCTATACACCAGGATCCTGTCCCTGAATCATAATGCTGTGTTAACCATTGTTTTCCATACTGTAATATGTCAAGATCTGACTACAGATTATAACAAACATCTGCCATGCATGAATATCAGAATTACAAGGGAGATTGTCCAAACAACATACTATTATACTGAAAACAGTCAGGAATTCAACAAAGGATCGTCAGTAGCTCATTGTGATGAAACACAACCTCGTGTTCTATTTTTGCACAAACCAGCATGGTTCGAATCCCAGGAGTGCTATTAAGTTGTATGCATAATCTCATCCAAGAATATGTAAATATGTGTAGAAACAGTCAGGTGCTGTTAACATACATTTTCTCCACAGGTCTGCCAGGTAAGAAAAGGTATAAATGAGCTGTAAGAAGCCTGTAATTATACACTGTGTACAACACCCACTGTCCAACCCCAAGGCTGCAAATGAGAGCAAGAGAAGTATGTACACCAAGTAGTCCCCTCCATGAAATGTCCCTCAAGGGTCATGCTGTTACAACTAGTGGCCACTGCAGCCAACACCCAGGGTGACCAATAGAAATCAAGGTGGATTATAACACTAGCACACACAGTTATGACTGCATAAATGTTACATTGACTATGTGAATATGTGTAGAAACAATCAGGTAATGTTAACAGATATTTCCTCCACAGGTCTGCCAGGTAAGAAAATGTATAAATGAGCTGTTTAAAGCCTGTAATTATACACTGAGTACAAACATACCACTTCCCAACCCAAGGCCATAGGTCAATGTAAAGTGAGGTAATACCTAGAGAGTAATGATTAGAGCAATGATCATTAAAGTTGTGAGCACGTCAAGCATATACAGATGTTAATTGACATCTCTCTCTGTCCCCCACCTTATCTGAACCAATAATCTAAACACATAAATCAATGGGTATCTTTTTCACCAAACCTGTTGTTGGGATATGTGTCCCATTGTTCTACAAATACTGAAATGTTTTTCTATTAATGCTCCCTGTTCAAATACTAGCATTGGTGGCCTGTTGCTATCAATGTAACCTACATGCCGTTATAATGCCCACTGTGGTTCCGTATATGCATGTGTTCTGTTTGCTATGCAACTGTTCCAAATCTGTTGTTTTGGGTTAATGGTGATAGATAGATAGATAGATAGATAGATAGATAGATAGATAGATAGACAGATAGATAGATTAGTACTAAACTAACTGCCCTTCTTGTGGGCCACTTTAAGCCTAGCCAATTAGCCCATGTAAGAATCAAACCCTGCACCTTGTTTCTGTAAGGTAAACACCTTACCCATTAAACCAACCTCCCAACGAATACTCATGCATGTGTTATAACTAATCCTGGAATGTGTTTTACATGACTAGCCAATATATGTTCTAAAACTGCAACACCATAGCATGTCTGGGAAGCCCAATCCCAGCGAATCTGACACCAGGCCACAGCATGTTTGGGACCCACCCCGGGACCTCCTCATCTGCTGGTACTGCACCACCTTCAGGTGGAATTGCCTCAGGGGATGGGGCTCATCCCCATCCCCGGAAGCGGGCAGGATCTTGTCACCCAAAGCCAGTTCCAGGGTCTGGTGCATAGCGAGCTTCACAATTATTTGGAGATCTTCTATGCCAGCTTGAGGGCCATGTGGTGCATCTAGAGGGTCAGCCTGTCCCCTCCTGCTGAGCCCCCAGCACAGCCACCTTTGGGACTGTGAAGCTGCCATGATAACTGCCCATGGGTGGGGACCTCAGTCCCACTGTATCCATTTGGGGACTCATGGGCATCCAATTCCCAACCACCCCTGTCCATCCAAGGTGTTTACCCCTATATGTGTCATATACCGCCCCTGTCTTCTGTCTTGTCTGTCTTCATACCAAACCTACCTCCCCAAATATACCTTCTATCATTCCCCAACATCCCACTCTCACATTAAAAAAGGGCAATCTATTCCCACAAAAAAATGTTGCCCCATGCATAGCTGTCCATTTTGCACATGTCCACTGGACAGATGTAATCTGGTCTAATTGGCTTCACAGCACATTATTGCTGTCCTCACCCCTCTCTCAGGGGTTTGAGTGTCCAAATTTACCTCCAAATTCAGTATATATCCGCAGCTGTTGCTGTAGAAGAAATGGACAGCTATGGACCTTCCCTACACTCGTCCTGCACATCCCTAGCTATCTTTCATATTGTTTTTCCCTCTTCATGTCCCCTTTTTCACCACTTTCCTATCACCCCTTTTTTTCTTTTGTTTTAAAGAAATTAATGAGTAGTTAAGCGGGAGTAAGCAGGAGTAAGTGGGAGTAAGCATGTTTGCGTGGTAAGTGAAGCTAACTCAGATTAAGCACTTCTAGGCTAACTGTGTGTAAGCATAATTCACTATAAGTTAGCATCACTTACTGCTGCGTAAACCTGCTTACAACTGCTTAAAAGTGCTTTAATTTCTCTGTATCTAACAGCCCTTGTTCCACCCAGCAACAAAATAATCAGCCCTTGAAAGTCTTGAAACCAGAACCCTGCACACAATAGTCACAGCAATTTACCACTAAGCTATCTGTGCTGTATGACATTTGGATGCTTTTTTTAAACATATCATACATCACAGCCAGTTTACAATAGGGAAGAGACACTGTGCAAGCAGGAAGGATTAGTATATGAAAAGAATCATATACATATAGAGAGAGAGATAGATATGTATGGAAATAAATATATGTGTATAACAATATATAGATACATTGCTGATAAATACTGAGGTGTATGTATGTATGTATATATATATATATATATATATATATATATATATATATATATATATATATATATACATATATATATATATATGCGTACATGTCTCACAATGCCCATACAAACATATGCTGCTGATAGACCACCCATAAATGGGGCAGCATGCACAGTTGGATACAAAAGGACCCATGACACTCACATCTGCCCCCCAGTCCAAATAATAACTGAACAGTATGCTGATACAAAATTATGATAGGCCATATACATTGGCCAGACATACAACGAACCATTATCAAAAGAACTAAAATGACTGAAGATAGTAAAGAGAAATACTACCAGCCATTAATTCACAAAAGTTCATTATACTCTGATATCTTGGCCAAAGCCTTCAAGGAGTGAAACATTACAAGAAATGTGTGCCTTAAATACAAGAAGCAATTAACACTTAATTACATTTAAATACACAACCTCCAATTATACTCCATATTTAATCCCCTAGGGGATAAAGTATCACCTTTAAAAATATAAATTGATTCTGTACATAATTGTTCCTTTATGACTGTTTGATCAAACTGAGAAACAAGTAAACTAAAGAGAAAAAAAGGAATGCAGCAAAAGTAAGGATAAAATTCCAAAATTTAATTCCAATTGTTGTGCACAAACGGATGAGCGCTTTCACTATGATAGCTTCTTCAGATCCTTCTACAAAAAATCCCCACAAACCTGTTCTTTATATAAAGAACCCAATCAATCAATTAATAAAAGATCAAAAAATTTTTAAAAGGGCTCATCTACAATAGATCATTAAAAAATATAAAAGACATACACAAGCATGTAAAAACATATATAAATAAAAAGTGCTCATATAACATACACTCAAATGCATCCTGTTGAAAGTATTGAAGATGTGTATGAGCAAGTACATCTGGTCATTGGTATGCCTAAATATGACAAAGTGTGAATCAACACTGAAACTAAACTACAGATGTATGTGGATAACTGCTGAATTATCTCACATTCATTATTCTCTACTTGTTTTACTTCTGACCTGCCCAAGCTGAGGGAGATCATTGGTAAACACTGGGGTATCCTCCTTGTTGATAATGATTGGAATTAAATTTTGGAATTTTATCCTTACTTTTGCTGCATTCCGTTTTTTCTCTTTAGTTTACTTGATTCTTTATTCACAGAATTACAGCGCTAACTTGTGGAGTGGGAGACTTTGCTTTTTTATTTATTCACTTTTTTTATTTGTTCTGCTGCCTACAAGAGTAAGGTTTTGTTTAAACAATGATGAGCATTGAGCTGGATTATGTCCCGAGAAGTGAAAACCATGGGACGGGAGCCTTACAGACATGGTTCCAACAGTGTCTAAAAGAAACAGTTAGTGCTTCCTTGTTTTTCGACTGTACAGCTGTTTAGATGATGTCATTGAGCCGACTATAGACTCTGAAAAACTACACGCCACTTTGGATGGTATGGAGAAAGACTTTATGAAGCTCAAATGACTTCAAACACAACAGATACACTTTCACTTTTGCCTTGAGCAGCACATCATTCCACGAGGCTTGAGGGTTTTTACTATGCCAATGGCAGCGCCTTAACATTGAGGTGAGTTGTAAGTACCTCCAATTGTTAATTGACTTTTTTCTCCCTGAGGAAACTAAGTTAATGGAGAATATTAGAATTAAACAACAGGAACTATTTAGTAGTTTTGCAGACAGTGTAGTGACATCGCTATTCGAGAATTTATTGGATTGTCTTTTAGCTTATGAGAGGAAGCTATTACAACAAAAACGACACAAAGCCACCAGGGATCTCAATGATTTTAAACTGGGCAACGTGTTCCTATGGCCCAGGTTAGGACAAGATCCCGACATGCTCCCTCCTTTGACTCATATGAATAGGGATGCACGAGTTGTTGTGGGCTCTAAGAAGGTTGGTGGGCACATACACTTCAACCATAGTAAGAATTTTGTGTGTGACAAGGTATTGAATGATACAAGTGTGAGCAATGGACTGAATAATACGAGTGGGCATAATGATATTGCTCCCCTGGAGGTTGACTCTGATTAGGGTTGTACCAATGGAGACATTACAAGTGATGCTATATGTATCGTGAAGGGGGCATCACCTGTTACTAGGACTAACACAGATAGCTGTAAGGACTCTCTGGATGTTATACATATTGTCCATCCTAGTGCATGTTCGGAGAGCAATTTATATCCTGAAGTACATGTAATTAAGAACGGACCTGCACCTACAAAGGGAGGATCAGAGGTCGTGGTTAGACCTAAGAAAGCAACCTCTTTGACTGGATCCAGTAAGCACACAAGTTTGGATCTAACTTTTCCTCTGCCTGTACGCATGGAGAAGGGTCCCCGCAGGCCACGCTCCATGAGTCGAGGCAGGCAGAAGAGGAAACTGTCAGAGGATTTCATACCTCATCAGACTTTAAAGAAAATGTGGAACAACAAGCACTAGTTCATAAATTGTCCCATGTAAATTTAACTAATGATGATATTAGTCTTTTGAATAGAGGCTTGAATTTCATTCCTAAAAGCCAGAGTAGATTAACTGACACAATTGTAGACCTGAAAGTATTTTGCAGGAATACAATGCTTAAATTTATTTATAATAATTCTCAAAGAGAATCTTCTCAAACCAGGAAGTTTATCTTTAAGACCTTGAGTGATTAGGTACCTGTACATCACCCCCTGGTTGAAGCCTTTTTTAAATTAACTGAAGATGAATTGTACAGTTACTATAATACTGATTTGAGATCAAATAGACAGAGATGATGAGACAATCTGACTTTCCAGGAACGTCAGTGTTTAAGAAAGTTACAGAATGACCCCACCATCATTATCAGACCGGCTGACAAAGGTGGTAAAGTTGTGGTCCTGGATATGTCTTTTTATACAGAGGCCATGACTTTAATGTTACAGGACAGTTTTTATGAGCTTACTTCTATTGATAAGGTACACTCTGTCATTAAATAGATTAGTAACACACTCCATGACATATTTAGGAGCAATTTGATAGATAAGGAGTTATATGAATACCTTATGATTTGTGCACTGGTCATACCAATTATACAAGGGCTCTCTAAGGTACATAAAAATGCGGAAAACCCACCTATGAGACCGATAGTGTCTGGCCGTGGTTGGGCCACTGAACACTTATCAGTCTTTGTAGAGAAACATCTAAGATGTGTGGTGAATGACAATGTTATAGTTTTAAAGGATTCCAAGCAGTTCCTGATTGATTTATATGAATGTGTTGGACAGCAAGATATGGTATGTGACTGCACTTTTGTCACCTTTGATGTCCAATCCTTGTTTACTGTGATTCCCAATGATATAGGGCTTGATTATGTATCGCACTATTTGAGAGCGCATAGTAATTATACGACAGTGCTGATAGATCTTATAGTTCATTTTTTGGAACTGGTCTTAGAGAATAACTTTTTATGTTCCAGGACCAGATTTATAGACAATGGGATGGGGGAGCTATGGGCACACCCTGTGCCAACAGCTACGCCAACATGTTTCTTGCCTATTGGGAAGAACATGTTTTGTTTAAGAATGAATTATTTTGTAAACATGTGGTGTTCTACAGAAGGTATGTTGATGACCTTTTTGTCCTTTGGAATGGTACATTAACACAGTTGGAATCAATGTTATCAATTATGAATAGTTTAACTACATTCCTTACTTTTACTATGAATCACTCAACACACAGAATTGATTTTCTTGATTTATATATTGAGAGATTAACGGGTAATTTGATTAATATGGGAGTTCATCGCAAGGCATTTCATTGTAACTCCTTACTATTTAGGTCGAGCATGCATCCACCATTTGTCTTTAAGAATATCATGAAAGGACAGGCCATTAGAGCCTCTAGATTAAATCCCACTGACAGTGGTTTTACTTTAGAGTTAGAAAGCCTCAGAAACAGATTATTGAGTCGGAGTTATAATGATGGTGAGATCACCTCTTATCTGGAGGAAGCACATACACTTCGTACTACCCTGGCTTTACCATATTTTGGTCCTAGAAGCCAGTATGAAGTCACTGGAGATATCATGGTCCACAGACCCATCAAGTTCTCTACTTGTTTTACTTCTGACCTGCCCGAGCTGAGGGAGATCACTGGTAAACACTGGGGTATCCTCCTTGTTGATAATGATTTGAAACACATTGTGGGGGAGACACCGGGTTTTTTGTTCAGGAATAGGAGTAATCTGAAGCGATTGTTATGCTATCCTAGATTTGATAGGACTGTGACGAATATTGGGTGTACTAAACCCTGTGGTCATTGTAACTTTTGCTCCTATATAGATAGTAGTGAGGAATTTTTCCATCCAGACCAACATATCATCTTTTCCATCAGGGTGGATGCAGATTGTATGACATCTAATGTGGTTTATTTAGCTATCTGCCAGGCATGTTCATGCTTCTATGTTGGTAAAACTAACCGTCCGCTACGGGACAGAATTAGAGAACATATCTACCACATGAGGAAGGGTACCCCACATAATGCTTTAGCGAAGCATGTAATCACCAGCCATGAGGATCATATTTTTCTGTTTCGGGTATTGGAGATAGTTATTGCCAATAAGAGGGGTGGTGACATTATGAACTTCAGAGAGGCTAAGGAGACTGACTGGATCATTACATTAAAAGCAGATAGGGGGCATGGATTGAATGATAGAGCCTCAATTAAATCCAAGTTGAAACAATGCAGGAATGTGAGATAATTAGTAGTTATCCACATACATCTGTAGTTTAGTTTCAGTGTTGATTCACACTTTGTCATATTTAGGCATACCAATGACCAGATGTACTTGTTCACACACATCTTCAATACTTCAACATGATGCATTTGAGTGTATGTTATATGAGCACTTTTTATTTATATATGTTTTTACATGCTTGTGTATGTCTTTTATATTTTTTAATGATCTAGTGTAGATGAGCCCTTTTAAATTTTTTTTGATCTTTTATTAATTGATTGATTGGATTCTTTATGTAAAGAACAGGTTTGTGGGGATTTTTTGTAGAAGGATCTGAAGAAGCTATCATAGTTAAAGCGCTCATCTGTTTGTGCACAACCAGTGGAATTAAATTTTGGAATTTTATCCTAACTTTCGCTGCATTCCGTTTTTTTCTCTTTAGTTTACTTGATTCTTTACTCACGGAATTACAGCGTTAACTTGTGGAACGGGAGACTTTGCTTTTTATTTAAACTGAGAAACAGACATTTTCTAAAACAGTACCTTGTAACCCCCTACTGTCCACATGGTGAGGTTTATTCAAATGTACAGCTATAGAAATGTTGTCTTTCTTATCAGTAATATGTCTCACATGTTCTAACAGCCTAGTTTTAAAACAATTGCTACTCTCACCCACATAAAATATGTTGCAAGGGCATCTAAGAGCATTCTCTATACACTGACTTCTTGAATGTGCAGAGTTCCACATGTTTTCCAGCCTTTTCCCTCAGCAGGAATGACAGCACTAAATAATGGTGGACCATACTTATCAAACTCCTACTGTATGACATCTGGGCAAAGCCTGACATAATTGGGGGACAGAGGCCCGAAAACATGGCCATACTTGAAATACTGCTGTTATACACTGAGAATGTTGCTGGTGTTACAGGGTTTGTTGTAGCATATCTTTTCTGAGGGATATGAAGTCAGAGACACAAATGGATGTTAGCATTTACTAACTGCAGTCACCAGAGAATGCTACTGATTTTCCAAGGACAACATCTGTCTGGGGAAAAGACCAAACATAACAGGCAAACCTCTGGCCATTATGTTGATAGTCCTACAGTTGAGAGCTATGCAGACACAGAACTTTGTCAGACTGAAACCCATGCAGAAGTAGCATGTTCAGACAAACCCTGTTAAACTTGCAGTATTCAAAACATATAACAGCAATACTCACATTCGGCCCCTAAGTCTTGAACCTTCTCCACCATTTAGTTGGCTTGTCTCCACAAGTCTTGTTTTAAGAGGTATTAGCTCACACACCTCCAGAATGTCTTCCCCACAGTTAAGGGAAATGGCCATCACCCACATGAAGTATTCAATTATAGCAGTGTGTTGCCATGCCATTGGCTATAGAAATAAGAACACAGCTGTTCAGCATGCAATTAGCAAGTGGGAGACTGGTGTAGAGGTCATCAGCTGTCTATGATCATTACCTACAAAAAGCAAGATACTGCCTATGCAAACAGATGTACACCCTACATGTGTGGGAGATGGAGAGGGAGAATCTGAGGAAAAAAAATAAAAGCATATAACCACCTACACTTGGAAAAATAAAAAGACAGGTATTTCAAACAAGTAAGCATGTAATGGACTGCAGTAGGGGGTATGTAAGAATGGTAAAGAGGGTTTTTAACATATATGTCTCAACAAAGATTGCTGCACTAATATATTGCAGAACTTATGGCCATAGCACCTGGGTCTGTCTGCAGTGACATAGATCATAGGTAATGCCCCAAGAAAGGATGGCCCACATATGACTACTACTGGAGTGTATGTTGAACAATATTGACTTTGACAATGCTAGGCCAGCTATTGGGATGTTGTACATATCCATATTTTACTTGTGAATACAACTATGATATACTTATTTGCCTCAGAAATGTGAGAGACATATACATGGTATTTGCATAGTAAAGTACTGCTGCAGATGTGTGTGTTGAACTGCATGTTATATACTGAGCTCATACCATTTAACTTTCCAGTGTTATGCACACTGACCATATGTGCACCTATATTTGTAGTCATTTACCCATAGAGTGGTGTTATGTCTGCCAAATCCTTGCCAAATTTGTGAAGACTGACATTACTACATCCCCTTCATTGTCCTCTGGCTTTTCCCATTCGGGATTGCCGCAGTGGATCATCTGTTGTCATTTCTGCCTGTCCTCTGAATCTTGCTCTCTCACACCAACCACCTGCATGTCCTCTCTCTCCAGAAACCTTATCTGAGGCCTTCCTCTCTTCCTTTTACATGGCAGCTACATCCTTACCATCCTTTTCCCAATATACTCAGCAACCCTCCTCAGCACATGTCCAAACTGATGTAATCCTGCCTCTCCAGTGTTGTCTCATATCCATCCAACATGGCCTGAGCCTGTCATATACACATTGCTAAACTTGGTCATAGGTTCATATGTAGGTACTAGGCTATCGACACAAGGGCCTATGCAAGCCTAGCCAACAAGGTTCCCTGGCTTACGTCACTCAAGAAAGTTATTTTCCTGTGCCACTGTTGAGCAGAGACACAGAAGTGATCCCCAGGGTGTATTTCCTATTTCCCGTAAACTCATCAAGATTTTTCTTGAAAAGTGCTAATGAAGAACTTTGCTTGACATAGATGGGTAGCCTGTTCCAGAGTATGGGAAGTCTCTGAGACAGGAATCTAACATTCTAGCAAGTCTTGTTTATTGTGGTGATAAGGTTTAGGTCCCTAGAGCATGTAGCTCACAGGGATTGGGATTTCTTTAGGTGTAGCATGTCCAACTGCTCTGGGTTTGACATAGCTTTATATGTTAGGCAGAGATCACCTCAGAATAGGCGATATGCTACAGAGTAAAGCTGGAGTTTTTTGAGGCGGTCAGTGTAGGGCATTTGTTTGAGGCCAGTAATCCTCTTTGTGAGGTACTTCCGTGGCCTTTCCAGCTGCTGCAGATGTCTTGTGAGGTACATTCCAAAATGGGCATTGTACTCTATAATGGGTCTAATGAGTGTCGAGTAGAGGGGAACAATGACCTTTTTTTCCTGGATGAGAACACTTTTATGATGAGGTGTGCCACGTAGAAGGACTTCCTGACTACTGTGGTGATGTGACTATCAAAGGAGAAACTACTGTCCACCTGGGTCCCAAGGTCTCTTATCACACATTCAGTGTTAAATAGATTGCTGCCTATGTGGTAATTCATGGGTACAGAGTTTTTACCAAAGGGGATGACACTGCACTTTTTGGCATTGAGCTTGAGGCCATGGCTCTGATACAATGCTTTTGTCTCAGCGAGGCCCTTCTGTAGGATGTCCACATCATTTGGGGACTTGACTATGGCTCCTAGTTTGCAGTCATCTCTGAACTTCATTAGCCAGAGGCCTTCTGTGTTAGCCTGTACTCCAGAGAAGTAGATACCAAATAAGAGAGGTCCCAGGACGGAACCCTGTGGTACGCCACTTGTCACTGCTTTGAGGTCAGATTTGGAGTCTGCAACTTTTACAGTGTAGATTCTGTCAGTGAGCCAGTTGGCAACCCATCTTGTGATGTAGGGATTCATACCTAGTTTAGTGAGTTTAGCTATAATTCCAGAATGGGGGATGGTGTCGAAAGCCTTGGCGAGGTCAAGATAGGCAGTGTGAACCACCTTACCCTCATCTATGGCTTTGGTGACTGCCTCAAAGAAGTCAATAAGGTTCAGGAGGCATGATTTGCCTTTCACAAATCCGAACTGGGTAGGATCCAGAGTTTGGAGGTTACCAATGTCTTTGTTTATGAGTTCCATGATGATACATTCCATGGCCTTGCAGACCAGGCTCATCAGGCTAATAGGTCGATAGTTCCCAGGATCAGTGGTGGCTCCCCCTTTGTGGAGTGGGATAACTGTTGCTGTACACCATTCAGTGGGCACAAAGCATGATGTGAGGCTATTATTGAACATGGTGCTTAAGTGGGGAGCCAGTTCATTCTGATGTTCATGTAAAATGCCGCCTGGGATGTTGTCCGGTCCCATGGATGCTGTGTTTTTGGCTTTAGAGAGTGCATCTTTTACCTGTGTAGTTGTGATTATAGTGACTCTGCTTTCTTCCTGTATAGATAGGGGCCCTTTATGGGTGGGGGGGGGTAAAGTTAGCACTGAACCTATCTGCCAGCATGTTGGCAATATCAGTTGGCTCTGTAATTTTCGTGCCGTTGTGCTGTAACTCAGACAAATCTGGGTGTTGCCATTGAGATTCTTGACATAGCTATAGAATGCTTTGTGGTTGTCCTTAGAATTAGTGGCAATTTTGTTTTCATAGCTAGCTTTGTAGGATCTTATAAGGGATCTCAACCTCTTACTGAGGCTGACCAGGGAGCTCCTCCGCTCATGGGATTTTACTCTCCTTTTCAACAGTTTCTTCCTTCTGTTGTACAGTTTGTTTATGGCAAGGGACCATCAGATTGGCTTCCTCTTTTTGGAGGATAGTGTCTTGGTTCTGTTTGTGATAGCACGATCCATGCACTCATGTAAGTGCTTATACAGTGCATTTGTGTAGGATTCAGCAGCTGTAACTGTATTGTCCATCTGCATGGGTGTCATGAAGTTCACCACTTCTGTCTTAAGAAGCATGAATTTGGCTTTGGAGACATTTTTTACCATGGTTTCCTTAATGGGGGTGGGGGCGGGATGTGGATATCAAGGATGATTAGCTTATGGTCGGATTGGACCAACGAGGAGTTGACTTCAGGTGTGGAACACTGGTCACTCATGTTGGTAATGACTAGGTCTAGGATATTGTTGCCACTGGTGTGGGTGTGGATAAGCTGATCCAGGGCATTGGAGTTCATGGATTCCAGAAAGCGCTGAGCTAAGGAGTTGGTACACGAGTAGTTTTCCCAGTTAATTGTGGGGTAGTTGAAGTCGCCCATTATTAGGGTGTTTGGTTGAACCCTAATATTTTCCAGTACATCAAGAAAAGAGGAGTGGGAATCCTGGGGCATGATGGGGGATCTGTAGCAAGCTACAATATGGATTGCAGTTTTGCCCAGAGTTAGTTGCACTTGGATAACCTTGTATACATTATGCTGAGCAACTAGCCTGGTGGTGTGGATATCCTTAATGAATATGTACACACCTCAGCCTTTGGTGTTTCGGTCCAGGTTACATGGCCGAAAAGTGTGGTATGAGTTATAGCCTGATAGTGCAGGGTGCTCTCTGGAGCCGTAAACCAGCTCTCAGTCACTGCACAGATATCGATGTTCTCCATTTTAAGGAGTGCCTCGAGTGAGTGCATTTTGAGATTTAGATTTCTAGCATTGAGTAGCATTACCCTCAGTTTTTGCTTGCCTGTTCCTGTTAAGGTGGTGAATTTGTTATTTGAACCTTGCCTAAAAAAAGGCACTATAGGGGCAGCAAGAGCCTTAGCCAGTATCCAGAATCCCAGGGGCGACAGGTGCAGGCCATCTGTGACAAAGCATCGTGGTCTTTCGACCATGTCATCTCAAGCAGACAGATACTGGATCCCCTAAGAATGACACATGAAGCTTAGCCAATTGTTGAAGTCAATCATTTTGTCTTTGTACTGGGGTATCATTCTGGGTGATGGCAGAATGCTACTCAGGGCTAGGGTCATAGCTGCCTGGGCTGCAAGATCGGAGAGCTCTTCCATGTCTTTTTTCATGTGGTTCAGGGAGGTACATCTCAGATCATTCACACCAACATGGACAATGACAGAGTCATATTTTTACTAGTTGTGGAGTGACCTGAGTACGTGGATTATGTGGCGGATCCTGGCAACCGACAGGCAGCTGACAGTAACCTTCTCCTTGTTTAGTCTGGTAAGTGGGACATCAGTGTGTCTGACTATAGAGTCACCTATGACTAGTGTGTTGGGTTCGTTGTTTTGACTTATTGGCTGTGGTTGAATGGCACACTGAGTCTGTGGGCTATGTGTCATTTGGGTTGTGTTGGGGGATGGAGGTTGCTTGCGTTTCTGCTTTGGAGGTCTCTGTTGCTTAGACAAATTATTATTGAGAGCCTCCTTGAATGTTTTTGTGTTACTATGTGTGGATTTTGGTGGTGTAGATTTAGTGAGACTATGTGATGAGTGTGGTATGGTGCAAATGTTTACCTTCTCCTCATGACTGTCAAGTTCAGTCTTGGTTGGAGAGAGCTTTACCTCCAGTTTGGCTAGATAAGTGCATCTCTCACAGGTTGTAGTGTTGGGTGGTGGGAGGAGAGAGTTGTCTGTGTACATGAGGCAATTTCTACATTGGCTTAAGATGCCTAGATTCATCAGATAGGCAGGAAAGAGCACTGGGAGCTGACCCTTGGACATGCCTGAATAAAAACTATTTTCCTCTAGATAAGAGAGGAAAGAGAGCATAAGAGCTGTTTTCTCTCTAAGCAAGTGAGAAAAGTAAGTACAAAAACTATTTTCCTTTAGGTAATGAGGAAGGTTGAGTGCTATAGTAATTAGTAGCTTATTTAGTGCTTACAAGTTCTGAACAAGTGCTGAGCATGAATAAGCAAATTTAAGTGCTAAAACTAAGAATCTGTATCTGTACTAGATGAGTTACAGGACAGAAACAAGTGCAAATGCAAGCTTTCAAATCAGAAATTTAGAGCGATGGAAGAGATTGCCCAAACGGCCAAAAACTACAATTTCTGGGCCAGAACCACTCCTTATGTGGTAGACAGGTTACCTAGTGCTTACCACTCCCACTGATCAGCTAGAAGGCTTCCCTCCAACACAGAAAGGCTTGGGGGCTCAGAAGCTTACATACAGTCCTAGATACAGCAAATCTGTATCTGGAATTTTAGTTACAGGAAAGGCAGGAAGCAGGTTTACAGTTGTTTTAACAGAAAAGTAGCAAAAACAGTAGTAAAAATAATTCACATGCAGTGCAAGCTAGAACACTTGAGTATGTAGCAATATTAGACCAAACACAGTTTAAAATTGCAATTAAATTAAAAAGGACTAAAAGCAAGTGTAGAAAGAGTTTATTAGGTAGAATTTGGTAAAGAGATGGGACTGGAGGAGTGTCCCAGATCAAATCTACGGTGGGGCGGGCAACTGCAAAAGCTACCAAATTTAAACTACAAGCCAAAAATAGGGAGGGTGGGTGAGACAAAACACTTTCAACAGAGATCTAAGCAACAACTAACAGTACAAACTCTAAAACCAAAAATATATACTCAGCTCTGTATATCTGCAGATAGATTGAAAGCAGTCTCTCCGAACAGGGAGACAACAGTTTCAACAGAGATCTATGCAACAATTAACAAACTAAAACCAAAAAATATATACTCAGCCCTGTATATTTGCAGATAGAGTGGAAAGCAGTCTCTCAGAACACAGGTTCCAGCAATTGTGCACCTATGTCACACCCAGTGCAAATCATAATATTTGTAACTGATATGTGCAGCTCTGACTCCTGCCTTTTTGTCAATGTCACGGTCTCCAACCCATATAACATAGCTGATCTCACCACCCTCTTGTAGACCTTACATATCATGTTTACTGGTCCTCATCTGTCACAAATTACTCCTGACACTCTTCCCCACTGTCTCCATCCTGCCTGTACTCTCTTCTTCACCTGTCCCCTACAGTCGTCATTACTATGAAATGTTGATCCAAATCATTTAAACACATCCACCTGTGCCAAATCTGCTCCTTGCATTCTCACCATTCCGCTATCCTCCCTGTCATTCACACACAGATATTCTGTCATAGTCCTGCTGACCTTCATTACTCCCCTCTCTACAGCATATCTCCACCTCTCTAGAGTCTCCTAAATCTGTTCCCTACTCTCAATACAGATCACACTCAGTGATATCCCTCTGTAGTTACCACAGCTCTGCACATCAGCCTTATTCTTAAAGCCATACCCAAACACTTTCTCACCACCCCTCATGCAACCTCACACTTCCCAAGATATCAGTAAATAGTCTGGCTAAAAACACCACTGCCATAACCCTAAACACCTCCATGCTTCCACAGGTATGTAATGTGGAACAACTGGCTTGCCAGTAGTCATCCTCTTCACAGCTATCGTTACATCATCCTTGATAAGCTGTTGCACTTCCTGATTCACCATACCCACATCATACAATCTTCTCTATCTCATTCTCTTCATTCATCAGCCTTTCTGTCCATGTGCTCAACACACTCTCCTCGCTTATGAGTACATTTACCTCATTATCCTTTATCACCCTTATCTGCTGCACATCTTTCTTAGCTCAGTTTCTCTGTCTAGCCAATTGGTACAACTCCTTTCATCCCTCTTTAGTGTCCCACCTGTCATACAACTCTTCATATGTCTCATCCTTAGCATTTGCCACCTCTGTCTTTGCCATGTACCTCATATCCTCATACTCCTGTCTACTTTCCTCCAGTCTCTGACAGTCCCACGCCTTCTTCCCCAACCTCTTTTTCTGTACACTGTCTCATACTTCCTCAGTCCACCACCAGGTCTCTTTGTACTACTTCCTCCATCCACAAGTCACACCAGGCACCTTTCTAGCCATCTCCCTTAGTAGCTCTGCTGTACTTAACCAGATATTTGGTAAACTGGCACTGCCACCCAGTGCCTGTCTTAACTCTTCCTTGAACTCCACCTCACAATTGCCCTTTTCCAATTCACACCATGTGTTCCTTGGTGCCAAACTCACACTACCCCTCTTCTCAATCACCATCATCTTACAGACCAACATTCTATGCTATACACTTTCCCCTGTCACCACCTTACAGTTTCCAATCTCCTTCAAACTGGCCCTTCTACACTGGATATATTCCATCTGTGTGCATCTTACTCCACTCTTGTATGCACCTTATGTTTCTCCCTCATCTTATAGTACATATTCACCACAGCCATGTCCATCCGTTTTGCAAAATCCACTACCATCTCACCATCTGCATTCCTTTTAACACCATACATACCCATCACTTCCCCATTCCCTCTCTTCACTTTACCAACATGCCCATTGACATCCACTGCAATGACCACTCTGTCACCCTTGGGTACAATCATCACCACATCATCCAAATGACTTCACACTTATCTTTCTCATCCATCACACAACCAACTTGTGTAGCACATGAGCTCATCACCAACCTTGGGGAACCCACCCCAGTACAACACCAGGGTACAGAGGCCAACATGCTGGGGGTGTGTAGGTAAGGGCCCAGTGGGGATTAGTACACTAATGTATCAGGCATACTTGTATCTGTATCTACATCCATGTGTCAAGTCAGATTGCAGTTGTGGATGGGATTTTCTAATGCACAGAGGTGCACATCTATGGTGAGGACAGTATATTGTGTAGTATTGGGGTTTGTACTGCAAATGTGCAGACATGCTGCATCCATCTCATACCAAGGCCGCATGCGAGTCTGCTGACAATACCTCTCTTTCACAACTACCTAGGTCCCTCTGGTCAGCAGCCTGAAGCTGGTGATATGAAATTGTTCTGCTGTGGTTTGCTAATACACCCAGCATGTGAAGGGCATGCAATTTACCATGCGCACAAGTATAACTAATAGCCACATTGCTTTATGTGCATGTTCACTTGTGGTGGGCTTAACTATATTGCATCACAATGATCACCCCAGTGGCCTATCTGAGGAGAATTTAACATTCCTGTAGCATACCTCACAACTTGTCTGTTCATGATGTCTGGACAGAGACCAGCAAAATGGGCTGGAAAAACTGTCTAAGGTAGGGACATGTGTGAAACATTACTGGTATACAGTGGATATTAAATGTGTACACACCCCTGTTAAAATGCCAGGTGTTTCTAATACATATAAATTGGGACCACAAAATGGCAGTCCACACCTGTTCCAAACTTTAATGTGACCTATAACATGAACTGTTCACTTGTAAAACCAAGCATCTGGATTCATGTATTGCACCTACAAGCCTGGACAAATCAGAGGGTGGCAGATATTGTATCAGCATGATGTTTCATTCAGGTATGACACCTGATGCTGCCATATATGTCAGTACATTCATTGTGGCCCATTTGGCAAAAATATCACATACATGGGCATTGTTAAGGCACACAGACCACATATAAGTTCCAAACATCTATCTATTCCAGACACATCTGTACATAGGACTGTACAATGGTTTAACCTGGCCTCACTGAGACAGATGCCTAGAGTCAAAGCCATGGCCTGAAGCTCAATGCCAAAAAGTGTATTGTCACCCCCTTTGGTATAAACGCTGTACCCATGAACTACCACATAAGTGGTAGTCTACTTAATGCCGAAAGTGTGATAAGAGACCTTGGGACACAGGTGGACGGTAATTTCTCCTTTGATAATCACATTGCCACAGTGGTCAGGAAATCCTTCTATGTGGCTCACCTCATCACAAATGGTTTCTCATCCAGAAAAAAAGGCCATTGTTACCCTCTACTCATCACTCATTAGACCCATTATAGAGTTCAATGCCCCTTTTGGTATGTACCTCACAAGACATCTACAACAAATGGAAAGGCCACAGAAATACCTCACAAAGAGGATTACTAGCCTCAAACAGTTGCCCTATGCATACCGTCTCAAAAAACTCCAGCTTTACTCTGTCGCATATTGCCTACTCAGAGGTGATCTCTGCCTAACATACAAAGCTATGGCAAACCCCGAGCTGTTGGACATGCTCCACTTAAAGAAATCTCAATCCCTCCGAACTACATACTCTAGGGACCTAAACCTTGTCACCACAATAAACAGAACATGCTAGAGGGATAGATTCAAGTCCCAGGGACTTCCCATACTCTGGAACAGACTACCTATCTATGTCACACAGAGCTCCTCATTAGCACTCTTCAAGAAAAATCTTGATGATTGGATGGGATATAGGAAATTCACCCCAGGGATCACTTCTGTGGCTCTGCTCAACAGGGGCACAGGAAAATAAATTTTTTGGGTGGCGAAAGCCAGGGTACCTTTTTGGCTAGGCTTTTATAGGCTCTAGGGCTAATAACCTAGTACCTACCTATGAACCTATGTGAGGTAGATGCTGTTACCACACTATATAAAGTAATGGCATCAGGAGGTGGTCACCAGCCATGTATAGTACACACAAAAAAATAGTATAAGCCACACAAGATATGATCCACACATAATTGGGATTAGAACTCCTGCCTATCTAGGTATTTCTAGTACAGTGTTACACAGTTATCAGACATGCCACAGAGTTTATACAACTACACATAGTCCAAAGGTGCTTCTAAAGTGAATGACATCAACTATTAAATTGGAGTGAGGGGAAGTGTAAAGGGTGGTACACAAGTCAAAAATGGTATAACCCACACAGTACATGATTCTCTCACACACAGTTGCCAGCATTAGGATTATAACTCCTGCCTGTCTAGGTATTTGTAGTACAGTGTTACACAGTTATCAGACATGCCACGGAGCTTATACAACTACACATAGTCCAAAGGTGCTTCTAAGGTGAATGACATCAACAGGACTACTACGTTGTAGTGAGGAGAAGTGTAAAGGGTGGTACACAAGTCAAAAATGGTGTAATCTACACAGTGCATGACTGTCACACACGCATACACACATACAGACTTGCCAGTATTGAGATTAGAACCCCTGCCTATCTAGTTATTTCTACTTTAGTATTACACAGTTACTGCATGCACTACAGAGCTTACTGGATTTACAACTGGTCAAAGGTGCTGATAACTGCACAGCTGATGTAACGTATTACAGGTGGCAGGAAGTCTGCCTTCAGTTTCTCCCTTACATCTTGCCAGTTCTTTCTGTCTTGCACTTCAAATAACATTATAGCTTTGCACTTTAACAGGTTATTGTATCAATAAGTGTATCACAACAGGGAGCCATCAGCAGTACTCGTTCATCATGGAATTAGTCCCAGTACTTACTAGTTATGACCACCCCTCCTGGCATGATTGAAGTACGGTATTCTGTGCTTTCAGCCATTAAACCTGGTGCACTTGTCCATTCTGAGGTACTGTTGCAACTGCTTCATGTACACAGACAACCTTCTCCTCTAAAATCCAAACATGCAGATCAGTGACAGTTAGCCCTATATCACCAAATGTGGAAATATGCACTCTCTAGCAAAGACTGATCTAGCTGGCCAAGAGGATAAGATCAACACCTGCACCATACAATGTGGAACACATAGCTCGCCACCACACTGACTATGACAGCCCTGACATAAACTGAAAAGCCACATACCCACCTTCACAGAGGCAATCAATAGACATTTACACAAACAGCACAGACCAGCAAGACAGACACCCACTGAGACACCACGACATAGCACATGCCAAAGGACACATATGTCACCTACACAGTGTGCCCCTCAACCTAAACTCCTAAGGCTAACCACCCTGCACAATACAGTGATCATGGGTGACACAGTACTGTGGCACACAGATGTCCCACTCACTAAGTTGATTATGGAGGAGGTAAAAGGCAACTGTCTATTACATGCCAGCATCCAACACATGACACACCCAGTTAGGCCACTCCACAAAAACTATAAGTATCACTCTATCATCATCCTTGTGGGTGTGAATGACCTGAGATACACCTCTCTGGACTACATGGCAAGAGACATGGTTGAACTCTCAGATTATGTGATCCAGGCAGGTGTGAAAGTAGCCCTGATCAGTATACTGCCATCACCCAGAATGATGCTGCAGTACTATCAACAGATAATTGACTGCAACATTGGCTTACATATTGTGTGTCATTCTCAGGGGATCCAGTATCTCTCTGCTTGGGATACCATGATTGACAGACCTCAATGCCTTGCTAGAGATGTCCTAAATCTGTCAGCCCTGGGTTTCCAGGTATAGGGTAAGTGTCTTGCCACCCCTATAGTGCCAGATTAGGCAGTGTTCCAAATCAAATTACCACCATAACAGCTAGACATGTATGCAATCTGAGGGTCATGCTGCTCAACAGTAGACATCTAACTGTCAAGATGCAGTCACTCAAAGCACTCCTCAGTGAGGAGGGCATTGACATTTGTGCTGTATTGGATAGGTGTTTCATAGCAGCAGGCAGCAACCCTGTACTAACAGGCTATGATGCATTCCTCAGCTGTCAGCCCCCAAACATGGACCACACCTCCACAGGTGGTGTTGTCTCCATATTCATAATGGATATGCACATCTCCGGACTGGTATCCCAGCATAATATATCGAAGGTACATCTGGTACAACTGACTTTGGGTAATAGTGCAATCCACACCATAGCCCAATCTATGTCACTAGACTGTAAATGTACATTCCTCAACACCCTGGCATCTATGAAGGTCCAACCCAACACTGACATAGCAGGAGACTTCAACTACCCCTCCATCACCTGGGGAAAGTAGTCAACCACCAGTACACTGGCCCAGCGCTTCCTGGAATTCATCAGTTCAAATGCTCTGAACCGGCTCATACTGACCCCCCAGTACAGGATGCAACAACCTTGACCTGTGTTGATTACTTACATATGGGACTGTTGCTCGACCACAGTTGTCAATCTCCACCTGGTCAGATCCAAATATGATGTAATCAACACAGAATTAAACATCTCACCCAACACAGAGGAACTCTGGTTGACCAAGTTCAGAGAGGACTGCAAGCTGGGAGCTATCATGAACTCCACAAGTGATGCAGTCATCCTACAGAAAGGTCTCACTGAGACCAATGAGTGGTGTGCAAACCATGGCCAGAAGCTTAACACCACAAAATGCATCACCATCCCCTTTGGTAAAACACTCAGTTCCCAGTAAGTACCACATCAATGGAAGCCCAATGGACACTGTAGGCATTACAAGAGATCTGGGGACACAGGTTGACAGAAACTTCTCCTTCAAGCACCACACTGCCACTGTGGTCAGGAAGTTCTTCTATATGACACACTGCATTACCAAGGGTTTTGCATCCAGGAAGATAGAGGTAATGATCTCTGTCTACTATTCCCTCACTAGACCACTCCATGTATTATGGCCCATTTGCCATGTACCTCACTAGACACCTTCAACAGCTGGAGAGGCCACAGAAGCAACTCACAAAGGGGTTCCTAGGCATTAAACACACATCCTACATATACAGACACAGAAGACCCTAGCTATTCTCTGTGTCATACCACCTAATTAGCAGCTGTCTGTGCTTGACTTACAAAGCCATGTTTGACCCAGCTGTTTTAGAAATGCTACATATAAATCCACCCACACCACACATTGCAGAGACTTCTACCTCAGTACCACAATCACCACAACATGCTGGTGGGACAGGTCTCTCACCAAGAGACTGCACATGTCCTGGAAAACACTTCCCATACTTGTCATGCAGAGCACCTAGCTGACCCGTTTCCAGAGAAACTTGATGAGTGGATGGGTAAGAGACAGTTCAACCAAGGATCACTGAAGTGGCTATACTTGATACAGGCACTGGGAAGTAACATCATGTGACACAATGGCAGGGCCCTTCTATGTGCTAGGCTTGTAAAGGCTCCTGGGTCATTAGCCTGCTACACACTTGTGAACCTATAAAGGGAATAACATCAGCAGGACTGATAAAGTAGTGCAGTGGGTGTTAAACTTATCAAAATACTTTGTGCCCTATAAACAGATGCACGTACACTTGCCAGATGTGAGAGTAGAACCCCTCCCTAACTATTTATACCACAGTGTAACACAGTTACCACATGCACTACAGCACTTACTGGGCTGAGAGTTGGCCAAAGGTGCTGATATGGGGAATGACATCAGCAGGACTGATAAAGTAGGGCAATGGGTGGGAAATGTATCAAAATACTTCTGCTTACAAACATACATACCCACACACAAATTTTCCGGATACAAGAGTAGAACCCTTGCAAATCGAGTCATTTTTACTACAGTGTTAAGCATTTATCACATGTACTACTGAGCTTACAGGGCTGAAAGCTGGCCAAAGTTGCTGATGAGGGACTGACATCATCTGGACTAAGGTGGGGCAGTGTGAAGTGTTGTGAGTGGGAATGACATAAAACTGTTTCACCTATTTATAAACAAACACACAACTCCCTCAGTCTTGCATACACAACTGTCACACACACACACATGCACACACACTTTTAAATTTGCCTGGACTGAGAATGCAACTCCTACCGAACTAGTTATTTGTACTATAGTGTTGCACACTTATCACACATGCTACAGATGTGATGGGGTTGAAGCCTGATGGAAGGCACTTCTAAGATGACTGATATCTGCAGGACTGCTAAAGTAGGGAAAGGGGAAGTGTACTGAATTTGAATGTACCCAAAAGCTTTAACTTGTAAACTCACACACACACACACCACACACACACACACACACACACACACACACACACACACACACACACACACACACACACACACACACACACACACACACACACTCACTCACACACACACACACACACACACACACACACACACACACACACACATACACACACACACACACACACACACACACACACACACACACACACACACACACACACACTTTTACATTTTCCAAGACAGAGAGTAGAACTCCTGCCTAGCTAGTTAGTTGTACTATAGTGTTAAACAGTTATCACATGCACCACAGTGCTTAGGGTGGTGGGCCTAACAAAAGAGACTTCTATGGTGATAGACATCTTCAGGACTGCTAAGGTGGGGCAATGGGAAGTGCACTGAGTGGTGAAGGCCTGTTCATTCTGTTCATTCCTAGATCTTACTGACATTTCTCTATGTGCATGAGCATGTCCAGTGTGTCCTTGTATAGTACATGTGGGACTCCATTCCAGGGATTTTTGTACTCCAGTCCAGCTTGTTTTCTGCTACAACCATACCTCTCAACCTGTTGGTGCATGGTATCTGGAGATAGCTTATCACAATGGGGGAACAATGGGCCATACAGTGATTGTGACAAATTCTCTCAGTAATGTATAGGTTGCTAGGGTTACAGGGCTTGTTTTAGCAGACATCTGTTATATATGCCATTTGACACTGTCATGTATTGTTTCAGTACCTCATGACATACCTCCTCAGATCATCACAATGCTTTACCAGAGGAATACAAGATGGATGATGCACACACCAGGTTTATGGGCCAAACGCTATTCATTCCTGCAAAATCCAGCCTGTTGAGGGGTGTGCCTACAAGCAATTGGCTGCTGGTGCTGTGGAAATGGTCCAGCACCTTGGTGATATATTACAATGATGGAATCTCTGTGCATTTATGTTCTGGCCTGGTTTGATTTCCAGTCCACAGTTGAGTAATATATGTCAGACAGGATTATGGTGGCAGGCAGCTTCCAGATAGATTTGTAGGAGATAGGATATGTGGGGGGGGGGTGTCCTGGGCAGACATGTTTGCCTATAGCTACCAGTACTTTGCACTGGGTTCTCCTCAATGGTTGACTGCACTTGGAGGATCTTGTGTGTGTCAGATTGTTTGACAAGCCTGGAGGTGTGTCTTTGTCACACATATATGTATGGCCCACCTCATTTTACTTGGATGGCGACATGTTGGCGTCAGGATGCTGCATAGTATGAGTGATCAGGGGGGGTGTTTTACTCCCTATGGCTGTAGCCCAGGGTTCTGTGGGTGCAGACATGTCACCATCTTCAAGGGTTAGGCCTGCCTGCAGTCAGTGCATTGCCATGTTTAAGCTCCTAGCCCTGTCTGTCAACTGTACAGAGTATCACAGTATGTCCACATCCATGACTCATATATCTTGTTGGTTACCCAAACAAGTGTAGTTTTCCAGCAAAAGGGTTTTGTAAGTCACTCAGGGTTGAAGTCAGATATTGCTGACAGTGGCAATGCAGTTTCAGACATCGTACACATCAGACATTCCATGCTAATACAAATTATTCCATCAACTTTATAACATCAGTAGAGCAGTATTTCACAGGTGTCCTTCTCTTTTGACCTTCATCACCCCATCATTCATGGTTTTGTCCAGATTTCTAGCTCCCTGAGGCTGGTGGGTTTGCACCTAGCAGTTATCAGCATGGCCTTTCTTTGCATTTTGTAGACTGTGTTATGTTGGTGTTATGGACCCCATGACACTCCCTAAAGGACACTGTGGGTGAGGCATAGGCATTTGCCAGAGGCCTGTAGACCAGGTGTGACAGATGCAGGCCATCTGTAGCAAGGCAGTGCATTCTGAGGATCAAATGTTCCCAGGCTGCTGGCAGGAGACACCCCTGGGATGGCACCAGTAAGTTGACTGTGGGTGTTACTGACAATTGCTTTCTATTACTACTACACCATCACTCTGAGTAACAGCTGGATGCTGCCTAAAGCTAGGAACATGTTACTGCATTTCTATGGGACTATGGGGGGGGTGACACAACTGTACACGATACACAACTGCACAGACTGTGCTAATATTTGCTTAACATTTTGGTCCCATTTAACATAGTGGTGTGCCCTATCTTTTAGACTACAGACATAACAGTATCAACCACAGGTCATATTGTTCTGGCATAGACTTTTGTAGTTTCAGACTTTTTACCTTTCAAAGCCATACTGCCACTGCCAGACCTGCTGTGATATCACTGTGTATAAGTCTGTGGGGTGGGATTTCATGGATTTCACCATGTGAGGGCCTTTACCAGCCATTTCTGTATGGTTTTCAACAGCTGATCTGCTGTGTGGGGTTGGTGGTGGGTATGAGACCCCCACTTTGACATCCATGCATGTGACCTATGACCCCCCCCCCAGTTATTTGGCTCACCACATATACTGCACTGGTATTTGTCAACTAGGGTGGTACTGTATGGTGTCGGTAGGGCAGTACTGAGGATACACTTCCTGCTGTCTCACAGAGCTGTCAGTTGTCTGCTGCTATCCCAGTTAGCCACCCCATTCCCTTACATGCTTGATCAATATCATAGATATGCTATCAGAAAATTCCACTCCATTAGTTTATTTTTGTTACAGAGACTGGCTTACCTTGTGCCTGCAGCTGTTGTGAGGGTGGTGCTTAAGAGCTGACTATGTCGGATGCACTCAGTACACTGCCTATACATGGTCAGGTATAGGTGGTGTGATGTTTGGCATCCATTTTACTGTGTGTGCGAGTCAGAGAGAGAGAGAGAGAGAGAGATCAGTCCCTGAGGCCCTACAGTGTCAGTGTATGTGTGCTATGCATTGCCTCTTTGCCAAGGTCAGGGCATACTAGGCACACCTCTGTCTGCCTACAGGGGCAGGCTCAGGATGTTCCTTCTCCGAGTCACTCTGTGCCTGTGGAGGACTTGGCAATGGTGGGGGGGGGCTGTGTGGCCCTTTCCCATTTTGTTCCTGTTTCCACAGGATCATATTGTGCAGCAGGGCACATGCTATGAACATGTGTGCACATGAGGCTGGAGAGTACTGCAAGGCTCCACTGGATATGTCAAGGCAGCAGAACCGTGACTTGAGCATCCCAAACACACACTCTATAATGATCCTAGTTTGTGCGTGTGCCTCATTATGGCGTTCTTATGTGGATGCATGTGCATTTATGATGGGTGTCATCAGCCATGGCTCCAGTGCATAGCCAGCATCCCCCACACAAATGCCCGGTATAGGTGTGACGAATGCCAGATGTGGGAGTCGTGATAGCTTCCAGGGCTGCCAGCACACACATTCATGATAATGCCCTGAGCATTGCACACAATCTGGCAGTTGATGGAGGGGAAGCCCTTGCAGTTTATGTAGACCCTAACCTGTTTACCTGTTGATGTGGATATGCATGCAGTCTATGGCACCCAGTACCTCTGGGTAGTCTGCTACATGGTGGAAGAGATGCATATTGCTGGTCCTCTCCTCACGGCTGCTGGGGAAGTGAATGCACTCAGCAGCATGTGGTCGCATGGTATCCAGGAGCTGGTAGAGTATCCTGGATGCAGATGCCTGTGAGACTCCCATGATATCCCCAGTTGGTCTTTGGAAATTACCTGCAGCTAGTATTCTTAAGGCTATTCATACCTTGGTATCCACTGGGATGGGCTCCCCTCTGCTTGTTCTCGCTCTGAGGCAAGGCTGCCACAGCTCAACAAGTTGGTGAAGTATGTACCTCTCCACCTTGTATCGCACTACAATCTCTAGATCATGTAGCCCCTGGTGGGTAACTTTGGGTCTGAACACTCTTCTCCACCTCCTCAGTCTGAGTTGTTTGTCAGCATTTTCCTCTTCACCACCCTCAGTCTCTAGCACATGCTGATAGATCAGAGGAACAGCAGCCCCTAACATGTCTTGTTAGATTTGTCAGTTTAAAATGACCCCAAATGTGTACACCAGTGATGTAGAGTGTGTGGTAAAAACCAGACTGAAAGGTGCTTGCATAGTTTATAGTACTGTGCTGGGCTGCTGCCTGTGTAATTGGCTGATTCTGATACATTCCACCTGCCAGCTATGATAGTTCTCCTTCACTGCCTTCCTTCTGCAGTTTCCCTTTCCTCCCCGTTTAAGCCCTGATGGGGACCGCACATTCCGGGTTCTCAAATGGCAACCGTCAAACACTGGACCCACCCAGTTTGAGTTTGTGAAGGGCTGATCTTGTCTCCTGAACCTGATTGACTTCTTCGAATCAGTCCCCAGAGCCGTGGATGAGGGTAAGGTGGTCCGCACAGCCTAACTGGACCTTGCCAAGGCCTTTGACACCATCCCCCACTCTGGAATCATAGACAAACTGGGTCTATATTGAATCTGCAAATGTTCACAATGTCAAATATGACATTATCGACACATGAACAGCGAAACAGCAGAACATCGAAGAGGTAAACAGAAATCTCCATAAGGGGAAATTTCTGTTTACTTCAATGTAGTGAGGTCTCATAGTTGGCATATTTAAGTAGCGGGGGGTGCAGGGGGGCTTGCCCCCCTGCTTACAGCAAGTAGTATTGTTTTCTGACTTTGTTTGCTGTTTTTATTAGGTATTCGATGTTACTGGACTTCGATGATATGTTGTCGATCATATCGTATTTGAAGTTCAGTAACTTCAAGTATATAATATAGACCCGATAGACTTGCTAAGCTGAGTATTAATCCCTACGTCACTCGATGGGTTGCCAACTGGCTTACTGACAGAACCCACACTGTAAAAGTAGCCAACTCCAAATCCAGCTCCAGACAAGTGACAAGTGGAGTACCTCAGGGTTCAGTCCTGGGACCGCTCTTGTTTGGCATCTACTTCTCTGAAGTACAGGCCAACACTAAGGGATTCTGGCTACCAAAGTTTGCAGATGACTGAAAAATGGGAGCCATTATTGAATCTCCAAATGATGTGGATACTCTACAAAAGGGCCTTACAGAAAGAGATGCTTGGGCTCAAGCTCAATGGCAAGAAATGTATAGTTATTCCCTCTGGGAAAAAACATGTACCCATGAATTACCACATAGGTGACAGTCCACTAAACACTGAAAGTGTGATAAGAGACTTAGGGACACAGGTGGACAGTGGTCTCATGTTCAATAACCACATTGAAACAACAGTTATGAAATCCTTCTATGTGGCACACCTCATCACTAAGGGCTTTTCATCCAGAAAAAAAGGAGGTCATTGTCCCACTGTACTCATCCCTCATTAGACCCATTATAGAATACAACACCCCATTTGGTATGTACCTCTCAAGACATCTGCAACAACTGGAAACGCCGCAGAAATACCTCACTAAAAGAATCACAGGCCTAAAGCAGATGCACTACGCTGACCGCTTTAAAAAACTTCAGCTATACTCTGTCACATATCGTCTACTCAGAGGCGATCTCTGCTTAA
This sequence comes from Protopterus annectens, assembly GCF_019279795.1. Classification (NCBI taxonomy): domain Eukaryota; kingdom Metazoa; phylum Chordata; order Ceratodontiformes; family Protopteridae; genus Protopterus; species Protopterus annectens. Next base: position 1,149,335,190 of record NC_056732.1, on the reverse strand, counting down.
CATGCAAGGCCATGTCAGACCCAGAGCTGTTTGACATGCTACACTTAAAGAAATTCCAATCCTCAGAGCCACCCACTCCAGGTATCTAAACCTTGTCATCACAATAAACAAAACATACTGGAGGGATAGGTTTCTGAAGAAGAGACACCACAGACTCTGGAATAGACTGCCCATACATGTCAAGCAGAGCACCTCTTTGGCCCTCTTCAAAAGGAACCTTGACGATTGTATGGGAGAAAGGAAATTCACCCCGGGGATCACGTCAGTCGCCCTGCTAGACAGGGGTCCAGGGAAGTAAATAGTGTTGGAAGAAATAGCCAGGGAATTGTTATGGCTAGGCTTGTATAGGCCCTAGGGCCAATAGCCTAGTACCAACCTATGAACCTATGAACAGTTCTGCTACCCCCTGTTTTTTTTTTTTTTCTTTTGGTGTTTTAGGCCCGGTGGAACCGCACACACCCATTTAGCTAAAGTAAATAGTTTTCAGCAGAACTGGCCCTTCCTAGACATGAACACACTCTGCATTTCATGGAATAGGGAACTACAGCCTCAGACACACCCCCTGCCTTAGCTGTGCTTAGCTAAGGGCAAACATGGGCCATTGAGCTCCAATGTGCTTACAACAATCATGACTCACACCCTTTTCATGTTAGCTGCTCCTCCTGTTTACACCATGGTGTTGGAGCACTTATACGGTTAGGTGCAGTCTGACACTTAGGAGTAATTTGTGATTCAGTATAACTCCCCTCATTTGCATACCCCACTGCCTTACTCATGAGTTACCACGCTTACACTGAGCCTTTCACCTTAGCAACCACTATTCTCTGGTATTGTTTTCATTCTGCATCCCATTGTCTATTATGGCAAAATGCAGATTTCTCTCAACCTTGATTTTTGTTCCCTTTTTTTTTTGTATTTTCGACACAATCCCATTTGTGCACCACTGCCCTATGCTTAAACGGCCAAGATCAGCCAAAAAAAAAAACTTTTATTTAAAAAAAATAAATAAACTATTTTTCATGCCAATGGCCATATATTTGGCCACTGGCATGCCTAATTAAGGGACTACATGCTTTCTTTGAGGCTGTCATGCCTCTGTTTTCTATTTTGCAGCAATGTAGTTGGCTAGTAGCTGAATACATTTCTGCACCCTACACTGTTTCTGCACGGAGACCTCCCTAGTTCTTGAATCACTAATTTCAGCTCATTTGCATGGTTCTCACCAGCAAATGAGCTGATTAGCATACTGTAGGGCTTTCCATGCAGGAACAGTACGGGCAGGGTCATGCAAGCCAAAACTGCACATTCCTGGATCGCTTGGTGGCCATATTCTGTGCAGGAGTGCCTACACTGCTCCTGCACAGGAATTTCAGCTTCATGAATCCTGGGGTTAGATATTGCTATGTGTAGTTCTCTTTCTCTCTCTTGCTTTCACTTTCTGTTATGTTTCCCTCTCTCTCTCCCTCTTGCTATGCCTTCCTTTGGCTCTTAATTGATGTTTCAACATTTTTATACTGAAATACCATTTCTGATCAAATTTAAAGGAATAAAATGTGACTGATTGCCATTCAAAACCAAAATATGAAAATATTGTTAAGTAAGGAAGGGCCAGAGCCCCATGACCACCTGCAAGGGGTATGTCCCCCTCCTGCATCACCCTAGTTATTACGACTAACTTTAAGGTTTCTGCATATAACATTTAGATACTTTCCTTGTGGAACTTGTTCCATGTACACACATTTGCCACCGACTAGCATATTTTCATCAGCCGATACACGTAAGAGATTTGAGATGAGACAGTTAATTATGTGCAGCAGTAAAAATGTTTATAGAATGAAGTGGATTATATGAACTTATAAAAATTCACAATGCTGTTCTTTTGTCTTTCACTGTAACTTATAAGGTAATTTCCTCTGTGCACATTATATTTGATATCAAGAGACAACTTGATTATAAAGAAAAAATTTGGATTGCCAGTTTGGGGATGCTTTACTCCCCTGGGCTTAATTAGGCGTTATAATCTAAATTTTTTTGTTGTTGTTTATCTGATATATAGCATACTTATCTGTATCTGAGTAATTATATTTTGCATCTTATAATGTTCTTTTAGATAAATGTTTCCCACCTATTGTAGGTATTTTGAAAGGATGAGAGGGGTGTCATTTATTTATTTACTGACATTTGATTACCAGGAAAGTCCAACTGGCTAGAAGCCCATTTTCAGCAGAAGCATGGGGAGAACACCTCCAAATTATTACAAAACATTTTAAGAACAATAAATTTACAATCTTCAAAAATAAAACAAAAACATTTCCAGTTTAAATAATTGTAACAAATTAGATATAATATAAAACACTGGTTAAGAATCTATACAAGGTATACGACAATCATTTAATATTTAATGATGTTGCCTTGTGTCAATGGACTATTTTCTGGTTTTTGTAAGGCTGATTTAATCACCAATGTCATGACTGGGGTATCTGAACTTATGTTTCTCTGTTTCGGGTTTAAGCACTGAAGAAGCCTGTCTGAGTTAAATCTGCTGTACTTTGTTCCACCCTTGCCATTAAAAGTCCTTATCATGGATTTATTGTGGGGCTGTTTCTATTGTTTCCTATATATCTATATCTATCGACATAATATATAATTGTACGTGTGTGTGTTTGTGTGTGTGTGTGTGTGTGTGTGTGTGTGTGTGTGTGTGTGTGTGTGTGTGTGTGTGTGTGTGTATATATACATATATATATATATATATATATATATATATATATGTACACACACACATATTGGGAAAACTTCAGGCTGTTGAGATACAAATGGTAGATTTGCAGTGCCATCTGCATTACATCCTATAACACTTAGATTGAGTTGTGCAGAATACACAACTATATGCATCCTAGTTTGTTTAGCATTGTATGTTAATCTCTGTTATTCACGTATACTCATACCTCTCAATTGTCCAGAATTTAGCAGAATATCCAGATTTTTGCTTCATGGTTTTGGTCAGTTCCTTGTAAAATCTGTGGTTTTCTGACAAATCATTGATGGTTGCGATCATTAAATAATGACAGACTGCTAAGTTTCAGATTTCATTTTCATCAGAAAAATCATGTTAATACAAAACCTCTTATTTTAGCAACTTCATACAACAATATTTAAAATCTGTCCCCGATTTTGATCCTTTGTTCCACAATTATATTTGGCTTTGTACAGAATTATTGAGCAAAGATGTTGAGAGACATACTTGGACTGCTCATTCTTGGCAGCACAGTGAGACAGGTTTTAATGATTAGTTGTCAGGACATTTCGGGAATCTTTTAATATTATGAAAATAACAGCTTTTATGTTTTCTGCTTCCTGAGGTTTTTTTCTCTCTGAGATTGGCAACAGAGGAATAAGGATCTTTTACTTTTTCTCCACTGTTGTGTAATCTCAGAATTTGTATATTTAAGTAGTGGGCTTTAATTACCAGTAAGCTAAATGTTCATTATTTTATCTTGATACGTGAAGAAGCATCATTGCTTAAATCTTTGTCCAGCAATAAAGCAACTAGGGTAATAAAACTCAATAAAGGAGGGGGAACTGTGCTAATGGAATATGGCGAGTATGTAAAGAAAATGTTAATGATTCTAATGGATGATTACAAAGGCATTTCAGTATCCAGAAACAAGGTAAGCATAGCATACCAAAGGACTAATATGTTTATCAGATTACTTTTAGGGGGCATTCATCTCTCCCATATGAAGAAATTACTCAGGGTGAAAGAACTGGTCACACCAGCATTATTTGGTATGCCTAAACTATACAACAGCATGGTTGGCAACCCCCCACCCCCACCACCCTTAGACCAATAGTAGCATCAGGTAAATCCAAGACTGAGACACTTGCCTACTAAATGGTTTACAGACTTAAAACCACAGATACATAAAGACTCTTGGCACTTTCTCTGTTGGTCACCATTGACGTAGTGGACCTTATTTCTTTCAGTTCCCATGATGTAGGGATAGACTGGTTTACTGAGGCTCTTACAAGGGAACTTGACCTTAGCAGCAGTGATGTGCATATATTAAGATTTTTTTAGACTGTGCTGTACAACATTTAATTTTTGAAAGTGATACTTCATACATAAAAATGGTAAAACTATGTGGGATACACCTGCCTTGGTTTATACCAGTGATGTCATGTAAATGTGGCACTTGATTCATGTAATTCTTACATATTTTTTAAATAAATCTCAGCGTATGTGGAATTCCTGGATTATATGTTTTATAATTTGGCAGGGAAATGTTTATACTTTGTCTCTTTGGAATATATTAATTCTATTTGATTTTTTTGAAGTTTATATTCCATCATCTTTTTATGAACTGAACTATCTTAGCGTTACAGTTGCTAAAAATTTAAATGAGTATTGTTTTGAAATTATCATTTATCATACATCATCATTTTTGAATGCGTGAGGTTGGATAAGGTCCTGTTAATAAAAATATCATGTATGACATCATCTAACAGTACATTTGCAAGACAGACTGGTAAGCCTGAGGCAATATGTTTTGATCGATGTTATCTACCAGAACTTGTAAACTAGGTTAAGGTACAGGTGATAGCTGAACATGGTAAAAGATTCAAGTCAATTCTGTTGTGGGGAGACTGTGATAGTCAGAATAATGTTGATGTGGACAAGACTGCCACAGTTTGATTAAATATGAACTAAAGTTTTGATATTATCTTTCTCCAACAATGGGGTGGTTCTCAACAACATTATTGTCAAAATGGGAGAACTATTGCATCGGGGCATCTTCAGCTTTGTAGTAAATTGGGAGGTGATATTCATTCTGTTCAGAAATAAGGCAAGAATCTCAAGAATATGATGAAAAATGGTAACTCAGTCCAAAGAGGTGTTGGCGTCAGTCAGTATGACAAATTGTAGTTGCTGTAACTAATGTGTATATATATATTCTTGAAACAAAGGAAGTCACCCTGGCAAACCAGGTAAGAGTTGAGAACATTGTAAAATGTTATTGTATTTCTATACTTGCAATGTATGTTGCTATATGCTAACAATATATGCCATTTTATATTGGTAAACTGAGAATAAACACAGGAATAGAATTTACCAGTACCTATATAGTATTAAAACTGGTGGCAACAACTGTGCTCTAGTTAAGCATTCCATTATTTGTATCAATTTCAATAAATTCAGATTTTATGTTATAGAAAAAGTTCAGCAATTGGTGAGGGGTGGGAAGTGGAAACATTGCTAGAACTGTGCGAGCTTTTCTGGCAGATTAGTTGTAATGTGACTATCCCACCTACACTAAATAATAGCATGTCTGTTAATAGTTTATTAAAATTTAAGGATGTTAAATTATAACTGGAGATTTTACTGATATGTGTCAATGTTTCTGTGCTTATAATAAATGAGATTCTGCTTTCTGTATTTATAAAATGTATTTTTTTATAGTTCGTACACTTGTGGTTAATGCTATAGTTGATATCTTGACTATGCATTTTATTCTAAGTGGTACATTCATTTATAAGATTCTTATACACTGATTTTTATTCATTTTTCGTTCATATTTTATTCATTGTCTCAAGTATTTATTTGAAATAACTTTTGCACATGCATATGTTGTATATGTGCTGAGCTCTATGACTAAACCATGTGATCTAAGATTTATTTATTGATCAGGAAATTCTCAATATAGTTACTGATAAGGAATTTTTGTATACATTTATTTCAGTTATTTAATAATGTATGCACCCTAGAATATTTATGAGAAAAATCAGGAAAAAGTCAGCAAATCTAGGAAGAGCAAGGCAAAATCTGTAGTCTAAATATCATAGCACTATGCCTAAATTATATGCATAGAAGTAAAAAAAGGCATAATTCTGTCATACCCCATGAAACCCACAGCCAAATGCAAGCAGATTTGGTCTGCCATAGACAACTGGATGTCAGTAAAATAGTTGAGCTGATGACTGTCAGTCATAGTGGTCACAATTGAGCTTTTGTCCCTTTACAAGGAGCCACACAGCTTCTCAGTCTTACTTTGGATGCTTCCTCATGGAGGCAATTGGGTGAGTGATCCTCCCAACATCTTTCATAGTGGGGCATGATTTCAAATGAGACATGGTTGAAGGAGATCATCAGATGAAAATATACCTTTCATGTCAGATCAAAATGTACTTTGATTTGCTGGACATACCACATCAGCAAGTACAGGCAAGGAAGGAGATGTGATATATCCTCATAAAAAGAGCCACTTATCAGGACCTGGCAGGCTCTTCTGAGGCCAAGCATGCTATTCCAGATTCTTTTTGATGCCTGAATGACTCAGGATCACAGTGTTGTAATGGATATCAGCAGACTAATTAGCTTCATCCCAAAATGATCCTTTTGTATGGTCACGTTGCAGTCTATCTTCCTATGTCTATCAAGAGGATACTGTTTGTCTTCTTTCAATCTCCAGAATGCTTATCTTCACATAACAATCAAAATAATGTCCAGAAAGCTCCTCCAATTTAGAATACAGGTAAGTCATTATCAGTAGTGGTCCTTGCCATTTGGTATCATGGTCCTTGCCATTTGGTATCACCTCAGCCCCCTGGGGGAGTTTACCAAATTCATGACAGAAGTAGTAGCATATTTCTGCCAGCCTGCTGGACATGACAGTCTTACAGTATCTACAAAACTGGTTTCTATTGTCCACATAGTAGGGGGTCATTCTCAAACTGCACATGGATTTTCTCCTCAGTTTATTCCTCTAACTAGGGTTTTTATCACTGTAGCAAAGTTACAGAGATCAGCCTCACAAAAAAACATCTTACTGGTAGGAACACTATTCTACACCAGAACTTTATAAGTTTATCTGGCTTTAGACAAAAGACAACATTTCCTCCCTGGTTTCCCAGAGTCTAGTGTCGGCAGGCCTCTCTCTACAGACAAAGGGCTCAGGACAGAATCATGTCGATCCATCAGAGGTACTTTCTAAAATTTCACAAATATGAAAATAACTCATTGAGAGACACTTTCAGTGAACCCCAAGCTTTTCCTTTTTTTTTTTTTTTTTTTGCAGGGGGAAGTAGCCCTGCACTCTCCATGCAGAGGGGACACCCCTACACAACTTCCATATTTATACATACGTACTCCAGGTCACACAATAGTTGGGGGTAAAGGGCAAAATATTTTGCCTCTGAAAGTGGCCTTCAGTGAATTTACTTTGCGAAATTAATACTCACTGAAAGAATACTCAAATATCTGACAGGCCCCTTTGTATCCACTGCATTATTAATCATAGCATTAACTAGGTTGCATATGAAGGTTTTACAATATACTCTGATCACAGTAGTAACAACACAAGGATTCTCTGGAGCAGTTATTTGGGATTTCCACAGCTTGGCACACGAGTCTCCTTTGCTGGCTGGAGATGCACCACTTTCTTCAGGGCATCTTATTTATTGTTCCTATGCCCTCAGCCGCAATCAGTATGAATTCTACTTCCTGGTGTTACTGAGAAATGCAACAGCTGAATCACCGAACAGGCATGATCCTTCCATGAGTGATGCTTGCACATCAGTGTTCTCAAGATGACAACTATTTTGCTGACCCTTCAGGTGCTCCGGCACATCCCCTTTCTAAGAACTGTTGCTATAAATTCAGGCAATATGGCTATAGTTATGCACTTCAATGAACAGGGTGGAAAGAGGTCATACCCACTGTGTTGGGAAGTACTGAGAGTCTTGAAGAGTGCAATTCCAAACCCTCCCACCCACGTTGCCATACATATTCTTGGGGTAGCCATCTCTTATAAACAGACACAGCTGTTGTCTACTGATCACATATGAGTAGTCACTCAGTTTGGCCATTTTTCAGGGCACTGTCTGTGAGATGAGGATCAGTGGGCTGTAGTCAAATTGGCATGAAACTATTTAGAGGCCAAACAAGATGAAGGAACAGTAGGCTTAGTCAGATAAAGAATCAGTGAATCAAAAGATTCAGCCATTATTAAAACCTCTAGACCTAGCAAATATCCAGAGGACACCAACTCAGGTTCTGACAAAAGTAATATTAAACAAGAGGATGATGGTACTTTAGAAAATTACTGCATATGACTGTGTACAGGAGTCATCCGATAAAGTATCCTCTTTGGAAACACGACAAGATTTTCTTTATTCTCTAATACCCTTAACTGATGATGCACTTTTGTTAGGCTAAGCTAAAGAACTTTGTTCTTTTTTATTTTGTTCTCCCCCCATGAATAGTAACAATAGTCATAAAGACAGAAACTTGTGGAGAAAAGACTTATAATAGTCTACCACAATCACAAATTCCTGTTTATTTAATGCTTAATTGAACATTTCTACAGAAAAATGAATGAATGAAGAAAATAAGCATATGGGTCACTACGGAACTGGACATTTCTTATACTGTGTAACACTGCGGCATGTGAAGCAAGTCAAGGGGTGAGAAGATCTAAATTAGGGTGTTGAGCAATGCTGGCTACATATGGGTACCTTGTGCACCTCCAAAGGGTCTACTAATGTAACTGATTAAACTCTTAAAGGGTTGAAGACAAGTAGGTGAGATATAACCCAAATGTTATGATTTATTGTAACAGTGACCCTTCCCAAGAATATAACAAAACATCTATCCTCAGAGAGAGAGAATTAAGTCATGGGGAGACTTTTGCAGCATTAGTAAATTAAAACAACAGACAGACTCTGTCTCCTTGTTTATGTATAAGGACAGAATAATGATCACAGAAACAGCCTTTATTAATGTTATTTTAATTTTAGGGAGGTGTATGTCATACTTTTTTGAGATTAAAAGCAGAAGGCATGTTTATGATGAGGAAGCTCTTCTGAATCTTCTCATTAATTTGTTTGTGATGGAGTTAATATTTGTCCGTCTAAGAAGAATATATTTTTGTGTGTGGGTATATGTGTTTGTGTGTGTGTGTGTGTGTGTGTGTGTGTGTGTGTGTGTGTGTGTGTGTGTGTGTGTGTGTGTGTGTGTGTTGCTAAAAATCACAGATTACTTAAAAAATGTAAGTGGAGCTTTAGATACTACTTTTTTGCAACATATATAATTATGCAGGCTTAATGATCAGAAGTTTGTTGCATGCTTAACATAAGGCATGTCATAAGTACACCAGTTAGATGGAAACTGAATCTCATAAAACAGGCAGCTTATATGATTCTTACCTGTCACTCACTCAGCAGTAACAAAAAAATAAATGCAGTTTTGCAGCCATCATTGTGTTTCAGATTTTATCTCAGCCATTTCCTTATTAACAATTTGAAAATATAAAACTCAAAATCGAAGCCACTGGCCATCTGAGGAAACATACTCTTTTACAGTACTGCCGCCTTAGCTACAATATATAATATATATCATCACTACATGACATAACACAAATAAAAATTTAAGTGGGCACTCATTAATGTATGTCTGGTATCTGTTTAACTAGCAACAGAAGGATTTAATTGCATTTGTGTTTTAGGAAGATAAGCACTTAGTCAGTCTGGCATAACATATATCATGGATAATGTATGGTAAACAGTATGAATATCTCATAATCTAAACTCATAGACACGTCACACATTAGCTAGAATATAACCATATATTATATTACTTCCTTAATTACATAAAACAAGCATTTCCTGATCTTTCTTGTGAATCTTAATTATGATAATAGAAATCTTTTGATACAGGGAGTCTGTCCAAGTATTGCAACCCCTCCTTCTCTCCCTTCATTTGTCTACGTTAAAACATGTTGTGTTTAATTTATGCTACAACTCCCATCATGACATTGACATGTGTAGTCAATATTATTAGTCTCTTACTGGGAAAGATGTCAGAACAACATCTTGGGTTACAAATGATAATGGTAAAAAATATCACCTGTTTCAGTTCCTGCAGCTCTTTCTTGTACCATTACTGGCATCTGCATCATTTTCCATACACTATACTGCATTTGTAAAAATGCTCAAGTCACTTAAATATTGGTGATAAGAAGAGGGTCTAACTAATGTGTTGGGAGGTGGGACAGCCTTGCTCTTCTGTGACTATCAGATTGCTAACTGATACACCTGTAGTGAGTACATGCTATCCATGCCCAACCCTGCATATATCATTTAAAATAACCACAGGGTATCATAATCTGTCAGGTGCATTTTGGAAACATGGATAGGCTTAAAATGATCTCCTTGGGTTTTTACCTACTTATCACCAATGAACCTATGTACTCTATGAAAATAGATGTGGGGTGCTATACCACCATGATGGTTCTGTGGTTCTGTCATGGTGATTTGGTCAGGAATGTAGAGAAGGACCTGAATCAAATTACATACATACATACATACATACATACATAAATGACAATTAGAGAAAAACAGAAGAAGAGCTTCAGAGGACATGTAAGTGCCATATAGAGAACTAAGCATTAAAAGACAGGCAAAGAGATTATGTAAGACCCAAGAATGGAAGGAGGTTTTGGTATGCTAGACCTTATGAATTACCTTAAGGCTATCTATATAAGAAGTACATTTACAGTGTTTCAGGATGACAGTTAGAGATAAGTAGTTAGCATAATGACTAGGGGAAATGTTTGAGGAGAAAGGGAAATGTGGGTTTGACAAAGGATACAAGCAGTTAGACAAGGCTGGAAGAAGAGGAGGAAGACACGCCATACACATAGACAGTAATCTAGCCCTTGACCATCATATGTCTATGGTAGTGAGGAAATCATTTTACATTGTGCAACTTATAAGCACATTTTATGGCATGCTCACTAAAACAATACAGGCCATAAATAACGTCCTCTGCAGAACAGCTCCAAGTCCTATTGCTATATTCGGTCTCCTACAGGTTGTTGAGATGAGATCTGTGCCTGGTATACAAGTCATCCTCGGACCCAAGTCTGATGTACCTCCTGCATATTCATAAAAGAAACAGTACCCGAATTACCCATTCTCATTCTAAATTCTTAAATCTTATCTGTGATATAAATAAGACCTGCTGGAAAGAAAGGTATGTATCCCAGAGGCTACCCACTTCTCTGGAACAGGACCCCCATCCATGTGAAGCAAGAGTTCCTCCTTAACCCAATTCAAGTGCAATTTGGACAACTGGATTAGAAAAAGGAAATTCATCCATGGTCTGGTACTTATGTCTGTAATGGACACAGACTGCATGTAAATGGTTCATCTTCCAGCCCCTGCAAGTAAAGTTTTTGTCTTCCAAGCCCCTGCGTACACTACCAAGGGTACTAGAACATGTCAGTGATTTGGGTAGCATGGCTAGGCTTAAAAAGACTCCAGTGGTCATTAGCCTATTACACACATATGAACCTAAAAGACTACCTGGAGAGCAGGAACAAAAGTCAGTGAGTTAAAAGGCTGAGGAAGAGGGAATTTTGCTAAGTGGAAAGGTTTTATATCTTTTTTAATTTTAATTTATTCATTGGCTAATGGAGTAAAAGAACTGGTCACAACTAAACCTTTCCAGCCATGACCTGTCTCACAAGGTGAGAAGTCAATGTGTGTATATATATATATATATATATATATATATATATATATATATATATATATATATAGATATATGTATATATAATATGGTTTACTATTAAAATGTAGAATTAACGTTGCTTTTCAATATTAAAATACATTTTTGTCAATGTCGACATTTTGATAGAAACCATATATATATATATATATATATATATATATATATATATATATATATATATATACATACATATATATATATATATATATATATATATATATATATATATATATGCCTTTAGAGCAGCCACTTACCCAAAGGGGTTTTGACAGGTGTGATGAATCCAGAGTACCTGCAGAAAATACCCATGGACACAGACAGAAAATGTAAACTCTGCAGACAGTGACTTGAGGTCAGATTTGATCCTCAAGATCAAAAACTGTGAAGAAGAAATCACAGTCATGAAGCCACTATGATGCCCACAGTCCTCGGCTATAGTGGGGAGCTGAGCAGAAAGAATGGCTACCATTTAAAGAGAAGGCTGTGGTGAAATCACCTGAGGAAAAGGGGGGAAACACAGGATGTTTATAAAATAATGAAGCCAAATTATTTCAAAGGATACATAAAGGGAAGGAAGTGAAATTATACAATGAACTAAGTTGAAGAGGTTGGAAGAGATGTATTTATAGGCTCAGAGATAATAGAGTATAGGTATATATTGTCCTGTCTTCTGGAGTTGTGTAGCCCGATTTTTTGAGCTGTCAATATTATTTGAATTGCATATTTTAGTTACCATGTTTTGTGTCTTGACCATTATAGATTCCCTCATATGTTACTCTGGGTGTAAGAAAGCATTTTGTTTGTTACTTACAAGGGCTTTTTGAATAGCTAGATTCATAGGTTCATAGATTAGTACTAAGCTAACTGCCCTTGTGAGCCATTTTAAGCCTAGCCAATTATCTCTTGTGAGACTCAAACCCTGCACCTTGTGTTTGTAAGGCCAACACCTTAACCATTAGGCCACCCTCCTATCACCAACTTTGGTAAAATACATGTTTTAAAAGAGATTATGTACTCTAAAGCCACACGAATTATAATTTTAAGACTTTCCAATAATTGACATATAGGATAAGGGGTATGTGATTCATTCCCTTTCACTGTATTTTTAATAAAGTTTAATATGTCATAAATAAGCCGAGGACATTTGTTTAGGTCCTAGTGGCTCATACATTTCCTTTGGAAGCTGTCAGTGATCTCTGACTGTGAAGGTCATTTTACCTTTGCAGACCTATGGAGAATGCACATCTTCCATCTGCTGTCCTGCCCGAAGCTAAATGGTATCTTGCACACTAGAAGCTAGAGGCAACTCGGGTGGAGGGATCGCATTTCAGAATGTTACAGCAGAAACCAGGCATTACCTGTTCTTTTAATAGCTACCCATGCATGTGAGATGAGGCATGAGATGTTAAAGAAAAGCATTCCACTCAGTAAGCCTCATAAGACACTTGACCTTTGAAAGAAACAAGGAGTTAGACCTCTGTATGTAAAAGGAAGTGCCCTTAAATACTTAACTGCAATGCTAGACAGAAATAAAAGTCTAAGAGAATTTGCAGATTCCTTTCAACAAGAATTCTAGGGGCTGACAAAAAGCAGCATCTGTAAATACAGTGCAGGTAAGCAATGTCAGCCTGTGTTTAAGTGTCAGTATGTGTGTATTGTCTTGTTATTTAACTATTTATAAAACAGTGTATTACTAACATTTCCAAAAGGATAGCATTCATCTGAGTTGAAACATGTCAGTATACAGGTCACTCTGCTTTTCAACACAGTTCTTATGTTAAGGTCAGTTAAGCACTCATAATTCCTTCCCCTCCCTTATCAGGTCTCATTTTTTACTAAGTAGAAAAGTGAGTTAGAAAATAATGCCACCTCACAGAGCTGCAAAAGGATTTGAATATATTCAGTAAAAACACAAAAAGTATTTTGTTTATATTTTCTCAAAGTGTAATCAAATAGTTTTTGTTGTTTTCTAATCTGAATAATTTTAAAGTGGATAATATACTTTTATAATTTCATGAGGGCATAAAAATACATTCTGGCAAATATTTAATTATGGCAACCAAACTGGACTTTTAACTCAATAAAAGAAAGTGAAACCGTTATATGGGTGTTACAATATCTTGTTCAGACATCATTACCTTGTATACCCTTGAAGTGTTCATGGTGATGCTTAAGAAAAATATTTAGGCATTAAATATCAATGGATGAAGATACAGTAATACTAATCACACATTATTATATGGTCAAAAAACTGTTGTTAGTGACAAAAGCTTACTACAGCAAGGATGCACTACAAGTAGTGTGTATATTTTACTTGGACATCATGTTTTGTTTATTTTATATTGGATTTCTCCTATTGAAGAAAGACACCATAGAAGTGTAACATAGGGTCTTGTGTAGAACATGAAGCACATATTTGATAATCTAACTAAATGCCTATAGTGTTGAATAACAGCCCAGGCAATGAATGAAACAGAATTATTTTCTTCTTTGATGTTTTATCCATGTGAAAAATATGTTTTTATTTGTGTGAAAAAGCAACCATCCCTTGTTTTTTCTGCTCGTTATTAAAGTACTTTGTCTCCTGATTATTGTAGATGAATGCGTTTCACTGAAGTTATCCTGTGAGTGCAAGTTCTGACTATTGTTTTTTTTTTTTTGTTATGAAGTTATGATCTACCCCCTACCTTAAGCTTATTCAAACCACCATCAATGGGATGTCCTGTGTATGTGCAATCCATTCACATACTGTAATTGTGGTTATTTCATACAAATAATGCACACACACACACACACACACACACACACACACACACACACACACACAGGCAGCTGGAGTGCTGCCTGTGTGGATTTAGTATGTACTCCTCATTTCTGCTCGTTTTCTTTACAGATTCCAGTTATTTCCACATCTAAATACATGCCAGCAGGTGAACTGGCAAGCCTTCTAGTAGGCCCAGAATTAAATTCAGTGCTTGTGTGTGTGTGTGTGTGTGTGTGTGTGTGTGTGTGTGTGTGTGTGTGTGTGTGTGTGTGTGCGTGTGTACGTGTGTGTGTGTTTGCGCGTGTGTGTGTGTGTGTGTGTGTGTGTGTGTGTGTGTGTGTGTGTGTGCGTGATGTGTGTGTGTGTTTGCGCACGAGTGTATGTGTGTGTGTGTGTGTGTATGTGTATGTGTGAGAGAGTGTGTATGTGTGAATGTATGTGTGAGTGTGTGTGCATATGTGTGTGTGTGTGTGTGTGTGTGTGTGTGTGTGTGTGTGTGTGTGTGTGTGTGTGTGTGTGTGTGTGTGTGTATATGTGTGTGTCTGTGTGTACGTGTGTGTATGCATTATGGGAAGGACTGAGAGTCCATCCAGTGCTGGTTCTCTACTTTATACCCATTCCTCAACAGACATGGCTCTTACTCCCTTGTAATCCTAAATAGGTTAAACAGAATAAGCAAATGAATGAAAAATGTTCAAGGAATGAATCATGAGTACTGTATGAGTCATGGGCTCCTTCAAACTATGCTTATATCAAAATCTTGTCAAGACGGTTCATTGTGTGGATATCGAAGACAGAACCTGATACAAGCAAAGATCATTGGACTCACTGGTCATTTTATCTTAGCTCTCCCGTTTGCAGAAGTTTCTGGGCTGTTAATAGGCAGTTTGCTCCTATATATCATGAACTGGTAGTTATCCATCTTTAGCATGGCTCATACTCCCCTGTTAATTTGATTTGTTCAAAACAGATTTACAGCATACGTGTGCTATTCGATGCAACCTTCCATCCGAAATCGTAACTAGTGTGCCATTGAAAATGCATGCCCAAACAGCACAGTGCAGCAGAGATGTGTCATGTATGCTCTTTACTCATATTAGCACTTATAGAGGTCACAGTGTCCTAGCAGGCACATCACCAAATGCTCTTTCTTTCTTGCATATATTGGTATGCTGTTTTCAGGATGCAGTATCCAGGTTCTGTGCACTAGGCTTGCTAGCCTCCACACATCTTAATGATCCAAAACTGTCTTCCTTCATGATATCTTTACTTCTGATTCCATCCATCCATCCATCCTCAACCCTTTTTTCCCCATTTTGCACATGGGGTCGGGGTGCCACTTCAACAGTGACAATCATCTCGAGCCAAGGTTTACACTGCCAGATGGCTAGCCTTGCTGTACTTCTGATTATTTGATATTAATACACATTACAGAATTGACTAGTAATATATGTGGGAGTGTGTGTGCAACCTGCATCACAGCTAATGGCATCTACCTTTCTATCAGAAGGTGGACACATCTTGAGTTTCTGCCAAAATGGTACTGTATGCTAGATTGTATATGTAAATGAAAATCTAATGTTGTTTTACAGTAGGCATTTCAGAAATGCTGTTTGAAATATTTTCCAGGAAACAGATAATTAATTTAATCAGTGGTTTTCCCAACTATCTTAGGACATTTACACCATAAACAACAGGCTCACACTATGTGCACATACATCAGGCCAACTTAAGCAGTTCAAGGGATAACAAAAAATGATGGAGCAGCCATCAGTCACCATGTATCATCATGGAACAGAAGGGCATGTCTGCAGTGCACATCCAGGCTACAGTGATACCTTGGCTTTAAATATAAAATATACCATAACTAATATGAACACTTGGCTTTCCAAAGATTAATTTGCCTGATGCTTCTTTGCAAGTATAGGCTAAGTGACTGACTGACTGATTAGAATGTGTTCACCGGATAGCTTCTACTGAGAATATGGTTGCTGCTTATAATGGCTATAGCAAAGCTATCCAGGAAGCCAGGGAAGCTCATCTGCTATTCATTGCCAAGTGCACTTATCTTTTAAATCTAAGTGAACAATCACCAAATTCAGTAGATGATGTCCTGTTTGAAAGCATGCAATATGAATGCAAAAACAATTTATGAAACAGAAAAATATGTTTTTTTCATGCAGCCTTCTCAGTTATTTGTTTGAATTTTTAACTGAGAGATAACATGCATGTTACCTCCACCAATTTTTTTCCTTGACTTTGTTGTGCTGATAAAGTTTACTTATCGCACATATTTTTGTTGTGGTCTTTATAATTCTCCTGCCCTGTGGCTGGTAGTCCAATAAGTGCATTTAGCACATTTTCTGTGAATAAAAAACTATATTATCTAGTTTATTGCTAACTAGTGTTGGTACTGTATCAATTTTATGAAAATAAATGTTACCTAATGAATGTGTGACAACGTGGGGTATTGCCAGTCATGCCAGGAGAAATAGGGCAGTGGATATATAACATATGCCAGCACAGATAGCTGTAATTTTATAAAGAAGTAAATGTTATTTGAATATCAAACTGATTTGCACAGATGTTTGTGCTGAAAATGTATTTGTACAGTTGCTTGTGTTAAAAATGTACCAAGAGAGTGGCCTGCTAGATAGAAAAAGAAATATGCAAGCATTTTTGCATCTGTTTAAATGTATATGTTTTAACAGAGGATACTGGAATAGAAGAGGTTAATCTCAAACTTTTAAAATAGTTTGAAATTAAAATACTAGGCATAAGCCATAAAGATTGCATCTTATAGTTCTTCATGCACTAGGAAGCTTCCTGCATTGTCAGTGGGGTGAACTAATTGCTACTATGGAAAGGTGGTGGTTTGAAATTGTTTTATGGCTTCTAGGAGTGGGAGCAGATCTTAGCAAGGCTCTGTATGTCTGTATTACTGACACCTATGGGCTAAATGCTGACAGCTTCTAGCCAAGAGGGAAAGCATGGAAACCAGAAGTCAGATGATCAGGTGTATGTGATACCATTCTGTAATTTATCACTAAAATTATATATTTAATACTAGGTGAGACTGAAGTCTCAGGGTACTCTGTTTTGGTAACCTGACTAAGAAGGATGTCTCACCTACTTCATCTTGCCTTGCTCTAGTAAGTAACCCTGGAATAACATTTTTTTAGATCAGTCAGGAGGATATAGTGAGATATATAGTTATAAAATCTAGTTGGAGGTTGCAGGAGCAAAACAGGTCCAAAAAATGAAGAGTATCTCAAGACCAACTATGTAAAAAGAATGAGTATTTATTTAAAGATGAGCGCTTTCACTGTTAACACAGCTTCTTCAGATCTAAGTTAAAATAAATAAAAATTTAAAATGGTTCTTTTATATGATCACCTCTAGTGGTCAAACAAGTAATTACAATGAAGAAAACCTAAACTGATTCTTTTGTATGATCACCTCTAGTGGTCAAACAAGTAATTACAACGAGGATACATATAATGAATGAATAACAAGTTGGATATACATCATAAAATCACAAATCAAATAGATGTTAAATGCTCAAACAATGCCTGTCCTGAAAATACAGGAAATCCCAGTCAACTACATTTCCAAATGAAATGACATGAAAAATATATGAAAAATATATAAAACCTACATAAGAAATATCATGAATAAAAGTGAGTGTTGAAAGGGGGGGGGGAGAAAAAGAAAAAAGCTAAATTCTCTAGTGGTCAAACAAGTGATTACAATGAAAAGAACATAAACTGTTTCTATTGTATGATCACCTCTAGTGGTCAAACAAGTAAATACAATAAGAATGCATGTAATGAATAACCAGTTGAATATACAAAATATATGTCCTGAAATCACAAATCAAATGAATATTAAATGCTCAAACAATGCCTATCCTAAGGATACAAAAAATCCTAGTCAACTACATTTCAAATGGAATGACATGAAAAATAGCGAAAATCTGTGAAAAATGTCATAAATGAAAGTGAGTATTGAAGGGGGGGGGGGGATGAGGTAAAATACCAGTACAGATGTCACTGGAGAAAGCAGATACAATCTATTTAATATTCCTATGTGTTCTTAGTCTCGGTTTTATCGAGGCTCTATCATTGAGGCCAGATCCTTTATCTGCCCTAAGCCGAACTATCCAGTCACATTCCTTGTTCTCTGTATGTGTCCTAATATCACCGCCTCTTATTGCTGGAACTATAGTTTCAAGTACTCTAAAACAAAAACAGTGCGATCTTCCTGCAAGATTGACGTATGTCGCTAGGGCATTATAAGGTGAACCCTTCCTTATGCGATAGATGTGTTCCCTCATTCTGTCCCTTAAGGATCCATTGGTTTTCCCAACATAAAAGTGGGAGCAGATCTGACAGGTAGCCAAATATACCACATTAGTGGTCATGCAGTCAGCCTCCACATTTATTTCATAAGTGACAAGCGTATCAAGATGTAAAAAGTTGCTGTCTCCATTAATAAATTGACAGAAATTACATCTACCACACAGTTTAGCATGTCCTGCTACTTTGTTTACTGTTCCATACTTAGGATAGCATAGCATCTTTTTAAGATTGTTCTTATTCTTGTACAAAAAACTGGGAGTTTCACCAACTATGACTCTTAATTTAGGATCAACATGCATGATGGACCAATATTTATTGATGATATCTCTAATCTCATTATTGTCTGATGAATAATATGTTAAAAACTTAACATGAGATGACATGTGCTCCCTATTCACCTGGGTGTTGGAACTGTGACGTCCAAAATATGGTGTAGCTACGGTGTTACGTAGTCCTAAGGCTCATTCCAGAGAAGGATCAATTTCATTAATATTGTATCCTCTCTGCAAAAGTCTACTTTTAACGTCCCCTAGTTCAGATACAAAGCCTGCCTCCAAAGGATTTAGCCTTGATGCTCTAATAGCCTGACCTACCATAACATTCCTCAATACAAAAAGAGGGTGCATACTCGATCTCATGAGCAGGGTATTAACATGACATGGTTTCCTGTACACTCCTGTATTAATAAGACCATTTGGAAGTTTTTCAATATGCAAATCCAGGAATTCAATTCTGTTATATGAAAACTGCATTGTAAATTTGAGACAATCAATTAGATTATTCATGATAGTGTGCATCAATTGAAGTAGTTCTAAAGTGCCATTCCATATCAAAAACACATCATCGACAAAACGTCAATAGAACTTAACATGTTCTTTAAATAATGTCTCACGGAACAAGATATGCTGTTCCCAATGTGCAAGGAACATGTTGGCGTGGGTCACCTTTAGATGCCCGACAACGTGTTCCGCCGACACGGACTCCGACGGGACGAAAACACCGACAACGCAGATGACCGACAAGGTGAGAACCCGACGGACTCGGTAAGTGTGCGATCGAGTGAGGGATTTAGTGTTAGGGAGCGGACAGGTAAGTGTGCGATAGTGAGGGACTGTGGGTTTAGGGGTGGGATAAGTGAGTTAGGGTTAGGGTGCAGGTAGGGTGTGTGTGCGATAGTGAGGGACTGTGGGTTTAGGGGTGGGTTAAGTGAGTTAGGGTTAGGGTGCAGGTAGGGTGAGTGTGCGGTAGTGTCGGACCTTGGGGTTAGGGGTGGGTAAGTGAGTTAGGGTTAGGGTGCAGGTAGGGTAAGTGTGCGGTAGTGTCGGACCTTAGGGTTAGGGTTTGGGTTAGGGATAGTGCATATGTTATGTAGTGTACTGTGTTGTTTACGTGTAGTGTGTTGCTGTAATGGTTTTCGGTGTTTCGCGTTGTCGGCGTTTTTTGTTGTCGGTCTTTTGGTGTCGGTTATTAGTGTGTTGGCGAAACACGATTTTGAGGATTTAAAGGTGATCCGTTGGCGTAGCTATTGGCACAGGAAGTGCCCATAGCTACACCATCTACCTGTTTGTATATGATGTCATTGAATACAAAAAAAATTGTTTTCCAATACTAGTTCCAGGAAGTGTACCAATAAATCAATCTTCACTATGTTGTACTCATTATGTTCCTTAAGATATTCAGAAATAAACGTAAGTCCTAAGGTGTTCGGAATGACCGTAAAGAGTGATTGTATATCAAGGGTCACGAACATATATTCATCAGTGATGCCATTACAGTTAAAACAATCATATAGTTCTATTAAGAACTGTTTGGAGTCCCTCAGTACAAACTTATTCTTGTTCAGTACTTGCCTCAGATGTTTCTCTATGTATACAGAGATGTGCTCAGTGACCCATCCACGGCCAGAGACAATTGGTCTCATGGGTGGGTCACCGGCATTCTTATGTAATTTCGGCAGGCCATGTATAACTGGAATCAAGGGTGTTTTCACTAGAAGGTATTCATGTAAATCACGATCAATCAAACCACTCTTATGAATGTCTGATAGGATGTTATGTACATATAAAATGACTTCTTTTACTGCTGATAACTCAGTCTCTTTATAAAATTTATCTTGCAGCATACTAGACATAGAATCATAGTAGTGTAGGGTATTCATCACTACAATACAACCACCTTTATCAGCAGGTCTAATAATGATTCTATGGTCCTGTTGTAGTCTCTTAAGACTCTGCCTCTCTTGGTATGTTAAATTATCATATTTTCTTAAAATCCTACCTGATTTGGTTCGATTGTAATAGTTGTATATCTTATCTTCTGTGAGCCTAAAATAGGCTTCAACAAGTGGATGATGTACAGGTGTATACTCACTTATTTTTTAAAAACTAATGCATCCTTTGAATATGCTGTAGTATCAGAACCTCCAAAATGGAGTTTCAGCATTACATTCCTGCAATAAAGTTTCAAGTCAATAATTGTATCTGTTAACTTACTGTGCGTTTTGGGTATAAAGCTAAGCCCTTTTCTCAATAAGTTGAAATCATCTTGTGAGAGTGCAACATCAGATAGATTGTGTACTATGTTTTGTCTGTTCTGTTCCACATCTTTTTCAAAGTGCGGTTTTGTTGAAACTTCCCTGAGAGTTTCCTTTTCTGCCTGTCACAACTCATAGACCTTGCCCTTCTTGGGCCATTCTCCAGTCGATTTGGCAGGGGAAAAGACAGCTGTGGATTGGAATCCAGACTAACATCCCCCACATTCTTCCGAACTTTAGGTCTAACCACAGAATCAGTAAGTAGGCACGGTTTATCCATTACAATCTTGACTGCAGGATATAAATTATTTGTCTCACTTACACTCGGATGTATGATATGGATGACATCCACTGAGTCAGTGTTAGAGCATATTGCATTGTCAGAGTCTGTATTTTTCCTGTCACTATTGTCATTCGGCCTGATATCTAATATTCCAATGTGTTCCGGACGATCATTCTGAGCAGGGGATGTGAAAATCACCTCCCCATTAGATTGAGCCTCATTTACAGAATCTTTAGAAATACACTTATTCAGGCCATTCAACACAATAGGACATGCATTGGTGTTACAAAACTGTGGCCTATGCAAAGGAGTATACAAATTATTACCATCTAGTCTATGTCTCATACCATTTCTAGAATTAATGTCCACGCCAATATTGCTCTTGGTATTGGCTCTGTTCACACCAGCTTTACTGTTAGTATTTGTACTGTTCAAATCATTTTGTCCATATCTGGGCCAAGTGAAGATATGGCCCAGTCTAAAATCTTTAAAGTCTCTGATTATTTTGTTCTTTTTCTGTTGGAAAAGCTTGCGTTCAAAGGCATGAATGCTATCTAATAAATTCTCAATGAGTGGGTCTACAATACCAGCTGTAAAGTCTTGAAAAAGTACCTGCTGTTTACCATTAATGTCTTCAATAAGTGCAGCCTCTTCCGGTTTGAAAAAATCCACCAACAACTGCAGATATTGATAGCTGAAAGCAATATTCGATTTCTGCCATGCTGTGAGTAGGTCCGGAGAGTCCTTACCCTGGCTAGGCATGTTGAAAACCCTCAGACCTCGTGGAATTATGTTGTCTATACAAAACTGAAAATGCAGGCACTGTACCTGTAAGCGCTTCAGTTTCAAAAAACTTTTCTCCATTCCATCAAGCAGTTCATACAACCTTTTTGTATCTGTTGTATTACCATCAATGTCATCACTGGTCGCCAGACAGTCAGAGGTCCAAGGGGCTGTCACTGTACCAGCTAAATACTGCTGCATCCTTTTTTGCAAGTCTTCATTAACCATGTGAATATTCCGCTGGTGTTCACCTCGCGGTATATAATCCAATTCGATATCTGCCATGATAGAGGCTTTATGGAACTGCTCCGGTCATCAGTGGTGTATAAACACAATAAATAAGTAAACTTAAAACAGCACACCACTGAATACACCAGATGAATGCTGCCTGTCACCCAGTTTAAAAAGCACTTAGAAGTAAAATCAAGTTGGAGGTTGCAGGAGCAAAACAGGTCCAAAAAATGAAGAGTATCTCAAGACCAACTATGTAAAAAGAATGAGTATTTATTTAAAGATGAGCGCTTTCACTGTTAACACAGCTTCTTCTGATCTAAGTTAAAATAAATAAAAACTTAAAATGGTTCTTTTATATGATCACCTCTAGTGGTCAAACAAGTAATTACAATGAAGAAAACATAAACTGATTCTTTTGTATGATCACCTCTAGTGGTCAAACAAGTAATTACAATGAGGATACATATAATGAATGAATAGCAAGTTGGATATACATCATAAAATCACAAATCAAATAGATGTTAAATGCTCAAACAATGCCTGTCCTGAAAATACAGAAAATCCCAGTCAACTACATTTCCAAATAAAATGACATGAAAATATATGAAAAATATATATAACCTACATAAGAAATATCATGAATAAAAGTGAGTGTTGAAAGGGGGGGGGGGAGAAAAATAAAAAAGCTAAATTCTCTAGTGGTCAAACAAGTGATTACAATGAAAAGAACAAACTGGTTCTATTGTATGATCACCCTAGTGGTCAAACAAGTAAATACAATAAGAATGCATGTAATGAATAACCAGTTGAATATACAAATTATATGTCCTGAAATCACAAATCAAACGAATATTAAATGCTCAAACAATGCCTATCCTAAGAATACAAAAAAATCCTAGTCAACTACATTTCAAATGGAATGACATGAAAAATAGCGAACCTATGTGAAAAATGTCATAAATGAAAGTTTATGTTCTTTTCATTGTAATCACTTGTTTGACCACTAGAAAATTTAGCTTTTTTTCTTCCCACCCCCCTCCCCTTTCAACACTCACATTTATTCATGATATTTCTTATGTAGGTTATATATATTTTTCATATATTTTTCATGTCATTTCATTTGGAAATGTAGTTGACTGGGATTTTCTGTATTTTCAGGACAGGCATTGTTTGAGCATTTAACATCTATTTGATTTGTGATTTTATGATGTATATCCAACTTGTTATTCATTCATTATATGTATCCTCATTGTAATTACTTGTTTGACCACTAGAGGTGATCATACAAAAGAATCAGTTTATGTTTTTTTCATTGTAATTACTTGTTTGACCACTAGAGGTGATCATATAAAAGAACCATTTTAAGTTTTTTTTTATTTTAACTTAGATCTGAAGAAGCTGTGTTAACAGTGAAAGCGCTCATCTTTAAATAAATACTCATTCTTTTTACATAGTTGGTCTTGAGATACTCTTCATTTTTTGGACCTGTTTTGCTCCTGCAACCTCAAACTTGATTTTACTTCTAAGTGCTTTTTAAACTGGGTGACAGGCAGCATTCATCTGGTGTATTCAGTGGTGTGCTGTTTTAAGTTTACTTATTTATTGTATTTATACACCACTGACGACCGGAGCAATTCCATAAAGCCTCTATCATGGCAGATATCGAATTGGATTATATACCGCGAGGTGAACACCAGCGGAATATTCACATGGTTAATGAAGACTTGCAAAAAAGGATGTGGCAGTATTTAGCTGGTACAGTGACAGCCCCTTGGACCTCTGACTGTCTGGCGACCAGTGATGACATTGATGGTAATACAACAGATACAAAGAGGTTGTATGAACTGCTTGATGGAATGGAGAAAAGTTTTTTGAAACTGAAGCACTTACAGGTACAGCGCCTGCATTTTCAGTTTTGTATAGACAACAACATAATTCCACGAGGTCTGAGGGTTTTCAACATGCCTAGCCAGGGTAAGGACTATCCGGACCTACTCACAGCATGGCAGAAATTGAATATTGCTTTCAGCTATCAATATCTGCAGTTGTTGGTGGATTTTTTCAAACCGGAAGAGGCTGCACTTATTGAAGACATTAATGGTAAACAGCAGGTACTTTTTCAAGACTTTACAGCTGGTATTGTAGACCCACTCATTGAGAATTTATTAGATAGCGTTCATGCCTTTGAACGCAAGCTTTTCCAACAGAAAAAGAACAAAATAATCAGAGACTTTAAAGATTTTAGACTGGGCCATATCTTCACTTGGCCCAGATATGGACAAAATGATTTGAACAGTACAAATACTAACAGTAAAGCTGGTGTGAACAGTGCCAATACCAATAGCAATATTGGCGTGGACATTAATTCTAGAAATGGTATGAGACATAGACTAGATGGTAATAATTTGTATACTCCTTTACATGGGCAACAGTTTTGTAACACCAATGCATGTCCTATTGTGTTGAATGGCCTGAATAAGTGTATTTCTAAAGATTCTGTAGATGAGGCTCAATCTAATTGGGAGGTGATTTTCACATCCCCTGCTCAGAATGATCGGCCGGAACACATTGGAATATTAGATATCAGGCCGAATGACAATAGTGACAGGAAAAATACAGACTCTGACAATGCAATATGCTCTACCACTGACTCAGTGGATGTCATCCATATCATACATCCGAGTGTAAGTGAGACCAATAATTTATATCCTGAAGTCAAGATGGTAAAGGATAAACCGTCCCTACTTTACTGATTCTGTGGTTAGATCTAAAATTAGGAAGAATGTGGGGGATGTTAGTCTGGATTCCAATCCACAGGTGTCTTTTCCCCTGCCAATTCGACTGGAGAAAGGCCCGAGAAGGGCAAGGTCTATGAGTCGTGGCAGGCAGAAAAGGAAACTCTCAGGGGAGTTTCAACAGAACCGCACTTTGAAAAAGATGTGGAACAGAACAGACAAAACATAGTACACAATCTATCTGATGTTGCACTCTCACAAGATGATTTCAACTTATTGAGAAAAGGGCTTAGCTTTATACCCAAAACGCACAGTAAGTTAACAGATACAATTATTGACATGAAACTTTATTGCAGGAATGTAATGCTGAAACTCCATTTTGGAGGTTCTGATACTACAGCATATTCAAAGGATGCATTAGTGTTTAAAAAATTAAGTGAGTATACACCTGTACATCATCCACTTGTTGAAGCCTATTTTAGGCTCACAGAAGATGAGATATACAACTATTACAATCGAACCAAATCAGGTAGGATTTTAAGTAAATATGATAATTTAACATACCAAGAGAGGAAGAGTCTTAAGAGACTACAACAGGACCATAAAATCATTATTAGACCTGCTGATAAAGGTGGTTGTATTGTAGTGATGAATACCCTACACTACTATGATTCTATGTCTAGTATGCTGCAAGATAAATTTTATAAAGAGACTGAGTTATCAGCAGTAAAAGAAGTCATTTTATATGTACATAACATCCTATCAGACATTCATAAGAGTGGTTTGATTGATCGTGATTTACATGAATACCTTCTAGTGAAAACACCCTTGATTCCAGTTATACATGGCCTGCCAAAATTACATAAGAATGCCAGTGACCCACCCATGAGACCAATTGTCTCTGGCCGTGGATGGGTCACTGAGCACATCTCTGTATACATAGAGAAACATCTGAGGCAAGTACTGAACAAGAATACGTTTGTACTGAGGGACTCCAAACAGTTCTTAATAGAACTATATGATTCTTTTTAACTGTAATGGCATCACTGATGAATATATGTTCGTGACCCTTGATATACAAACACTCTTTATGGTCATTCCGAACACCTTAGGACTTACGTTTATTTCCGACTATCTTAAGGAACATAGAGAGTACGACATAGTGAAGATTGATTTATTGGTACACTTACTGGAACTAGTACTGGAAAACAATTTTTTTGTTTTCAATGACATCATATACAAACAGGTAGATGGCGTAGCTATGGGCACTTCCTGTGCCAATAGCTATGCCAAAATGTTCCTTGCACATTGGGAACAGCATATCTTGTTCTGTGAGACATTATTTAAAGAACACGTTAAGTTCTATCAACGTTTTGTCGATGATGTGTTTGTGATATGGAATGGCACTTTAGAACAACTTCAATTGATGCACACTATCATGAATAATCTAATTGATTGTCTCAAATTAACAATGCAGTTTTCATATAACAGAATTGAATTCCTGGATTTGTATATTGAAAAACTTCCAAATGGTCTTATTAATACAGGAGTGTACAGGAAACCATGTCATGTTAATACCCTGCTCATGAGATCGAGTATGCACCCTCCTTTTGTATTCAGGAATGTTATGGTAGGTCAGGCTATTAGAGCATCAAGGCTAAATCCTTTGGAGGCAGGCTTTGTATCTGAACTAGGAGACCTTAAAAATAGACTTTTGCAGAGAGGATACAATATTAATGAAATTGATCCTTCTCTGGAACGAGCCTTAGGACTACGTAACACCGTAGCTACACCATATTTTGGACGTGTCAGTTCCAACACCCAGGTGAATAGGGAGCACATGTCATCTATTGTTAAGTTTTTAACATATTATTCATCAAACAATAATGAGATTAGAGATATCATCAATAAATATTGGTCCATCATGCATGTTGATCCTAAATTAAGAGTCATAGTTGGTGAAACTCCCAGTTTTTTGTACAAGAATAAGAACAATCTTAAAAAGATGCTATGCTATCCTAAGTATGGAACAGTAAACAAAGTAGCAGGACATACTAAACCATGTGGTAGATGTAATTTCTGTCAATTTATTAATGAAGACAGCAACTTTTTACATCCTGATACGCTTGTCACTTATGAAATAAATGTGGAGGCTGACTGCATGACCACTAATGTGGTATATTTGGCCACCTGTCAGATCTGCTCCCACTTTTATGTTGGGAAAACCAACCGATCATTAAGGGACAGAATGAGGGAACACATCTATCACATAAGGAAGGGTTCACCTTATAATGCCCTAGCGAAATACATCAATCTTGCAGGAAGATCGCACTATTTTTGTTTTAGAGTACTTGAAACTATAGTTCCAGCAATAAGAGGCGGTGATATTAGGACGCATACAGAGAACAAGGAATGTGACTGGATAGTTCAGCTTAGGGCAGATAAAGGATCTGGCCTCAATGATAGAGCCTCGATAAAACCTAGACTAAGAACACATAGGAATATTAAATAGATTGTATCTGCTTTCTCCAGTGACATCTGTACTAGTATTTTACCTAATTTTTCTCCCCCCCTTCAATATTCACTTTCATTTATGACATTTTTCACATAGGTTCGCTATTTTTCATGTCATTCCATTTGAAATGTAGTTGACTAGGATTTTTTGTATCCTTAGGATAGGCATTGTTTGAGCATTTAATATTCATTTGATTTGTGATTTCAGGACATATATTTTGTATATTCAACTGGTTATTCATTACATGCATTCTTATTGTATTTACTTGTTTGGCCACTAGAGGTGATCATACAATTGAACCAGTTTATGTTCATTTCATTGTAATCACTTGTTTGACCACTAGAGAATTTAGCTTTTTTCTTCCCCCCTCCCCTTTCAACGCTCACTTTTATTCATGATGTTTCTTATGTAGGTTATATATATTTTTCATGTCATTTCATTTGGAAATGTAGTTGACTGGGATTTTTTGTATTTTCAGGACAGGCATTGTTTGAGCATTTAACATCTATTTGATTTGTGATTTTATGATGTATATCCAACTTGTTATTCATTCATTATATGTATCCTCATTGTAATTACTTGTTTGACCACTAGAGGTGATCATACAAAAGAATCAGTTTATGTTTTCTTCATTGTAATTACTTGTTTGACCACTAGAGGTGATCATATAAAAGAACCATTTTAAGTTTTTATTTATTTTAACTTAGATCTGAAGAAGCTGTGTTAACAGTGAAAGCACTCATCTTTAAATAAATACTCATTCTTTTTACATAGTTGGTCTTGAGATACTCTTCATTTTTTGGAGCTGTTTTGCTCCTGCAACCTCCAACTTGATTTTACTTCTAAGTGCTTTTTAAACTGGGTGACAGGCAGCATTCATCTGGTGTATTCAGTGGTGTGCTGTTTTAAGTTTAGATATATAGTTAAGTATTATTTTTTTCTGTAACTGTATGAACCTGTTCACCTCTGATATATTTAATATTTCCTGAGGCTGAAACCCTGGTGTTTATTGTAAATAGATGTTTAGTATTTTCATGTTCTTTTATTATTTATTATTAAATATATTTAAATTTTTCATTGTGGCTGGTCCTCTACAGAATATTTTAATCTCTGAGAGGACCTATATCTACTTTATGACACTGTGACTACTCCTGGAAGCTTTACTGCATTGGCCAAACACTATAATTTGTATTAATATTAATTTCACTCAGTGTAATTGGGTACCCTTGTAAGACCCTTAGAGCTGGCTCTGGGGTGTTTGTTGGCAGTGTAACTACCTTATAGTCTGTGCAGAAGGGGGCATAGCTAGTAAATTTGTGCCAGCCTTTCCCAGATGTGTGTGCGTGTGTGTGTGTGTGTGTGTGTGTGTGTGTGTGTGTGTGTGTGTGTGTGTGTGTGTGTGTGTGTGTGTGTATGTGTGTCCGCTACTTGGAGCAGGGACACAAAGCATTGTTTCACAGAGCAGATGCTGGAGGACATGGCTTGGACACAGATGTGGCAGTGGGCAGTCTTATTGGTGATCTGGACAGAGGGGGAAACCCAGACCCCGGACTTAGTGTGTTCCCATTACTCTTAAGGGAAATTGTGCTTGAAGCAGAGAGCTTCATCTGGAAATACTGGGTGTGTCCATTTTTTTTTTCCAAGTGAATGTCTCTCTCCAGTGCCAGTGGTGACGATTCAGGCTCCTTGATTACTGGCCCAGAGTGGGGACATCACAGAAAGGTGTAAATTATGTTGTCCAGTATTAGATAGTTAAGTATATCATCTAGTACCTCAGTTTGATCAGTAGTTAAGTTAGGTATATTATCCTTTCGTTCATTAATACTGATCTTGGATTATTAAAAACAGAAGGTCTTAGCAGCAATGTCTTTTGCAAGGGCCCTGCTCCCTCTTCACCTTTACAACCATTTTCAGTAAACATACTACCTTTAACATCATAACAACATAGATAAAATGGAATAAATATGTCTTTCTTTGTTCAGAAGTATTATATTTAGAGATAACCTCACACTATGAATAGAAAAAATGTTTTTAAATGAGTTTTTATGGCAATTAGTGAGGCAATGCACTAGCACAGTAGTACAGAACTAAGTCAGTAGTACGTTGTATTCTTTAAAGTGTGTAATGGAAAGTTATAATCTGTCCATTAAATCTGACATAAAATGGCAATTTTGTTCTTTTGTTTTGATATATATTGGATATGTGTAATACCTGACTGACTCACGAACTGACTGTCTGCCCTGAAGGTTGAACTGTTAAAGATATAGGTCATTTGTTGTTGCTTTTAATTATAGCTTTAAATGCTTATTTATTTATTTATTTTAACCATTAAAGACAAAACAGTGGCTACATTCAGATGTTATAATGCCTGACCTCACCCAATCTCTTTTACTTACCTACATATCTCCAGCATAGTATTCCAACGTATATGAATGACACCTCTTTTCAACACTATATTTATCCTGGTAAATATCTTTTATCCACATTTTCTATCCCCTAAGATGCACACACTGTATTTTGACATCTACTGTATCTTCGTAGTTTATCTTTTGTAAGGCATGTATTTTCTCCTCAGAATTATATCTTCACTCCTTACCTAAACAGACTTTGACAAGGCCAGCAGCATTTGAGCTCTCAGTAACCTTGTCAGCAGTCTTTCTAGATTTAATGCACTAAATACATACATTATTACGCAGTTGTAGAGATTACTGCCAATCCACACAACAAAGAACTAACATGCCACCTAATATGCACACCATTTAACTTGACTTGTAAAATAAAAGAGCTATGAACAGAGTGGCAGTGTTTTATAGATGTCAGCTGTGTATCGTAAATAGTGTTCTATGCCAAAAATAATGACATTGGATGTACTTCCTGCCAAACTATCACAACAGCAGAAATGAATTAATCGAAAAACTAATGTATTTTAATATGCAGTTTATCTTTGTACATACTGTATACGTATAGCTGTGAGCATTTAACAAACTGTTTCTTGCTTAAACAGTCTATCTTAAAGCAGCTTAAGGCATTTTTTTTTTCAAAGAATGAATGTGTTTGTTCCTTTACTTGGCAAATGGAATATACAGCAGTTCAAATGTTTAGTCAGATTATGGACTGAAACTACTTAAACTACATGCCTGTACAAATACTTCAGAAACACTTGTCAGAAGACACTGTGCATTATTTGTCTGTATAGGGTGGGATAGGGTGGTTATGAGAAAAAGATCAAAGATGGGATTTCACATTAGGGCTGTAGTACTCATAATAAGGTGTTCTCAGCTTCTAACAGAACTCTCATAAAAAAGATTTGAAAGAAGGCATTACGTAATTACTAGAAAAGGCATCACACATATTTTGACTCAGAAAAAATAATTGAGACAATATATGAACTAATATTGTTCCATAGATTGTATTCTGCCTTCATGGAAACAATTTAAAACAACCACTGGGTGACCAAATAACTTACAATAAGTAGAATTTGAAACATGAAACTATTAATCTAAACAACATGAGAACTTTGCAGATTTGGCACTGAATTAAGTATCTGGGTCTTCAAGAATTAAGAAATATGAAAGACGCACTATGCCCAAAAGGGCTTTCCCCTCTCAGCGAATAAATACGTTGATATTTTTTTGGCCCCTCTCTAATCTAGTACAGGTACACAATGTGTGATCTTTCTGTCCACTATTAAATCTACTAACAGTGCTCAGTTTTACTGAATGCGATACCTAATAGGCACGGCCGGCCTTAGGCATAGGATTTATTTGGTGTAGGTAGACCAGGTTGGGGGCACCTGGGTGGTGTGGGGGGGCGCTGTGGAGCCCTTTTGCCTAGGGCACCAGCTGACCTAAGGCCGCTGCTGCTAATAGGGATACTTGGTGACCCCTCTGCTTTATGCTGTGAAAACTGTATGACAGAACAAGCTAAAACATCTTTAGGAACTCACATGATTAAGTTGTATTGTATAGCCAAATCAGAAGGATAGTATGTGCATAATAAAACATATTTTATGTTACTGGTAAAAATATAGTTGTTTCTGTGGGGAGTTTACAAGTTCACCTTTTTTCCTATGATTGGTTTCTATGGTTTTAGTCTATTTCATAAAAACAATGCTTATTGCCTGGCTAATGTAAACTTTGTATCTATATCTATATCTGTATCTATATCTATAGCTATCTCTCATTCTCTCTCTCAATATACATATGTGTGCATAGAGATTGTAGATATCCTCATTTCTGCAGCCTGGAGCATGACTAAAAATTGTCTACATAGCCAATTTATTGATTGATTGATCAATTGATTCCTTCTCATGGGGGGGGGGGGCAGCACCCAAGTTTCAAAATTTTAAACAGGGAAGTACTGAGCAAATGTGTTGTGAATAGTGAAAGAATGAATCAACTAATAGCCTTTACTGCTTCATTGCTGATGCTTTTTAGGGTCAAATAAGAGGACACAGCTACATCTTATTGTTTCAATAATGAGTAGTTTATTTATGTTGTAGGCAGAATGGAAGCACTGCATGAAAATCTGTGCACAAGTTTAGGAAGAAGTACTTTTTTTAGCAATGGCAGTCCATGCTATGGGAGTTAAGAAGTAGGGGACTCTGTAATACAGCTTGAGCTGAGAAAGTACTTTAGGGCAATGTTATCAGAGTGAGTGTTGTAAAGCTCAACCAAAGGTCTACATCGAATCCTGGATACTCCCAATTGCCTCTCCATATCAAATTTGAATAGATTCCTTGTTCAGAAAGGTGAACTGTTTATCAGGTACATTGTTGAATGCTCAAGGGAAATCAGGACCCCAGTATCCATCAAACTTATTGGTGGCGCCAGCCTTGTTTTGTCAGCTCTAGTAAATGCTTTAAACTAATTAATTTATTCACTCATATATCAGGACTGTTATCCTTTCAATTAAGGTTCCTGACATTACTAATGTACCTAATTTTTCTTCTTCATTGTCTCCTTTGTTTTTCATGGATTTTCATTCGGTCATGTGACTCTCTTGTATCGAGTGTTTTCCTTCTCTTTGCCTCATCTGCTTAATTAATTGTAAATATTGTATAAAGTTTTTATACATACCTTTCCTTTTAGGTTATAATTATCTGACAATTAAGAAATATTGCATTACCTTGTTCTTTTTGCTGTTTTCTTATGATCAATGACCTCTTTTTTAATGTCAAACATTTTTCATTAGCTGTTACTTGATTGTTATTACAATGTAATCTGGTTATAAAATCAATAAATTGGTTCAAAAAATCCTATTCATTTTTTTCTGTGACATCTGGGATGACATTATTATTGTCTGTATGTGTTAGAGGTTGTAAGAGAGCAAATTTGCACGGAGGGGAGTACACACTATAACATATGTTTCTGTGGTTAATAAGTAGCTTGTTTGAAATGGACCAGTTACAGAACTCAGTGGACATTTGTCTGCAGGTTGGTCTACAGTGCATTGAAGAATTTGTTTGAGTCCAGTTGTAGCACGTCATCAGCATACAGAATGAGGTTTAAGGATGGGAGGTCTAAGCAGATGTAATTGGTTAATAAGAAAAATAGAACAGGGCTTAAAACTGTGCCTTGGGGAGACCCTAGTATCTAGGGTAGCTTTACTGGAAAGGGAATTATTACAGTGAGCTTGAAAGGTCCTTTTCTTTTGAATGTATTGGAATCACATAAGTATATAATCACCAAAATTAAGACTGGATAGCTTCTTGAGCAGAAGTGCATGATCACTTGTTTTAAATAGTTTAATCATATCCATGACAACAACAACAGAAAGAAATTGTCCATTAAGAATGTTATAGATGCTATCAGAAGCTGAAATTAAGGCCATAGTTGTGATGAAGGCATTCTGAAAGACATGCTGTTAATCAAAGTAATCCTCAGCTATTAACAAGCTTACATTTCTGGTTGTACATTAGTTTCTCAAATATTCTGAAGATCAGACAAAGGTTAGATATAGCACTATAGTATGTTAGGTCAGTAGGGACTGAGCTCTTTGGTAAAGAAATTATGACAGAATGTTTAAAAGCAAAGGACACAAAGTCCAGTGGTTAGAGACAGACTGAATATGGGGTTGGGATGTTGAATCAAGTGTGTTACATGTGGTTCTTGTGTTTAATTTGAGTAAGATGACATAGTGTCATTCATTGACATACCTGAACAGTGAAGTGAAGTGGCAAAGAGGCAAAGGGATATGGCTATGGTGTGGTACTGATCCACTGAATATAAACGTTTGAAGTGACAGTAGGAAACTTGTCTGTGACATCATTTAAAGATGACAGAAGGAATTGTTTGCAGTTATAAGCAGAATGTATTGTGTCATTACCTGGCATTTTGCAAGTAGAAATATTGCTGAGTTGCCCAGTAGGCTGCTCTTGTCAGAATAGCAATGTCTTGAAAGGTAACTATGTTTTGCTAGAGTATGACAATTTAGTGCTATTGGTGCTATTTTGCTGCTTCTCTGTAATGCAAAAAAGAATCATGCAATTGTTTATTTTCATCCAGGCTATACTCACATTGTCTCTCTTAGTTTAAGTTCATTTTTGAGGCCATTGTTAGTGATGGACAAAACATTGCTTTTAATCTGCACTGAATAAGAGAAAAGAGGCTGCCCTGGATTCCTGACAATGAGGATACAAAGTAAGTGAGTGTTAAGCAATGGGTCTGACTGGGTGTAGAGGATGCTCTTTTGTATGTCAACTGTATTGAGGTAAGAATTGATAACTGTTTGTTTGTGAGCTGTGGTAATGGTCTTCTAATTATTATCTGGTATGTGTGGGAATGTTTTGTAGTCTTGAAAGACTATATAAAGATGAATGGACAGTAATTACACAAGCTATTAAACAGTATGTTGAAATGTATTTATCTATGGCCCATGTTGGTAATTAATAGATCTTGGGTAGATTTTTTGCTTGAGATCCTGTTAAATAAACATTGTTGGGAGTTTTAACTAGTTGTTCTAGGATTAAACTCTGCAATTTTTTTTTTTATTGATTAGCATATGTGCCTGTTTCATGCACAATGAGATCGCCAACAAAAATGCAATTTTTAGAGACACTTATTGAATATATAGTGTGAATAGTTTGTTGCGTAAGCGTAGGATAGGAGGAGGTGGGATGGGATGTATACTGCACCAATGAGTAATGGACCACCTATGTTAATATGTGTTTTCACCCATTTGAGGCTTCTATCGTTTTTAAAATGAACTGTATCATGTTCTATAATATTTGTAGAGTAATTCTGTTTAATGATAAGCATCGCACCTCTCTCCATTTCTGTTGCCAGGTCTATGGTCAGAAAGCATGCTTTACTTGTTATGTATAAACAGAGACAGCCATGAGTCATCCGTAATCCAGGTTTCAGTTATAGCTAAAAATATGTGGGTCTTTAGTAATAAGCAAGGCCTCTCATGTGGTCCATTTCTTGCTTCAGCTACCTGTATTAATGCATGCAATTTTTAAGTTCAGGTTTCTGAGGTTTGAGTGACTGTACCCAGAAAGACGTATCCTACAGATCAGATAGGAAAGCTTAGGTACCATATTTTGGAAGTGGTCTCTAAGGATGATTTTTTTTTTTTTTGCGTTAAGTAGGTTTGAATGAGGTATTGCCACTTAACAGTTTAGGTCAGTAACTATGCATAGGATTTGTATAAAGAGGGAGTGTCTGTATAAATATGGGAATGGGATGATAGATTCAGATAGGAAGTGGGGTGGGATGCTACCTTAAAAGTTATGCTTATCTGTAGAAGGTAAAGAGTAAGATTAAAAGATGGAGATACTTTGAGAGTAGACATGCTGTGATCATTAGTGAAAAACTGTGAGTAGGAATGGTAATAGGGGTGTGTTATATTGACATGTGGCATATCAGAAAGATTCATGAATATGCTGCATTAGCAGGTCATTAACATGAACTTTATGTGTGACCAGATCACTGTGGTACAGCTTGCTTACTGCAACCTGTTGGTAAGCAAAGCATGCTGAGGTGATGCACAGCAAGGGCTAGAATTAAGACAGGTTTGGAGGATGTCTCAGACTGTGTGATAGCTTGTTTTCAAGCAATCCTACACACCCACCACATTTTTGTACTTTATGGCCAAATGGCCAGTAGGTAAAGACTGCTTACATAACTGGCCAAAATATTATCGTATGCAGCTAGCTCCAGTCAATCTTAGGGCCTAAGCAGAAGTTTTATACCTATATCATTTTATACCATAATATTATAAAACATGCAACTAGCCCCAGACTATATTGGGCCCTCACCAGCAGTTTTATTTCTATCTATATCTATATCTATATCTATATCTCTATCTATATCTATATCTTCATCTCTTTCTGTATCTATATGTGAATCTATATCCTGAAGTGCATGTTGTGAGTTAAAATAAAATGCGATAAAGCTATAACAATCTCAATAACATTTGTTACAATTAATACAACAGTAACATCATCGTGTCAGATGGCATTTTGCAGTTACTTAACTACTCACATTGTGGAGTTTGGTTTTCTGGAATTATTACAGTGTTATGTCAATTCACTTTAACTTTCAGCATGTTTTACTGAAACAAGAAGCGTTGCTAACATTTAAAGGGTAATGCCATGTTCCTTCCAAGACCCAGTTATACACCTGTGCATTTCTTCTTTTAAGGGATCTGTCTGCCTTTAGAAGATCTGTCTTGAAAAAATGTATACAGTTTGTATTGGTAGCTGTATTAATGACAGCATTTTGGCAAGAGGCCAGTGTCTAAAATCTGGGCCATTTCATTTTTACTCTTGGACAATAAATATTTACTTCGTTAAAATATGAACTAGAGTTCAGGTTGAATCAGACAGCAATTTTTTTAGATGCAACAATCTATAAAATTGGAAGTAAACTGGAGTCAAGGATTTTTTTTAAGCTCATGGTGGTTATTATCTTACTTTGTTATAATAGCTGCTGTGCATGATATATAGTTAAGCATAATTCATAATATCTGTTTTTGCAGATTGCATGTAATATTTCCAACAAGGGGCTGAGACCAAGTGTGATGCAGACTGCATTGAAAGTTTTGTGAAGAAAGTGGGAAAAATATGTGTTTTGTGTGATGTTA
This sequence comes from Protopterus annectens, assembly GCF_019279795.1. Classification (NCBI taxonomy): domain Eukaryota; kingdom Metazoa; phylum Chordata; order Ceratodontiformes; family Protopteridae; genus Protopterus; species Protopterus annectens. The sequence goes on along the minus strand of NC_056732.1, from coordinate 1,149,298,323 downwards.
CAGACGTTTGTATTATTTACTATACAAGGCGTGACATTTAAGAAGGGATATAACAACTTCAAGAACACAAAGGGTGTACCCACACACACATCCTACACTCCCATAAGGTTTATATTGCATACACATGCACACACACACGCACACGCACACACACACACACACACACACACACACACACACACACACACACACACACACACAAGCAACCATTTGTTGAACAAATAGTCAAATATGAATTATTTTTTACAGCTTTGATTTGAAGGCACAACAAACACTTGAAAAGAAATTAGAAATTATCTAAATTATACATACACACACACACACACTTATATATATATATATATATATATATATATATATATATATATACATATATTCCTTTTTTGTTTAGCAGTGAAAACCCATAGGCACTGTCTACCTGCACACAAATACCACAACCTTTGAATCACTTATTAGAATAGACGGACCCTACCAAACACCATACTGCTGGCCACACAATCCAAACCCTACCTTTACAATACTTACCTGACAAGCTATCATCTATGAACATTAAACACTCACTGACACTCCTTTGCACACACCTTTCTTTTATAGAAGCTGTATGTCTTTTACATAGTAACAAGCATGTACTATATAATATGTCACACATTTTTACTGACTCTTGACAAATAAATGTTCTTGGCAAGTATGTATAGTGAATGAGAGTTTCAGTTTTATTTGTTGATGAGCCAGACATTGATCAAATGGCTTCTCATTAAAAGGTAGACGTGTCAAGTAGAATTCTAACTAAGACATGAAGTAAATCTTTACTGGTAGGCCTGTGTATGGCTATGCCAAATCCTAAGCAAGGCCTTTATCAATATGGCGGCAGATGACTGCAAGGCGTTTATCAATATAGCAGCAGATGACTAGAGGAAGAATACCACTAGTGAGCAGGTACGACTTTATGAATATGATTTTCTAGCTGTGAGGAAAGTATTTGGGAGGCTATGAAGAAGAGGTTTCACTAGTCACAAGAGAACAGTTTTGCAGTGCAGCAAACAGTCCCAGAATGAATACAATCAGTTATTGTGATACAACCTAAGAAGTGTTGCAAAAGGGTAATATGAGGACATAATGAGCTGGTATCAAGCAAGTCAAATCCCACTTTTAGGTTCTCCTAAACTGGCTTAACAATATTGGTTGTAAGCAAAGGCAGAAAGTTATCACATACAGAACCTAGATTTTGCAAAAAAATTGTCAGATGCCAGTTTTTAGAAACCCTGTTCCCTCAGCCTCATCACAGGGCCTCACTTTTAAATGTAGCAGTGATGAGGTATTTAAGACCAGTACAGTTTTATGTCATGGGCATGAGTCTCATGCCATAGTACGGATGTAAGATCCAGAAAACCAGTGCAGTCATTAAAAATCTGATAAACTATGTACACTTTTTCAAAGTTTGAGATGTTATTTATAATGCCTGTTTGAGTTATTTAAATATTGTGCAGTAAATGGATACTTGTTCAGTGCTACTCTTCTAAAGTTGAGCTTGTGCATTTTTAAAGGGGATGAGATAATGGATGATGAGATGTACCGCTTGGAATTTTGTTCAAGAGTCAACAAAGTTTAAGTGAAATTCACCCAGAAATGCCATGTGTAGTCAGCCAGACAAAACCACATTTCTGATGGTATTTATTGATTATATGGTCTAATACTGTGAAAACGTGCAGCAGCTCTCATTAGATCATTATAGTGCATCGTGTTGTCATGCTGAGCACCAAACCGAAAAGCACTCCACACTTGGATTTCAATTTCATGCAGTTCTTTGCCAAATGCAAACAGTCTAGAACCATATCAGGTAGCAATTTGCCAAAAAACTGCATCATCACATCATACAGCCTAACTTGATCTGGCCAAGGCCTTTGATATTATTCCCCCACTAAGGAATTATTGATCAACTCACCAAACTAGGCATTAACCCCTATACCACTAGATGGGTTGAAAATTGACTCACAGACAGAACCCACAGTGTGAAAGCAGCAGACTCCAAGTGAGACTGCTGGCCAGTCACGAGTGGAGTCCCACAGGGATTAGTCCTGGGTTGTCTCCTGTTTGGCATCTACTTCTCAGAAGTCCAGGCCAATGTGAAAGTACTCTGGCTGACCAAATTTGCAAATAACTGCAAGCTAGGAGGCATTATTAACTTTCCAAGTGATGTAGACATCCTACAGAAATGCCTCACTGAGACCAGTGACTGGGTGTTGAACCATGGCCTTAAGCTTAATGCAAAAAAATGTGTCATCATTCCCTTTGGGAAAAACTCAGTTCCCACTAATTACCACACTGATGGGAGCCCACTGAACACTGAAGGTATTATAAGAGAACTGGGGACACAGGTTGACAACAACCTCTCCTTTGTCCACCGCATTGCTACTGTGGTCAGAAAATCCTTCTATGTGGCACATCTCATTACCAAGGGTTTTGCATCCAGGAAGAGAGAGGTCATCATGTCTCTCTACTCTTCCCTCATTAGGCTAATCATCGAGTATAATGCCCCATTTGGCATGTACTTCATTAGACACATACAACAGCTGGAAAAGCCACAAAGTACCTCATGAAGAGGATCCTAGGCCTTAAACACATGTCCTACATGGACAGACTCAAAAAACTCCAGCTATTGTCTATCTCATATCGTCTAATAAGAGGTGATCTCTGCTTGACTTACAAAACCATGTCTGATCCAGCTCTGTTATAAATGCTTCATCTAAAGAAATCCAAATCCCTCTGCACCACACATTACAGAGACCCCATCCTCATTACCACAATCATCAGAACACACTGGAGGGACAGGTTCCTAAACCAGAGACTGTCCATGCTCTGGAATAGACTTCCCATACATGTCAAGGAGAGCACCTCACTGGCCCTCTTCATGAGAAATCTTGATGAGTGGATGGGAAATAGAAAGTTCACCCCGGTGATCACTCCAGCGGCTCTATTTGATAGAAGCACTGAGAACTAAAGTCAGGCAGCACGATGCTAGGGCACTTGTATGGGCTAGGCTTGTAAAGGCTCCAGGGCTATTAGCCTAGTACACACCTATGAACCTAATCACCACCATACTGAATGCAGACCTGCCTCTCTGTCACAAACATAAGACTATCAAACATTTGCCTCAGTTTCCATAGACAGAACTTTATATCCATCAGCTTTCACAGAAGAGAAAAAAAAAAAACGTTGGATTCCCTGGCAAAATATGTTTAACAGACGTGATGGCTCTAACAACCTTGTAATACTTGTGAACAGACTAATACTTGGAGACACAGCTAACTACAACATTCATAAGCTCACTTCTACTAAATGTCAGAATTCCTGGAACTAAAACAAAAAGATTCTGTGTTGCTCTGCATTCCACTGTCTCCTTAATGAAGTATGCATGTATTTGCTGTAATTAAAGAGCTTACATTATAATTTAGTGCTTACACACAGACTGCATTTCATTCTACTCTTCTGGAATTATTCATGTCAATGCAATTGTAGCTCCTCCCTGCTTCTTGATGAGTTTTAGCACAGCACATAAATAGGTTTAGTGAATATTATAATTAGTCACACTGACAAATGTACACTTTGCCCACCCCCGTTTCTGCTGATCACACAACATCAGAGAAGTGCTGATGAGTAAAGGATGCCATCTGTGCCACTAATTGTAGACTTCTAGACTTCACAGCCTTGCATTATTGTGTGTGGGCTCTGCACGTGACCCCATACAAAAGGTATAAATAGCTACAGTACACTGTTGTAGGATGGCTTCCTTGTTTAGTAAAGCATTTTTGTGTGGGTTTTGAAGACTTCAATTATACTTTTAAAAGAAAACTACAAAACAATTTACATCTTTTCACTCATTTTTGCTAGTTTTCTCTTCGGTTTCTCATTCCTCAGCAGAAACGTTAACAAACTGTATAAAAAAACTCTAAAACAGCTGATATGAACAACTATATTTATTCTGGCCAAACTATTTTGCATGTTGGCAGAATATAACAGTCTGTATTGTAAATGTCAAACTGAATGGATTTGAAAATATAGTAATTGATAATCCTACAGGACACATCAGAATATGCTAGTTGTCTTTATTTATTTATTTTATTTATTTATTTATTTATTTTACATTTGTTGACCGGGCTATTCTAACTGGATATATGTCCATTTTCAATAGAGGCCCGGGGAGAAAAGCTCCAAACTAACCACAGTAAAATCAAAGGTTAAAGATTACATTAAAAATAAACTAACAAAATATTAAGTAATTAGGTGGTAGTTTACAATAAAATAGTAAATAGCAGTTGTATCAATTACATTGTATTATACATAAAATGACAAAGAACAGAAATTAGGACATGATCTTCACAGGAGTAAAATACTTAAATGTTACAGTAGTTTTACAGTTCACTCTTTCATTCATTCATGCTAAACAATATTGTCTAGTTTTGAGTAGAATCTGGGAAATGGTAGAAAAGGGGTGAAATTCTAATCAGGGTTACTTCAAGGACATAACCAGTGTGTTCTAAGTAATAATTTGAGTTTTTGTTTGAAGAGGGGTAGGGAAGGAAGCAATGTAAGTTCACTAGGTAGAAGGCTGCAGTTTTTGCCAGCTGTGTTTGAAAAGAGAGAGTCATCTGCCATGTTGTTGGACTTGTTTATGCTAACTAATAGTTTATTTGAAGAGCGTAAGGTATTGAGATTTTTATAGGGGATTATAAGGTTAGAGAGTATTGTAGTTTTGTTTGGATCATTGAGGACCTTATGGGCTATGGTAAGTTGGTTAAATTGAAGCTGATTCTGTAGTTCAAGAAAACCAAGTTGTTTTAGATTGTAACAGTGATGGGTTCTGAAGGGGTTTCCAGTGGCAAATCGGGCAATGTTATTATAGGATCTAGCAAGTTTGAGCATGTTGTTTTTACTTAGGTTTGTGTAAATTGGTGAGGGATAGAACAGTATAGAGATTAGAAGTGAGTGGGCAATAGTGGTTCTAGTTGTAGAGGTAAGGAAGGGTCTAATCCTATATAGGGAGCCCATTCTTCTGTTAACGTTTTTTATAGTGTCGTTAATGTGAGAGTCGAGATTAAGACTGTTATCTATTGTAATTCCAAGGAGTTTGGTGTTGGAGTCGGGAGAAATGAGGATACCATTATTAGAGATGACTGAGAAGTCTAATGGTGTGGACTTTGGGGTAGGAGTAAAGGGTAGGAGTTTTTTTTTTTTGGGGGGGATTCAAGAGGAGACAACACTTTAAAAAACATGACTCAACTGTGTTAAACACCTTCTGAGTTATGGATTGTAGTTCAGGAGAAGATTTGGCTGTGCAAATAAGTGTAGAATCATCTGCATATTGTATGCAGGTAGCTTGTGGAATAGCTAAATGCAGATCATTTATACATATAGAGAAAAGTAGAGGGCCTAGGATTGAGCCCTGGGGGACACCCAAGATGACAGGCAGGAGGGATGATAGATTATTCTCCCAGAGCACTGCTTGCTGCCTATTGCTGAGGTAGGAAGTGAGCCATTGTACTGCTAGTGAGTCAAAAACAGTGATTTTATAATGTTTATAAGCAAAGGGTGGTTAACCATGTCAAAAGCTTTTGAAAGATCAATAATGAGAGATGAAGAGAGAATATTATTATTATGGTTTCTGTTGATAGAATCAGAGAAGGAAAGAAGGGCTGTGTGACTACTTAATTCAAAAACTATAAAGTAGAAGCCATAGTGTGAAATTCTTTCATGAAATTGTGGATCTCACCATACTGTCCCAGTGCAGACCTACAGGCTATTATCTCTTCAGCATGGCGGTATAGTACAGAAAGCTAACAACAACTAGGTTGTTTCATTTGGGATTTCTATACTGTTTCACTTGGAGTAAGTCTTTTAAGCAAAGTCAAAAAGTCATCTATATGAAAGGGGACATATGACCAGCAGGTAAAGAAAGCATAAAATAAAGTAATATAATACAAAGTAATGTAGTGGTTTAACACAACAGAGTACAGAAATAGCACATTTTTGACATTTTTGAGGGGACATCGGTTCACATCCTGGTAGGTCCCAATGCCTCTCTCTCACTAGACTCTGTGACATTAACATAATACAAATAATATTTTCAAAAAATATGGAATGACTAGTGGCCCAATGGTGCAGGGAATAAAGCCCTATCTGCACCCTAGATGACTCTTATTCAATTAGCTGCATAGATGCTGGAGGGCCAGAGGGGTAGGATGTAAAGTAAATGTCCAATATTGGCTTACGCAGTTTGGGAGGTAGGAGTTGGCTTAAGCTCACTGCACTATGCAGCACATATACCGAGTTCAGTGGCAGGGCTTTTGAGTTGGTTCACGTAGGATATACTGTTTAGGCTCCTGTATTCTTTTAGTAAGTTATCTCTGTGGGCTTTCCAGTTGTTGTATGTGGCTGCACAGATACATGCCAAAGGGGACATTATACTCAATGACTGGTCTTATGAGGGCTGAGTAAAGCAGAACAATGACACCACTAGATCTAGACACAATACTGATTTTTATAAGCTGTGCAATATAGAATGACTTTCTTAAAACAATGGACATGTTGGTCAAGAGTTAGGTCACCTTCCATACAAGTTCCCAAATCCTGAATAACTGGGTCAACTCTTAGGGTGGTTTGTTCTGTCAATGTGGTAGTTCTCCAGGGTAGATGACTTCCCAAAGGGTATGATAATGCATTTTTTTGCATTTAGTTTCAGTACGTGATTTTTGGCACCAGTAATTTATTTGGGGCAAACCTTCCTGCAGGATGGTCAAGTCATTTTGGAGTTTGGTGACTGCTCCTAGCTTGCAGACATCTGCAAACATAGTCATTACAGCTCTTTGGTATTGGTTTTTACTTTAGAGAAATTTATGTCAAACAGGAGAGGTCCCAGCATAGAAACCTGGGGATTCCACTTGTGACTGGTTTGTTTGTGGAGGTAACTTTCCCTGTTTTGATTTCCTGCATACTATCTGTGAGCCAGTTGGCAGTCCTTTGGGTATCATAAGGGTTTATTCTGAGTTTATTTAGATTTTCTACTATGCATAAGTAAGGGACAGTGTCAAAAGCTTTGGCCCAGGTTGTGTGTATCATTTTACCTGCATCCATTTCTGTAATGACCTTTTCAAAAAAGTCCACCAGATTGAGTAAACATGACTTGCCCTTGGCAAATCTAAACCGAGATGGGTCCAGTATTTGGATGTTCCCTATGTCTTTTTTGATTAGATCCATGGTAATTCTTTCCATGGCTGTGCATATCAGGCTGGTCAGACTTACAGGTTTATAATTGCCTGTGTCTGTGGAAGGTCCTCCTTTTTTCAGGGTAATGACTGTAAATGCTTGCCAATCACTTAGTACAAAACCTGTATGGCGATAGAGGTTGAACATTGCTGCTGTTTGAGGGGGGAGTGGCTAAATTGTGTTTCATGCTATTTAAGATGCATTCTGGGACATTTTCAGGAACTATCTATGCAGTATTTTTAGCTTTTGAAAGCACTTTTAGCACTTGCCTTGTGTGACAGGTGGAGGCAAGCCAGATTCAGATATATCTTGAGGGACAGATGAAGGTGAGGGGGGGGGGCTAAAGTTTTATAGTCAGCGTTAGTGTAGGTTGCATTGCAGTCAGCACAAGTTTAATTAATCTCCTGAGCTGTTTGTTTATTTCAGTGACGAGTAGCCTACCGTTCTAGGAACTACTATTCTTACTTTTGGCCAGCATTCTCTTCTTTTTATTTTAAAGCTTGTTGATATTATGGTCCTACCATGTGGTCTTGTTTCTGGGGTTTGCCCTGTATTCGTTCCTATAAGGTACAGCTGCATAGCAGTTGTTTACATGCTGGTACAATGCGTTGCTGTACGTTTCTGCATATTTTGTGGAGCTAACTGATTTGGTGTTAAGGCACATTCCCCGGCAAGTAGTGTGATGCTGCACCAGTGACCTCAATCTCTTCACTGACTCCAGACAGTGATCAGGTAAAGCAGGAGAAGCCTGAGGCAGGTCCAATAGACCCAATATATAAACACAGAGGCTGGTGGCAGCAGTTGGTCATTTATGGGGAGTGAAATATGGGCAGATATGCTATATGATGCTGTTTTATTCTTCCTGTTCTGCTTAGTAATGTATGGGATGCAGCTGACTTTATTTTTCACTGTTATGTTGACCTAATGATTCTTTGTCAACGTGCCAGGCTGATATTCACAGGTTTTGATATACCTTACTGATATCGCTCTCCCTACCATTTTGTATTTCATTGCTCATTTTTTTTTTTTTTTTGTTAGATTTTTCTTCTTTGGCCTGTATAGAAAATATACTAGTTGGATAATCCTTGGCAATAAACCAAATAAACAAAAATATCGTTGAAATCATCCCCGCCCAATGATATGGACTCCTAAATTGTGTTTGACCAGATCGGATTAAAAGTAAATACTTGTAGGACTCATTCGATATTCCTTTTAAAACAGTTGGAAGTTTACTACAAAGTCTTGTCTGCTCATTACGCCGTCTCTCAGGGAGAGACGACTAATTAAGTTAAATACTTCAGATGTCTTCAAACTGCTTAAGTACTCAACTCATCCTTACTTTTCATAGTGGATGATAGAGAGACCCTTGGCTAATGGAAAATGACATGTCCATTTAACAGGTTAGTGCCTGTTGATGTGCGTTCCACTGCTACCATGGGTGTCATCTTCCTAAACTCAAATACAACCTATGACTTACTGTACTTGGCCACCTGTGTAATAATACTATATGCCTAAAGACCTCTGTGAATGCTGTCTTTTCTTACTGAAGCAAGTAAAAGAGAACACAGTGTGCTTTCTTTCCGTGGCAAGTTCCTTTTTGCAGCCATTGTGATTTCCTCAGTAGGATGTTTACATCCCATTACATATTCAGATTTTACCACACTGGCTATGGCTTCAGTCAAGTAAATGACCCTTCGCAAGACCTAGTCCTTCAGAAAAGTGTGCTCTCGAGTTCCCACAGGAATCTTCATGACCATGCACTTTTTAAATACATTTGTGGGGCACTGTACAATCTTATCAGCACACAAGTGCCATAAAGAACCTGGTAAAATTTAAGTCTGTTTTTTTCTACAGTTTATACTATACCGCCTACTGGTTCAGAACCTCTCTAACACATGACTCATTGTGACATGATGAAATTAACCTACTGATTATGTAAACTTTCTTTTTTACAAGTCTTTGTTAGCCTTGTAAGTTTCAATGCTTGTCTTTGTGTTATTGCTTTTTGTATTAGCTGCCATGAATGAAAGGAGTATTTAAAAGAACTCATCATACTTGGTTATCAAATAAATAAATAAATAGCATATTCACAAAGTTTACATGTAGTTCAACCCCATAAGAAGATTTCATAAGCGAAGTCTTGCACGTTGTTAATGGTAGCAACTATACTACTGTTCTTCTATAAGTCACATCACAGAGCGATGCCTTGTATTACGGTAAAGTGCATATGGGAATTCTAACCACATAATTAATGTTACGATTTCTTTGTACAGATTAGTTCAGCGATTCACAGATTTTCGTATGCCCCTAAATAGTTGTGACAATATTATCAGCAGTGTGAACTTTACAATGACTGAAAGTCAATTGGCATTAAAGACAGTGGGCAGTTGTGAAAGCTTTTAAATGTATTTATTTATTTATGTATTTAATTTCAAGTTTTCTTCTCAGTTCATCTACAGGACAGTCTCAGCTGTAGTGGATGAGTGCAGAAAGTCTTCTACTCAGTGTCAAATTCAGTAGAGTAATTTTATTGCCATTCATAATTACTTTCAATTCAGTTGTTAAGTTGAGTGATACCATGCAGTTAGAAGTTCTAAAGGATGCCAATATTATCAATCATTGTGAGTAGATTGTCTTGTATACGTCTAGCAAATTCAGAATCAAGAAGACCATCACTGAAAGTCACTCAGTGAGCTGATACTTAAGTTGCTGACTTTGAAGTCAGCAAAGCTAAGGCCTAGCCCTCTTCAAGAGAAATCTTGATGAGTGAATGGGAAACAGAAAATTCACCCCGGGGATCACTCCAGTGGCTCTACTTGACAGAGGCACTGGGAACTAAGGTCGGGTGGCACAATGCCAAGGTTATCCTATGGGCTAGGCTTGTAAAGGCTCCAGGGCCATTAGCCTAGAATGCACCTATGAACAAAAGCTGCTGAAGGAGAATAGTAGGTTTAAAGTTAGATTAAATAGATCTGCACAGCCGGTTTGTTACTTGTGTATGAGATTGCTATCTGGTGGGTAAAAATAGACTAAAATGTACTGCATGCATATATGCAAGCAGTTCAAACCAATAATTTCTAAGGTTTGCACAACTTAAGTACTGCACCTGGCTCTGTAATTAACTTGAAAATAGCAAATACGCAACATAACAAGTATTTTTCTACAGTTATATACTATACCTCTCAACCTGCAGACACTGAAAATAGGAACAAAGGCTCTTGAAAAATAAGGACATACAGTCAAAAATCTAGACATCACATATGCAGAAAATTTGACTACCAAATAGCATGTAACTCTTTCCACTTCCAGTAGAAATGTAGGATATTACTTAGAAAAATGTTTAAAAAAACACTGACAAAATGTTGGAAAAATAAAAGCACGTTATGAAACAGACAGTGTAAAACCTATTGGCTTTATTGACTCACATTGCAAAATTCTACCCCACAAGGTCATTCAGTTTTGCTTCAGAAAATGGGAGATGTAAGATATATGTCCTCTTTCTTTACTTTGGTCATGTAGTGTGGTTTTCTGAATACAAGACAGCTTCAAAAATCACATAAAATGAGGACGATTCATACAACAGTGTGAAGGGGTAACTCAAGCCTGAAAACAAATAGCAAGAGTCTGCCAAAATATTGACATTTGAGAGGTCTGCTCTATGTTTATGCCAAACAGAGTGCCTAGGCGTGTATGTATGTATGTAAGCATGTATATACATGCTTACATACACACACACACACACATATATATATATATATATATATATATATATATATATAGAGAGAGAGAGAGAGATTTAGAGATATATAGATATAGCTGTATAATACATACATAAGCATGTATATAATAATAATGATAATTATGTTAGCAGTTAGTGACTGCAATCCTCTCACTGAAATGACAAAACATTTTTTATACATAACTGCTGCCTGTACAATCCAATAAGTTGCACATGGGCTTCCTCTTTAGTAATTTTTACCTCTGTAAAAATTTAGAATGCATGAATATAACAACTATATGTGTATAAATGTAAATAGAAATGCAACTACTCTGTATTTAACTGGAACTAAGTATAATGCAATGTAAGCAAATGGAGCTTTTCTCCACAGGCTTCTGCTGAAAATGGGTATTATCCAGACTGACTTTCCTGGTAAACAAAGATAAATAAATAAATAAATAAATATGTGAAGAATGCTGACGAACAGACAAAAATATGAGAAAAAAATTAGGACTGTTTAGCAAAATCAAGACATCGTGTGCCTATATCTGTGTGGGGGGATACAAAACTTAACACTCTACATGTCTGACAGCAGTGACTTTACTGATTACAATTTATGTATTTCTTCATTCACTGATTCAGAATAAAATATTTGAGAAGTATATAGTCAATAAGTGGCTCTGACTGTTGAGATTTGACTTTCTATGGATGATCAGAAATATCTTCTTCTATCATGACTTCTCCGTCTTTCTATGCATTGTCTTTCTACAGAGGACTTGATACTATCTCCAGTTTCAATTGCTCCAGATTTCTATATTTTTTACTCCTTTTCTCTCTTGAGCCACTTCTTTATACCTTCTCTAGCCATCTTTTCCTTGTTTGATCATTTTCTTCCCCAGCTTATTCTCATATTTTATTCTCTTCCTTTGTCTTCTCTTACAGCAATAGGTGTTAACCTGCTATGAGGCCAACATAGACCACAGCCATGGCAGTAATTTACCAGACAAGGCCTGAAGCAAGTTTGAAGCCATTAATTTTTGAGTCGTTCATGCTAATGACTCCAAGCTTGGACCTCACTATTTATGGGCTATTTATATTACTGTTGTCAAGCTTAGAAGTCCAGTGTTCTTTCATTCTTGAGGACTGGTATATTTCCATCTTTTAAAATGAGACTTCAGTTAATGCAGTCTTCAAAAACTGTACTCTGACCCCAGATATTAAAAATACCTAACATCCTGTCTCAGACCTTCCCTTCATTATGAACATTACAGAGAAAGTGGAGTATAAAAAATATGGATCATTTTAATACTGTTGTGGACTCTGGGATCCATTCAAGTTCAGCTTCCATGCCCATCATATCCCTGTGATTGCACTCATTGAAAAGGTTTTCTGCCCATCAGTCATTCTTCTAAAGGCATGAAATTAAAGGCATTATCTGTACTGGTGCTGTTTGCTGCATTTGAAAGGAACCATCATCTCATTTTCTTTAAGTAGTGAAGACTTATTATTTATTTTCTGTTACAGCCCTTGGGTGTTTTACCTCCTTCCTCCATGGACACACTCAGAGGAAGGCAAATTAGAGGTTAACTCTTTCTCTACCTACTCTCTCACAGCTGGGAGTTCCTAGAGGGTAACATTTTCTGCCCGAATCTACTTTCCATGAATGTGCTTCCACTTACTGATATGTAAAATAAGTAGTATACCTGCTGTATGAGGTAAGTAGTACATCTGATTTATAAGATAAGTAGTATATCTGTTGTACAAGGTAAGTGGTACACCCAAGGTATAAGGTAAGTAGTATACCTGCTGTGTGAGGTAAGTAGCACAACTGATGTATAAGTTAAGTAATATACTTGATGTATAAGTTAAGTATACCTGATATATGAGGTAAGTAGTATACCTGCTGTGTGGATGGCATCCAATTAAAACTATCCTTCCTCTATCAGCTTGTGACTTACTTTAATCAAGGATTACCATAGTAACATTTTTGCTTGGATGAGTGCAAATCTGCCCAGATTCAACTCAACGAAAACTGCTGCTGCTGTAACCTCCATATTGCCTAAAAACCCACATCATCTGACATATGGAGATTGGAGGCTAAGCTCTCTCAACTCAGTACTGGCGTAACCAGTCAGGAGGAGAAGGAAACCACACCCACTACAATTCCAGTCTCACATAGACCTACCACGACAGCAAACCAAACACATAAACATACAAAAATATACTCGGAGGCTCTAAATAAAAATCTGCCTAAGCAGCAGAGACCTCCAAAGAAGACACCCAAGCAACCACTACCCCAAAACAAAACACGTGCAACACATAGCTCACAAAGCCAGTGTGCCGAACAGTCACAGCCCTTAAGGCTAAACAACACACCTGATACACTTGTAATAGGTGGCTCTATCATCAGGCACACTGACGTCCCGCTCACCAGGCTGAACAAGGAGCAGGTCACGGTGAGCTGCCTGTCGGGTGCTAGGATCCGCCACATAACACAAGCACTCAGGTCACTCCAAGGCAAGTACAAATATGACTCAGTCATTGTCCATGCTGGTGTGAATGACCTGAGACGTACCTCCCTGGACTACATGAAAAGAGACATAGAGGAGCTCTCTGAGCAGGTAGCCCAGGCCGGTACGACCCTGACCTTGAGTAGCATCTTACCCTCACCAAGAATGATGCCACAATATGAAGACAAGATGATCAATTTCAACAAATGGATTAAGTATTGGTGTCATTCAAATGGGATCCAATGCCTGTCAGCTTGGGATGACATGCTTGACAAGCCACAATGCTTTGCTAGGGATGGCTTGCACCTGTCACCCCTGGGCTTTCGGATATTGGCAAAGGCTCTTGCCACCCCCATAGTGCCTTTTTTAGGCAAGGCTCAAAAGACAAACCCACCTCCACAGGTATCACAGGGGATAAGAAACTAAGAGTAATGTTACTCAATGCCAAAAGTCTAAACCTCAAGATGCACGCACTCAAAACTCTCCTTAGCATGGAGAACATCAATATCTGTGCAGTAACAGAAACCTGGTTCAAGGCTCCCGAGAGCACCCCAGCACTACCAGGTTATACTTCATACCATGCTTTTCGGCCCCAAAACTTGGACTGAACCACAAAAGGAGGGGGAGTATCAATATTCATCAAAGATACCCACTCCTCCAGGTTGGTGGCACAGCACGAAACATCAGAGACTATCCATGTGCAACTAACAGTGGGTAAAACTGCCTTCCAGTTTATAGCCTGATGCAGGCCACCCTCCCAAACCCAGGAACCCCACTCGGCCTTCCTGAGAACACTGGAAAATATGAAGGTTTTTCTAAACACCATTATATTGGGCGACTTCAACTACCCAAACATAGACTGGGAGCATTACTCTAGCTCCAACACCCTAGCCCAAAGGTTCCCAGAATGTATAAACTCAAATGCTATGGAACAACTTGTTGCCACTCCCACAAGAGGGGAAAACATACTGGACCTGATCATCACCAATATGGGGACTCTATGCTCCAGACCAGAAGTGTATACTTCACTGATAAGATCAGACCATAAACTAATCTCACTGGATATTCACATCCCGACCCCACCCCCTGCCCAGAAAACCACAGTGAAAAACTTCTCTAAAGCAAATTTCACACTCCTCAAAACCGAGGTGGAATCCTTCAAAGCCCTCGGGCCTGTGGAAAATATGGCCCAGACCACAGAATCCTTTATAAACGCATTCTATGAACACCTTCAGGAATGCATGGATCATGCAATCCCAAATAAAACCAAGACCCAATCCTCCAAACGCAGGCGTCCTGTCTGGTGGACCCCAGCCATAAACAAACTATACAATAGAAGGAGGAAGCTACTACATGATAGAGCAAAATCCCAAAAAGGGAAGGCATCTCTGTTCAGTATTAGCAAAAAACTACGGGCACTCATAAAATCGTCTAAAGCCAGCTTCGAGAGAAAAGTTGCACAGAACACTAAGGATAATCACAAGGCTTTCTTGAGTTATGTTAGAAACCTGGGTGGGAATTCCCAGATATGCTCAGAATTAGTCCAAAATGACAAAAAATACACCAAACCCACAGACATTGCCAACATCCTAGCTGAGAGGTTCAGCGCAAACTCCCCCCCCCCCCCACCAAAAGGGCAAATATCTATCCCAGCAGAGTGCTGCCCCCCTGACATCTCAGATGCTCAGGTAAGAGCCGCCCCCTACAAAGCAAAAAGAACAGCATCAATGGGACCAGACAGTGTCCCGGGCTGCGTCTTACATGAACTCCAAGAAGAGCTAAACCCAAACATAAAATTACTGTTCAATCTCAGCCTTACTACAGGATATGTACCCAAAGAGTGGCGTGCAGCAACAGTGGACCCTCTCCACAAAGGTGGTGCCTCAACGGATCCTGGAAACTATCGCCCCATAAGCCTGACTAGCTTGGTCTGCAAAGCTATGGAAAGGATCATCATGGACCTCATAAATAAAGATATTGGGGACCTACATACACTGGATCCTACCCAGTTCGGCTTTGTTAAGGGCAGATCCTGCCTCTTAAACCTGGTCGATTTCTTTGAAACAGTCACCAAGGCCATTGATGAAGGGAATGTGGTCCACACAGCTTACCTGGACCTCGCAAAAGCCTTCGATACAATACCCCACTCAGGCATTATAGATAAGCTCACCAGCTTAAATATAAATCCCTATGTCACTAGATGGGTTGCAAACTGGCTCAAGGACAGAACCCACATGGTTAGAATTGCTGGAGCCATGTCAGACTCCTAACCAGTTACAAGTGGCATCCCACAAGGATCAGTCCTGGGACTTCTCTTGTTTGGTATATATTTCGCAGAGGTACAGGCCAACACGGAAGGACTGTGGCTGACCAAGTTCGCAGATGACTGCAAACTAGGTGCCATAATCGACTCTCCAGCCGACACCAGCATCCTACAAAAGGGCCTCATAGAAACAGACAACTGGTGCCAGAGCCATGGCCTCAAGCTAAACGCCAAAAAATGTATAGTCATCCCCTTTGGCAAAAACAAAGTGCCCACAAATTACCACATAGGCGGTAATCCATTAAGTACGGAAGAAGTAATTAGGGACCTGGGGACCCAAGTTGATAGTGCCTCTTTACTCATCCCTCATCAGGCCCATTATTGAGTACAATGCCCCTTTTGGGATGTACCTTACCAGACACCTGCAGCAACTGGAAAGACCCCAAACTTACCTCACCAAGAGGATCAAAGGGCTCAAACAGATGCCATATGCTGCCCGGTTAAAGAAATTCCAGCTCTACTCAGTGGCATACCGCCCGCTCAGAGGCAATCTGTGCCTGACGTATAAAGCCATGTCTAACCCGGAATTAATGGACATGCTGCACCTCAGAAAATCCAAATCCCATCGAGCTATGCGCTCGAGAGACTTGAACCTCAGCACTGAAATAAATAGGACATGCTGGAGGGACAGATTCATAACCCAGAGGCTCCCTTCACTCTGGAATAAAATCCCAGTCCAGGTTAGGCAGAGTCCCTCATCGACTCTCTTCAAGAGGAATCTTGATGAGTGGATGGGAGATCATAGGTTTACCCTGGGTATCACTTCTGTGTCACTGTTAGACAGAGGCACAGTATACTAACCTCGAAAAAGGGCATAGCAAAATTCATTTAAAATGGGTGGCGAAAGCCAAACACACTCTGGCTAGGCTTATAAATGTCCTAGGGCAGATAGCCTAGTATGAACCTATGAACCTATGAACCATATCTGCA
This sequence comes from Protopterus annectens, assembly GCF_019279795.1. Classification (NCBI taxonomy): domain Eukaryota; kingdom Metazoa; phylum Chordata; order Ceratodontiformes; family Protopteridae; genus Protopterus; species Protopterus annectens. Next base: position 1,149,281,582 of record NC_056732.1, on the reverse strand, counting down.
ACTCATAATGAATGTGCTGAACCTTGGCTTAGATCATTCTCCTTTCTGTGTGATTCATTGCCATGACAGCTACATAAATGCTTCTATCTTAAATTTAGAACATGGCTTGGATACACTTCTTAGAAAGGTTTGCTAGGCCCCTCTTAACATTTGAGATCATTACATGATTTCTTAGAGTCTTTGTCATGTTGGTTATTGTCTTATTTGTTTGTGTTGTTTATAAATGTTCTGTGATATTGTACTGTTTGTCATGTTCCCATTTTATTAGCATAAAGGCCTGAAGAAGTTCACTATTAGTGGACAAAAAGTGCTTTACTTGTATGTTTTTAAAATTATTTGTTAAATAAACTAGTTTTTATTTTTATCTGCAGCTTTGTTCTGGGTTCAGTACCATATAATTTATCTAGAGTTTGGTCTATTTTATTAGCATATAAAGATTTTTTGGTGGATTCATTGATTGACTGGCACTCCACAACAAGTACAAATATGACTCTGTCATTGTCCATGTTGGAGTGAATGACTTAGGTTCATAGGTTCATAGATTAGTACTAAGCTAACTGCCCTTGCGAGCCATTTTAAGCCTAGCCAATTATCCCTTGTGAGATTCAAACCCTGTACCTTGTGCTTGTAAGGCAAACACCTTAACCATTAGGCCACCCTCCCAATTTGAGACATACCTCTCTGGACTACATGAAAAGAGACATGGAGGAGCTCTCTGACCATGTGGCCCAGGCAGGTATGACACTAGCCCTGAGTAGCATCCTGTCTTCACCCAGAATGATACCACAGTAAAAGGACAAAATGATTGACTTCAACAACCGACTAAGCTTCTGGTGTCATTCAAAGGGGATCCAGTATCTGTCTGCCTGGGACGACATGATTGACAAACCACAATGCTTTGCCAAAGATGGTCTGCACCTGTCACCCCTGTGATTCAGGTTACTGGCTAAAGCTCTTGCCACCCCTATCCAAAAACAACAAAATGCCCCCAACACTATGGTGAACTGTCTCAAAAATAGGAAAACAAGCAAAAACAAAGACAGTATGTTCACCAAAGATAGTGGCTCCAGATATAACAAGTCGACGGGCTGTTAAAATCCAAAATCAAACTTCCTTTAATGAACTGATACCAAAATAAAAACAAGAAACAAAATAAAAAGTCCCTTAAAATCCACACGATCTCAGCCAATCCATGTGGGTATTTCACCTCCTTATTTGCATACAAGAACACAATCACTTCCGTTTCCCGCCTTTTTGAAGGTGAAATACCCACATGGATTGGCTGATAGCTTTTCAACCTGTGTTTGGATTGGTCAGAAAATTAAAAGCCTTCATTTTAAAGATCAGTGCTGGTCCCATCTTCTGCATTACGGTCTGAGGAAGACACTTGTCGAAAGCGCTTATTGTGTGTCTTTTAAGGGACTTTTTATTTTGTTTCTTGTTTTTATTTTGGTATCAGTTCATTAAAGGAAGTTTGATTTTGGATTTTAACAGCTCGTGGATTTGTTATATCTGGAGCCACTATCTTTGATGAACATACTGTCTTTGTTTTTGCTTGCCACCCCTATAGTGCCTTTTTTTAGGTAAGGTTCAAAGGACAAAACCACCACCGTAACAGATACAAGCATGAAAAATCTGAATGTAATGCTACTCAATGCTAGAAGTCTAAACTTCATAATGCACTCTCTCGAGGCACTTCTAAAAATGGAGAACATCGATATCTGTACAGTAATTGAGACCTGGTTCAAGGCTCCAGAGAGCACCCATGCAATACCAGGCTACAACTCTTACCACACTTTTCGGCCACCATACCAAGATTGAAACACTAAAGGTGGAGGATTATCCATATTCACCAAGGATATTCACACCTACAGGCTAGTTGCCCAACACAATGCATCTGAAATTCTCCAGGTGCAACTAACACTAGGTAAGACTGCAATCCAAATTGTAGCTTGCTACAGATCCTCCACCATGCCCCAAGATTCTCACTACACCTTTCTACACATACTGGAAAATATTAAGCTACAACCAAACACCCTAATACTTGGTGATTTCAACTACCCTGCCATTAACTGGGAAAACTACTCGGGTACCAACACCTTTTCCCAACGGTTCTTGGAATTTATAAATTCCAACACCCTGGATCAACTAATCCATTGTCTCACCAGAGGCTCCAATATCGTAGACCTGGTCATTAGCAATATGGGAGATAGATGCTCCACACCAGTGGTCACCCCCTCATTGGTCAGGTCTGACCATAAGCAAATCACCCTTGACATCCACATCCCACCCCCTAGTAAGGAAACCTCCATAAAAAACTTCTCCAAAGCCAACTTCATGCTACTCAAGTCAGAAGTGACAAACTTCATGACACCCATGCTGACAGGAGCTGAAAGTTCGGCTGCTGAGTCCTACACTAAGGCACTGTATGAGCACATCCACTCGTGCATGAATCGTGCCATCACAAATAGAACCAACACGCTCTCCTCCAAAAAAAGGAAGCCAATCCGGTGGTCCCCTTGCCATAAGCAAACTGTACAACAGAAGAAAAAAAATGTTGCAGAAAAGAGGAAAATCTCAGGATGCGAAAAACTCCCTTACCAGCCTCAGTAAGAAGCTGAGATCCCTCATAAAATCCCCCAAAGCTAGCTACACAAATAAAATTGCCAAAGATTATAAAAATAACCACAAGGCATTCTATAGTTATGTCAAGGATCTAAATGATAATGCTCAGATATGCTCTGAGCTACAACAGAATGGCATTAAATATACTGCTACCAAGAATATTGCCAATATCTTGGCAGATTGATTTAATGTTAACTTCACCCCCCTCACCCCCTAAAGGGCCCATCTCAATACCAAAAGACTGCAAAATTCCGGTAATCATGGTCATACAAGTAGAAACCGCATTCTCCAAAGCTAAGAATACAGCATCCATAGGACCAGATGACATCCTAGGCTGTGTACTACATGAACTACAAAATGAACTGGCACCTCACCTAAGTTTCATGTTTAATCATAGCCTCACCTCAGGCTTCATGCATACTGAGTGGTGCACAGCTACAGTTATCCTACTCCACAAGGGGGGATCCCCCTTGGATCCAAGGAACTACTGTCCCATCAGTCTGACGAGCCTGATCTGCAAGGGCATAGAATGCATTATCATGGAACTTATAAACAAAGACATTGGCAGACTTCAAACACAGGACTCCACCCAGTTTGGGTGTGTGAAGGGCCGATGTTGTCTCCTGAACCTGATTGACTTCTTTGAATCAGTCTCCAAAGCTGTGGATGAGGGTAAGGCGGTCCACACAGCCTATCTGGACCTTGCCAAGGCCTTTGACACCATCCCTCACTCTGGAATCATAAATAAACTTACTAAGCTTTGCATTAATCCCTACGTCACTTGATGGGTTGCCAACTGGCTTACTGACAGAACCCAGAATGTAAAAGTAGCTGACTCCAAATCCAGCTCCAGACAAGTGACAAGTGGAGTACCTCAGGGTTCAGTCCTGGGACCACTCTTGTTTGGCATCTACTTCTCTGAAGTACAGGCAAACACTAAGGGACTCTGGCTAACAAAGTTTGCAGATGACTGCAAACTGGAGCCATTATTGAATCCCCAAATGATGTGGATATTCTATAAAAAGGGCCTTAGAGAAACAGATGCTTGGTGCCAGAGTCATTGGCTCAAGCTTAATGTCAAGAAATGTATAGCTATCCACTTTGGGAAAAACCATGTACCCATGAATTACCACATAGGTGGCAGTACACTAAACACTAAAAGTGTGATGAGAGACTTAGGGACACAGGTGGACAGTGGTCTCACCTTCGATAACCACATCGCCACAACAGTCAGGAAATCCTTCTGTGTGGCACACCGCATCACTAAGGGCTTTTCATCCAGAAAAAAGGAGGTCATTGTCCCACTGTACTCATCCCTCATTAGACCCATTATGGAGTACAGCACCCTGTTTAGTATGTACCTCAAAAGACTTCTGCAACAGCTGGAAATGCCGCAGAAATACCTCACTAAAAGAATCACAGGCCTAAAGCAGATGCCCTATGCTGACTGTCTAAAAAAACTCCAGCTATACTCTGTGGCATATCATCTACTCTGAAGCAATCTCTGCTTAACATACAAGGCCATGTCAAACCCTGAGCTGTTGGACATGGTCCACTTAAAAAAATCCCAATCCCTCAGAGCCACACTCTCCAGGGATCTAAACCTTGTCATCACAATGAACAAAACATGCTGGAGGGATAGGTTCCTGACCCAGAGACTCCCCATACTCTGGAATAGACTGCCCATACATGTCAAGCAGAGAGCCTCCTTGGCCCTCTTCAAAAGGAACCTTGACGATTGGATGGGAGATAGGAAATTCACCCCAGTGATCACGTCAGTTGCCCTGCTAGACAGGAGTCCAGGGAAGTAATTATTGTGGGAAGAAATATCCAGGGAATTGTTATGGCTGGGCTTGTATAGGCCCTAGGGCCGATAGCCTGGTACCAACCTATGAACATATGAAGTATAATATGCTGCAGGCAGACCTTAGAAGAGTGGTGAGGTTATTCTCAATGCTAACCAGTGAAAGGAGACAGAAGGTGTAGATTCCAACCAGAAATTAATGTGTATTGACTGGAAGATTGTTTCAAAATCTATTGCGCAGAAGGATTTAATTATTCCCATGGGGAGTTATGCAAGATAATCCACTGTAACAAAAATCATGGATTTAATACTGAGTTATTTGATGCTCTGCTGCTTGAGATGAAATCTTGTATTAAAATACTCGTCTTCTGATATTAAAATACTCAAGGTCTTCTGGTATTAAAATGCTTAAGGTCTTCTGGTATTAAAATAGAGAAAGTCTTGGTGTAAGACAGAAGTAATGTGAAAATGTGGCATTGAAGGCAAGACGATAAACACATAAAAGAGTATCTAGGAGGGATTTAATGGAGAGGACACTGATTACTTTAGTGCAAAGGAGCAGAAGCACACAATACCATCCTGAAAAAAAGTGGAAAGGATCAGATAACATAACACTTATTAATAAACCCCTATAATGTTCACAAAATTAAGTGAAAAAAAGGAAAACAAACACGTTTAACTACAGCCATGGCTGAAAATGCCTGCCAAGAGGAGATAAATTGAGTCCAAATGAAAGGCGTCTTTAAGAATGAGAGCTCCAGTAAGTTTGCCTAAGATTTCTGTCTTCATTAGTTAGAGACACAAGGGCTGTGGAGAGGAATATTGTGCTTGTTATACAGAATACTCTTCTCATTTATCCGTGGCTTAATTAGCTACAGCTGGTTTCCAGTAACTTGGACAGTACACGGAAAATGAGATGGAAAAATAGTGGATGAGTGAGTGCATTGACACGAGTGGTCAGTGTCATCTACATTCAAAGTGGGATATCTGTTTCTTTCCACAGTTTCAGAAAAAGTAAGTTAATGGAAAGATATCTAATGTATTAACAGTGAGATGGGGAGCACAATAAATCATTGGACGTCAACCTTTAGTCTGTCATGGTTAAGAACACTTAGGTTAGTTAAGGTGTGGACAGCAAGATTACCAAGAAGTTGGTATAATGAGTCAAACAACTGGAAAATGGGCTGCTGAGAAAGAAAGATGAAAGCTGGAAAGCTGAAACTGGGAATGCTGATGAGAAACTATAACAGCAGTTAAACAAGAAGGGCCCTAGGGCCATTAGCCTAGTAACCTCCTATGGTCCTATGATCCTATGAAGAAATAACAAAGATGTGGTTCTAACTGTTACCTTGCAAAATCATGAAAGAAATGAGTCATGCAGATCAGCAAATATATTTTTATCTTCAGGCCAGTATGATGAGGTAAATGTTCTCTTGCTTCTGGATCTCTGCTTGTCCTTAAAGTGGGGTGCTTTATCATGCTGAGTGGGATGCAATCATGCCTTTTACAAACTGAGAGTGGTATATGAATCAGATGTGATATTTGAACTTACTGATAATAGCTACTGTCAGAACACCAAATGCTGTCCAAAATCTCTGTTATGAGCTAGGAGAATAAAAGCTGCATGTCCTGCTTTCCTGCTTTGATCTGAACGTTATGTCTTCTGGAGGTAAACGTTAATAAAATGATACTGAGGCAAAGTTAACATCAAACTAAAAGGACAGCATTGGACCAGTCCTTCAAGAAGAGATCAGGATGCTGTGCAAAGGAAATTAAAACATTCCATGTACTTGAGCTTCTTCTCTCGAAATGCACAGTGTGAGTGGACAGTGACTGGTCATGGCTGATGGGAAGACCATTCTTTCACGGACTCCATCTTGCCCTGTTCATAGGGCCCAACAAATGCATTCAGTAGTTGAGCCTGTCATTCAGATGGAGCACTGCAGATTTTTTTTTTTTTTTTTTTTTTTTTTTTAGGCATGGAAATGGGGATTGGCTGTTAGTCCTTTCAGAGATATTGGAGGACTCATACAAGTTTCTTAATAATGCCTACATGTGTTATATGGACCTGGAGGTAGTATATGACTTTACATCACAGAATATCATTTGGAAGATACTACTACAGTAAAGGGACCCAGAGCCACTGTTATGCTATTAAGTCTCTGCATTTAAGAATAGACTTGTGTTTAAAGTATAAGCTTTAAGATGGATACATTCAGGGATGCAACAGGACTCCACTTTGAGGGTGCCATATGTCTTCTTCTGTCTGATTTTATGGACAGGATATTAAAGAATAGTTAAGGTTTTAAGATTCACCAGTCTGTAGATGTGAGGCGTGCATCTTTGTTGCTTAATGATGATACTATCCTTTCAGCCTTTTCAGCGCTCTCTAGGATGCTGTGGAGGATGTTGCATTTGAATGTGAAATGGCCAGGATGATGATCCGCATCTCGGATTTACAACTCATAGATCTCTTCTGTAAGACAGTGGAAGTTACTCTGCACATGGTGGAAAACAGCTGTCTCAAGTGTAGGCGTTTAAGTATTTCAAGGTTGTGTTTATGAGTGAGGTAGAAAGGATTGGGAGACTGAGCACTGGACTGATGTAGCAGTGACACTACTGGATTGGGATGGTGAATCAAAATGCGCCATTAGATAAATCTCAATGTTTATTAGTCAGTTTATGTATCCAGCCTCAAAGGATAGTTAGGCTCACTGTTTGACTAAGTGAGGAAGTCATCCATTCAAAAGGACCTTAGACTACAGCCATTGGTTCTCTGTGTCACAAGGATTGAGTTAATGCAGTTTGAACACTTTGTGAGAATAGTACCTGGGCATCTCCCTGAGTAGGTATGCCATGCATAGTCTGCTGAAAAACCCTATGGGGTAGATCCAAGACATATTCATAGGTGGTTACTAGGCTATTGACCCAAGAGGTATTTTAAGCCTAGCAATGCTTACCCCAACCTTGCCAAATATTGCTCACATGTGTCAATACCCCATGGATTTTTATGGTTACAATATAGGCTTGCACATATTATAGGTGCTAAACCAGGGGTAAGTTTGTGATTTCCCATCTATCTGTCCAAATTACATTTGAATAGGGTTAGGCTAGGCATGAGCTTTGCTTCACATGGATGGGAAACGTGCTCCGGAGAAGACGCAATCCTTAAGGTACATACCTGTCTTATTTATGTTGCAGATGAGATTTTAGGTCCTTAGAATGGTTATTTCTGATGCTGTTTATTTTGAGAATGTCCATCATTGTGGGATAAGAGGATGCCTTGTAGGCTACTCATAGACTGCTGCAAAGCAGACTTGAGAAGACTGAGTGCAGGGATAGGGCTTGAGATGGTCCACATGGCACTTGCTGTTTACTCCCTATTTTCTTTTTGCGAGGAACCTTTGTAAACACTCAAACTGCTGCAAGTGCCCGGCCAGGTACATACCAAATGGTGTACTGTACATGATGACTGGTCTGATGAGAGCTGAGTACAGTAGAACAATGACCTCCTTGGACTTGGATGGCATGCTATGCTTTTAAGTTGTTTAAAGGAGAATTACTTTCTCACCACAGTAGACACATGGTGGTCAAAGGGTAGTTTACTGCCAACATGTATTCCCACATCTTTGATCACTGGGTCTACATTTAGGGGTATATTATCAATGTGGCAATTTACTGGGGGGTGGCCTTCTTTCCAAAGGGTAATATTTTTTTTTTTTGCATATAATTTTATCCTATGTCTCTGACATCAGTTGTATTTCTGTGTCAGGCCATCATTAAGGATATCTGTACGTTTAGAGGATTCAGTAACAACATCTAGTTTGCAGTCATCTGCAAATGTAGTTGACCAGAGGCCCTTAATGTTTGCCTTAACTGCACAAAAGTTTATACCAAAAACAGAGAGGCCCAAGCACCAATCCCTGTGGAACTCCACTAGTGACTAACATCTTTGTGGAGATGGATTTCCCAATTCTAACTTCTTATGGTCTGTCATTGAGCCAACAGACTATCCACTGAGTGTCATATGGGTCTATGCCTAATTTTGTAGGTTAATCTACAATGCCTTAGTGAGGTATTCTGTCAAATGACTTGGTCAGGTTAATTAGGCAGTCTGCACTGTTTTGCCCTCTTCTACAGCTTGAGCAACCATCTCAAAGAAGTCTAACAGGTTAAATAGGCATGACCTGCCTTTAACAAAACTGAAATGGGTAGGGTCCAATGTCTGTTGAAGAGACTGTATCTCTCATCTTGGCTAAGGATGCCAGAAGATCCCACAGGATGAGATGCAGACTGCAGATTGAAACTGGGAAATCTGGTCTACAGTGCAAGAAGGCATAAAGTTTAAAAAATTCTTGTGTGAATGGATTTACCAATGGCTATTTCAATCCATTAAAACAACAGAGCAAAAGCTGTAACAGCATAAGCTGCAGTGAACATTTCATTGTTAAAAAGAAAAACAATATATAATACAAGAACAAGTTGTTTGAATACATGTGGTATAAAACTATTTGTTTTAGCCAGATGATAATAATGCACTTTTTTCCCAACTCTGGGGATATATTTCTGAATATTATTACAAAATCTGGGAGTCACTCTCACTGACATGAGCAACTTTTCTGAAAATATTTATGCTTCCACAAAGATATATAAATTATATTAAGCAAATATTTTTTTTTATCCAGAAAAATGAACCTGTTTATTTGTAATGCTCTTTGTATAAATACCATTTTGGAATTACAATAGTGTAAATATTATTTTAGCCACATTTCCAATAACCTTATCAACTGCAGTATTTTAATCTTTGATCTTAAATACTAAGGTGTTACTAATTTTATGATCTCACAAAACTTATCAAATTATTGTTTCTGTACTTTAGGACAATTTCTCAGACATTTTTGAGATATTAGCCTCATAAATCAAATATTGTGAGAAGCACAGGTTTATTTAAGTCATTGAGACTTCACTTACTTCTGTGATTTTTTTTTAATTAACTCAACTAGAATGTTTTGGCCTTAGCACCTTTTACGCTGTTGCTATAGTTAGGGTCTCCCCATATGCATCAGTCTAAAATGAAGATATATGAAAACGTTGGTCTTGGTAAAACATGGATATCATTTTAATAAATAACTTGAATGTTTTAGTCAGTGTACTTATGAGTTGTAACCTGACACTTTCCTTTGTATTGTGTTACTAAATGTATAAGCTATTACATATCATCCACAATTTTTTGAAAGTATTTTTTGTTTAAAATATACTGAAATACAAGTTTAAAATTTTTCTGCAGAGATGCTACTTGAATTCTCAGCTGTCATTTCCAAGATGTATTGGAAGAGATATTAAGCAACACAGAAACCCAAAGACTGTCTGTATCACATCTGCATTCTGGTTACCATCTGTGTTGTGTAATGCTTAAGATAATGTCACATCTTTATATTTAATCTGTGCTATGTGACGCACAAGAGTAAAGATTTTCTGTATCATAATATTCAAATAACATACACTTGTAGATCAGATGTAATGCACAATAAAAGGGTTTTCACTTCAAACCAGCCATGTGGCAGGAGTTGTTTGGGTAAGGCAGAAGTCAAAAACATTCTGCCCCAAAAAATAGACAAAGCACACCTCGTGTATGCTGTGAAGTATTTGCAGGCCAGCTTGCAGTCATACTTAGCCTCTAAATGAGATGACAATGAGATATAATTTTGAATGCTTTGTATCTCAAAGCTCACCTTTATTTACTCAATATGTAGTGTGAAACTTTATCTCTCATTATACTGACGAATACCACTTACCATTCATATATTAACATGATCAGTGTAAGAATTCAGCTCCCTTGGCATAGAAAGATAAAACCCTAACTATAGTTTAGGTGACCCAAGTTCAGCATCTCACAGTCTTTTAGAGCTTGACCTGGAAAGGGTAGGTGTGGCTATTGTAGAGCAATATGTATGTATATGTCTTTAAGAAGCTATCTAAGAGCTTGCACAAGTGTATAAATGCTGAGTATGTGTGAGCCTGACCGCCATTTTGTAGTAAGCTGCTGAGATGCAGAAATGTATGTCTGTAAGGTCTGTCTGTAAATCAGTTTGTTTATATTTTGGGATGCTGCTATCCATCCGGATGTGTTTTCATGTAATAAAGCATCTAAATGAACTACCCCGCCTGTTCGCCATCTGTATTAAGAGGGACAAGTGACACGGTGCCAGAATGGGATCCAGTTTCTCCAGGTTCGAGACCAAGAGGCATTCAGTTGAAATTTTGGGAATGTACAGGAAGCAATCATTCCAACTGCACATATAACTCACAAAACAGGTCAGAAATGAGTTTCATATGTTAAAAGTTGCTCAAATTATTTCTTATTCCCAAAATATGAAACAAAGCATACAGAACTCTCTAAACGATACTTAAATAAACCGAAATAACCAATACTGCGACATATTGACAGAAATATTCAAATTACTATGGAAACTGTTTGAAATAAAGTCCAAACTGAATAAAATTAATGAAATAAAAGGAAATGACCATTTTTTCACTCAGCATGTACTCTTTCATATTAATTAAAATCATGCAAGATATCAGAAGTGTATGAAGTGTTTGCATGTTTATGCAGTTATTACAGTATAGCTGTTTCACAAAATACAGCCATTTTAGAGCATATTTTGCCAAGTACAGTATTTCAAAGAGTTTATTGTGCATTTGAATGTTATTGCACACCACAGTGAGAGCTTGTTCATTATACTGACCCAACACCACTTACCATTCATATATCAACATGATCCGTGTAAGACTTCGTCTCCAATGACATAGAAAGATAAAGCTCTAACTATAGCTTAGGTGACCCAAGTTCAGCACCACACAGTCTTTTAGAACTTGACCTGGAAAAGGTAGGTGTTGCTATTGTATATGCTGAGATCTTCATAGTCAAAGTAGACAAGCTTCCAGTTGTGTACTCCATGAAGTTAGACTCAGATGTCAGCTCAGTTGTCAGGCCAGTCTAGAAAGTTCCAGTAGCCATGCAGGACAGATTTAAAGCTGAGCTAAATAAAATGGTGCAACAAGGTGTGATTTGTCCAGTAGATGAACCGACTGAATGGATATCTTCCATGGTGGTAGCTCATAAGAAAAGCTGAGGTGACATCAGAATATGTATTGATCCATGAGATTTAAACAAGGCACTGAAAAGACCTCATCATCCAATGCGTACAATCAAAGAAGTCACTGCTTTTATGCCAAATGCCACTGTTTTTTTTCCATCTTAGATGCAAAGAATTCATTTATGCAAATTCTGCTTCACCAAAAATCCTAATTGCTATCCACTTTTAGTACTTTGTTTGGAAGGTACACATTTTTGAGAATGCCATTTAGGATAAATTCTGCAAGTGAAGTCTTTCAGCGTGCAATGGAGCAATTTTTTTTCTGGGTATCCCTGTGCTATTATAGCAGATGATATACTAGTAGGAGGCAATGGTGAAGTTGAGCATGACAGCAACCACAGAAAAGTTCTGGAAATGGCACATCAAATTACTCTGAATTCTCATCAGGTTTATGACCAGACCCTTCTAAGAAAACAGCCATTCTTGAGATGCCAGCTCCAGACAATGTTCAAGCCCTGCAAAGTTTTCTTGGAATGGTTAACTACCAAGGCAAGTTCATTCCAAACTTGAGCCACATATCAGCACCACTCAGAGAGCTAACACATAAAGGTGCATCCTGGTCATGCTTAGAAGAACACTGGAGAGCATTTGATGTCCTGAAACAGAGAATTGCCAGTCCACCAACTCTCAGATACTATGATGTTCAGAATCCAGTTACTGTTTCATGTGACACTTCAAAATTTGGTCTAAGTACAGTCATTCTATAAGAGCGTCAGCCTGTTGCCTGTGTGTCTAGAACTCTTACCCAAACTGAAATGCAGAATGCTCAGATAGAGAAGGAGCTTTTGGCAACTGTGCACGCATGTTCAAAGTTCCATGATTAGGTTTATGGTAGACCTATCCAGATCAAAACAGACCACCAACCTCTAGTCACTGTTTTGAGAAAGCCTATGAATACAGCTCCAACCAAATTGCAATGCATGATGCTCAAATCGCAAAAGTATAATTTCAATTTTGTCTACAAGAAAGGCAGATGTCTTTGTCTTGATGATGCATTACCCAGATCACCCAGAAATACTACTGAATAGCATGAGATTGAGAATCTTGATTTTGAAGTCATGGAAGTGAGAATTTTTTTTTCCACACATCTTGACGAGCTTAGAAATCATACAGCCACAGATTCAGCTTTACAACAACTCGACCACTTTATCAAACAAGGATGGCCATCAAAGAAATCTAGTTTACCTCAAGATGTGCAACCTTTTTTCCATACAGACATGAAATTTTGTCTGACAATGGTATCAACATGAAAAGTCCTGAAGTTATTGTTCCAAAGTTCTTGCAACAAGGGTACATTGCTATCTTACATTGTGGTCACCCAGGGGCAGACTCTACCAAAAGAAGGGTGAGAAGACTAGTATTTTGGCCTTTTACGTCACAAGATATTCAGAAAGTACTATCATCTTGTTCAGTATGTAATAATACTAAGTTACATGAACAGAAAGAACCACTTCAGCTGAACCAGATTCCTGAAATACTTTGTTTTACAGTAGCCACTGACAATTTTGAATGGAATGGTCAACATTACTTGGTGTTAATAGACTCTTATTCAAATTGGTTTGAGATTGACCTACTTCCTAATCTAGCATCCACTACTGTCATTACTAAGATGAATCATCATTTTGCAGTCCATGGTAGTATACACAAAGTTATTTCTGACAATGGCACACAGTTTACAAGCCAACAGTTTAAAAGATTTGCTGAAGAGTAGGACTTTACTCATGTCCTGAGTAGCCCAGAGTATCCACAGTCAAATAATCTATAATAAAGTAATAATCAATAGATCCATAACTGATCAGGTCCCTTCAATATGGAAAACCTCATATATCATCCAACTATACAAAGGCGGCCCATCAACTGAACTAAATAATTATAGACCAATTGCAATACTGTCTCCACTATCAAAGATTCTTGAAACAGTAGTTTGTAAGCTGGTTACAAGCTACCTTCTTACTAACAATCTCCTAACTAATACCCAACATGGGATCAGACCATACCATAGCACAACCACAGCACTAATGTATTTTACTAACACTGTTAACTGCCACAGGACTACGAACAACTATGTCTCTTCTATCTTTCTGGACGTGTCAAAAGCCTTTGACATGGTATCACACACAAACCTACTAAATACCTTCACTGACCTTCACTTCTCAAACTCCACATTTGCATGGTTCCAAGACTACCTCACAGGATGGCAACCAGCAGTCTCTTGGCAAAAAACTCTATCACCCCTATTACCAGTAACTCTTGAAGTCACTCAAGGTTCTATCCTAGGCCCACTCCTATTTTCTATATTTGCTAACAAACTCCATCTATCAATGACTCATGCATCACTCATTCAATATGCAGACGACTCCACAGTGATCTGTTCTGCACCCTCTCTAGTAGATCTACAAATTTTAACTCAGAAAGCCTTTCATGACATAGAAACCTGGCTCACAAATACTAACCTAATATTAAACCCTAAGAAAACCAAGCTAATTGTATTCCTTCCTAATAAATCTTCTCCCCCCTCTAACACCTTCTTCATCTCCTCCGTTAACAACACTATAATCACCCCATCACCACACACTAAACTGCTAGGAGTAGAAATCGACTGTAACCTTAAATTTGATAACACATCTCCCAAACAGTTAAAAAGGTGCATATAAAATTAGGTGCTTTATACAGGAATAAACACTACTTTACCAAAGATACCAAAATAGCTATTGCCCAAACTCATTTGATATATACCTTATTATACATAACCCCCATACTCAATAATCTTAGGAAATCTGAAGTACAAAAACTCAAGTCCTGCTATAATAAAATAGCAAGATATGCCACAAATTCATTAACTAGGACATACCACTGCCTTTCACTCAAACAATTCAGCTGGCTACAACTCCCCCATCTCCTACAGTATACACAGTTAACAATGACCCACAAACTCCGCTCAAATCCTGAAAAAGTACCATCCTTACAAATCCTTCTTTAACCCTATAGTACCAATCGAATAATACGTTCTTCCAACAAGCAACAAATAAAAACTTACTTATCCAAAAAACAAGCAGGGGATTCTCTGCTAACTACATAGGTAAAATCTGGAATGAACTGCCAGTCAACATTACCTCCATAACATCCCTACCTCTATTCAAAACTAGCCTAAAACAACATTTCCTTACCAAATCACTCTGCCATGTTCCACCATCACTTGACAGAAAACATCTCACTCTCAACTGTCTCCTTTATAAATCTTCCTGATTAATGAAACTCTCAGAAACTATAACTTCATAACTTAGCCAACCTTCTAATAACCTATTTTACTCACCACTGCCTAAATCCTGCTAACACACACTTTGAGGCTACATGTACTGCTACCTCTTCACTCTCTTACTATCTATATCTTCTCATACCTTCATAGAATGCCTCTAGCGTACTATTACATTATGTATCGCTTGTGAAAATAAGGCACTATATCTCAATGTGCTACACTCCGGTGTGATCTCATCCTTTACTGATCTAAATAACTCAGTTAAGTTATGCAATGCATCTTGTTAGAAAAATGTGTATTTGAATATATGAGAAATGCTAGTTTAAAAGCAAAGTAGTATATAATTCTATTAATCATATAACAGAAAGGATTAATTCATGTGTAAATGTAAGTAGTTTTGAAACTGCAGTGTGGCTTGAAGCAAGCTGACCTTTGACCCTGGCAGATGCTAGCTTAGCAAGTTTTAATGTTTATGCTTTTCACAATTGATTATCTGCTGGGTCAGGAAATTAAATGTGTGAAATAATGAAATCTTCTGCTCTTTCCTGCTGGGATGATTTGGCCTTGTATATGTGTTACTAAGATAGCATGCAGCTGGTGGGAAAGTGTTATAGTGAACAAAGATGTGTATTAGAAGATTGAATCCACCATTGTATTCGAACTGATGTGAAACCTTGAAGAAGTAACTTTACAGAAAGACATTATGTCTGACCAGGTGGATAGCAAGGCCGTATTGTTACCAGAGGAAAACTTTTTTAAAATATACAGCATCAGCAGTTTTTATGAATAGAGGACTGTAAGCTAAAGTGATGTAGATGCCCTGTGACATACCAAGTCAGTAAGGTGGGCACAGCTTGAATGTTTAGACTATATAAAATTGTGTGCTTCCTGTTTCATGTTAGACAAAATTCTGTACTTGTACGTTTTTTGCCTCCTGGTGTACACTAGTAAACTTTTGAACCTGAACCTCCTGTGTCTTGAATTCTTAATTTTATTTAACAGTTTGGTCCTTCTTAGCCGGAATTCCCTCAGACAGCTGCAGATCAGAGTCTACCGGTGGTCGAATACTGCGCAGGAGAAGTTACCGAAACGGTTCTTCTTGGGTGAAAAGACCTCCGACTGAATTGTCGTTTAAAGAGGCTGGCCACTTTCTGATCTGTGGCCGAAGAGAGGATACTGGACAACTCAATACAGGAGGCTCAGGTAGGAAGATTTGCCTTTTTTCTGTTTTAGATCAGGGACTAGGTTACAGTATATTGTTGTCAAGATTTGTTTTGCAGATCAGGGACAAGAGGAAGTACTGTATATTTGGTCATAGATCAGGGTAACAGAATAAGGTAGGCAGTTATTCTAGATAAACTGTGAAAAGGAACTGAACTTCTGATATCACGTGATAAGAAGGGTTACGTAACATTTTTTTGCCATGGGAAATCAGTGCACTAAAACATCGCGAGATCCGCCCCTAACCAAAGACGCAAAATACATGCAATTACAACGTTCCGATAACGTTAGTTATTATACGAAATGGGTTAACAAATATGAATTTGATGGTAAACTAGATAAAACCTCACTAGTTAAACTCCTTAAGCAACTTAAATCTGATGCAGGAGGTCAGGCAAAAAAGCAACGCCAATTAGGCATTCCTCAGGCACACAGTTGGATTGAGGAAGAAAATCGTAGTTGAACAGAAGCTGAAAAATTCAAAAACATTATTTTTAGACAAAGAAGATAATAACTTGGTAATAGCAACAGCTCCTCCCCCTCCTCCCTTGCCCTCTCCTTTACCCTTTTCAGGATATGAAGTGAGTGGACAGGCTGGTCCGCCTCCGCGTTATCCTGAAGTTTCAGCAAGACCACAACCGTTTGTTAGAGATCCTATTGAAACTAGGTCCCGGACACGTAAAATACATAGGGACGCAGAATCATATCAAATAGAGAGAAACCTACAGGATGAGAGTGAGGAAGAAATATGCCCACTTATAGAAGTTTCAAATCCTCAGGCAGGACAGGAAGGGCAAAACCCAACACTCTTAGTGTATAGACCATGGACACCGGAGGATATTCGGAAAGCTACTGAGGGAATGCCCCATCCGAAAGTTAATTTTACTAAATTTTTAGAAGATTTACAAGGCATGAGGTTGAGTTACCACTTGAATGGGGAAGAAGTAGAAAAAGTAGTAAGACAAATTATAGGTCCAGATTGGCACATGATTTGTGGCACCTGGAATCCTCGTAATGCAGAGCTTAAACCACTCCCACATAGTGACGCAGAATTAGACAAGAGAGTGAAAGGTCTTACAGACCAAATCTCTGAGAAATGGAAACCTAGAGCAGACTGGACTTGCATTAATCAATGCATACAACAGGAAAATGAGACAATAGATGGGTACTATGCTAGATTACTAGAATGTTTTAATAATCATAGCGGTATGTCGGTTCCTGAGAACCAAACAAATGATTCCCCGTATGAACAACAATTGAAAAATGCATTTTTGAAAGGTTGCATTGCACCTATTAGTAGCTTCATTACGAAGCATATGACAGACCATCGAACAGGGAGGCTACAGGCCTTACTTGAATACACTAGACACACTGAAAGACATTTTAATAGTAAAAAGAAAAAGAAGGCGCAAGTCTTCACTGCTGAAGACGGAGCTGAAGTATTTGTGTTACAATCTGGTAAAAAGGGCAAGAAGAATGCTCAGGGAAACAAACAGTCTGACAAATGATCAGAAGATTTTGAAGACAGGAAAAAGAGAGGTGAATGCTTCAAGTGCGGGAAAAAGGGACATCTAGCAAGAGATTGTAAGCAGAACAAAAAGGTAATTACAGAAGATAAAGGCGATGAGGACTGACTATATGATAGTGAAGATACATCATGCGAAAGTCAGAAATCATCACAGAAAGTTAATGAATAGAAAACAAATGTAAATGTGATAGAAGGAATAGAGGAAGTGCAAGTAGATATGGAGGATGAAGAAAGTGAAATTTTGGACTTAGCATTATTGAGCTTAGAGCTCTACTTAGCAGATACGAAACCGGAAGTTACACTTCTGGTGGAGGGAAGGGAAGTCAAATTCCTGTGTGACTCAGGAGCGTCACGGACCTTGATACACCCCTCCAAGTTACCAGAACATTCCGAATCACCTGATTATATACTAGTAAAAGCTGCAAACGGACAGCTATACAGGGAACCACTTTCCCATGATATAGCAATAACTGACCCTGTTTCAGGTATGACCCAGAGAAGTAAAATTGTTGTTTCTGCAAAGTGTCCAGTAAACCTATTGGGCAGGGAGCTTATGCAGATATTTGGCATAGCAGTAGTTCCAACTGTACAAGGTATGGAGGCGCAGAGACAAATGGATGCCTTTGTAGTGCGATCGGAGGGTGAAACTTTTTACTGGTACAGCCAGGACCTAGTCACGACTGGTCCAGGGGCAGTAACCGAGGAACTGATGAACGTAGCCATCAGTAAAGCCCCCTCCCTTGACACTGATCGACAGCATTTGTTACACTGTACTCTATACTACTGTACTACACCAGGACCTGATAGAGAGTATGAGCAGGAATTGTTCAGAAATCGAGCAACCAGACTGGTTTTACGTACTTTGTACTGGGATACTGAGGGGAACAGTGTAGTTAGCTGTTCATTACCTCAAGAATTCCTTGGATTATATAGATCAAATTGATTACCACATGTCAGCTTGACAAAGAATAAAAGTTTAAAATGGGCAGACATAGGAGAAAAAGTAACAAGATGGGAGAAACAGACTGATTTAGAACTATCAGAACAAGGGATACAGAAACAAAAACTGAATTGGTTGACACAGACACATCCAGCTGTACACTTGCAATCTAGCGAGGACAGCTGATTAGCATTTTTATTAGAAGAAGAAGAAAAGGCCTTATATGAAATTCCAACAACTCTTTGGTCAACAGGCAAGTCAGATGTAAAACTTATTCGAACAGCAGGACCAGTTACAATTACCCCAAAATCAGCATTTAGACCACAGAAAAGACAATACCCTTTGAGAAAGGATGCAGAAATAGGAATTAAACCTATAATAGCAGCATTACTCAAAGAAGGAGTGCTGGTAGAATCTCCTGATTCACCATATAATACACCCCTATTTCCTGTTAAGAAACCAAACGGGGAATGGCGGATGGTTCAAGATTTACAAGCTGTAAATAATGCAGTAATACCTAGAGCACCTACGGTGCCAGACCCACATACTTTGTTAAACGATTTAAAACCGCAACAGAAATATTTCTCTGTGGTAGATATCAGTAATGCTTTCTTTTCAATACCTATACATCCTGATAGTCAATATTGGTTTGCATTTACATTTCTGGGTAAAAGGTATACCTATACTCGACTACCACAGGGATATTGTGAGAGCCCTACAATATTTGCACAAGAAATGGCTAGCAACCTGGCAGGGTTTATCCCACCAGGAGGTAGTCAAATTCTACTTTATGTGGATGACATCTTGCTAGCAGCCCCCACCCAGCAACAATGCAGGGAGGATACTGTAGCGTTATTGAAATTTTTAGCAACACAAGGACACAAAGTAAACAAGAGTAAGTTACAACTTTGGAAAAAGCAAGTTAGATACCTAGGATATGTGATATCCAATGAAGGTAGAATATTAGACGAGGAAAGAAAAACAGCAATTTTGCAAGCACCCAAACAAGCAACCAAGAAGGAAATGATGTCCTTCTTGGGAACAACTAATTTCTGTCAGAGCTGGATACCAAATTATGCTTTGGAATCTGCTCCACTGACTGACTTGATATATAAGACACCAATGGCAGCACAAGATATTTTACAATGGACACCTGAAGCAGAAATGGCTTTCTGCAGGTTGAAGCAGTTGAGAGCTTCTTCATTAGTTTTAGGACTCCCAAATTATCACAAACGGTTCTTTCAGACCGTAGGTTGCAAGCAAGGATATATTACATCAGTGCTGACACAACAACATGGGGACAAGCAACGCCCCATAGCCTATTATTCATCGCAGTTAGACTCAGTGGCGCGATCTTTGCCTCACTGTGTACAAGCAGTAGTTGCAGCTGCAATGGCAGTACAGGCTTCGGCCTCAGTGGTGTTATTCCACCCTCTCACATTGAGAGTGCTTCATGCAGTTGCAATAATTTTACTGCAAGAAAAAGTAGCATACCTCTCTCCTGCTAGACATCTTTCATGTATGACTATACTACTGAGCCAACCTCATATGACAATTGAACGATGTACGACATTAAATCCATCAACATTACTTCCTACTCCTGCAGATGGTACACCACACAGCTGCCTACAGGAAATTGAACAGTTAGCTTTACCTAGACAAGATCTCACAGATATGCCCTTGGATAATGCTGAGATGACATATTACGTGGACGGCTCATGCAGAAGGGGGTCCTACAGGAAAGAAACTAGTGGGGTATGCAGTAGTTACAGACACTGAAATTCTAGAAGCCCAATCCTTACCACATAACTTATCTGCACAAGCAGCAGAATTGATAGCTTTGACACGGGCATGTACTTTAGCAAAAAACAAGTGTGTAAACATATATACTGATAGTCAGTATGCTTTTTCTACAGTACATGTATTTGCGCAACAGTGGAAAAATAGAGGAATGATAACATCTAGTGGAAAACCTATTAATCATATGCAATTTATTTTGGAGTTATTAGAATCTATTCAGTTTCCTACCAAAGTAGCTATTTTTAAATGTGTAGCTCATATGAAACAACAGGATAAGATTTCGAAAGGCAGTGCACGAGCTGATGCAGCTGCAAAGCAAGCAGCCTCAGACTCAGAAACTTTACTTTTGAATGAGGAATTACAACCCTCTGAGATTTTAGATTTAGACATGTTAAAAACAATGCAGACACTTACTACAAAAGCAGAAAAACAAAAATGGGTAAAACGAGGTGCAATTCTTGAGAATGGACTGTACATTTCCAAAGAGAAAAAAACGATATTGCCGTCTAATTTATTTAGATATGCAGCTTTGTTGAGCCATGGGCAGTAACATGTCTCAACAGGGGGGATGGTACAGTTAGTAAACCGAATATTCCAAACATATGGATACACAAACTACACAAAAAAATTTTGTGCAGCTTGTCATACTTGTAACAATCACCATGCACAAGGGGCATTTAAAACCAAACAAGGAAGTTTTCCTATACCACCATATCCGTTCCATACTATTTGTATGGATTTCATAGAATTGAGTAAGTGTGAAGGGAAGAAATACTGTTTAGTTATTGTAGACATGTTTTCCAAATGGGTAG
The DNA here is from genome assembly GCF_019279795.1 of Protopterus annectens. NCBI lineage: Eukaryota > Metazoa > Chordata > Ceratodontiformes > Protopteridae > Protopterus > Protopterus annectens. The sequence continues at coordinate 1,149,260,439 of NC_056732.1, read as the reverse complement.
AAGCTTTTCCAACCAAAAATCCGGATGCAGCAACAGTGGCGAAAGCCCTGATAAAAGAAGTAATCCCTAGATTTGGCATTCCGGAAAGGATTTATAGTGACAACGGCACTCATTTTGTGAACCAGACAATTCAACAACTTGGGAGATTTTTTGGTATCTCCTTAAAGAACCATTGTGCCTACCACCCACATTCAGCAGGACTGGTGGAAAGGTACAATGGTACCCTTAATAATAAACTAAGGAAGTTAGTTGAGGAGACCCAAAAGAATTGGATACACTGTCTGCCTTTGGCACTGCTGAGTATGACAACGGTTCCAAACGGGAAGGGTTTGACTCCCTTTGAAATAATTTTTGGGAGAGCATATTATGTGCCTCAGTGGAAAGCTCTCATGCCTGCAGAGCAAGAGGCTGACAGTTCATTAGCTAGTTATATGAGGAAACTGTTAACAAATAAATCTGTTTTGCAGTTTAACTCTTTTTCAGATGAGGAACAGACCAGACCGGTAGAAGCAGTCTTGGCCCCCGGGACGTGGGTGTGGCTGAAAGTGACGAAGAGGAAGAATTGGGCGAGTCCAAAGTGGGAAGGACCGTACCAGGTTCTGTTGGCAACGCCTACTGCAGTCAGAGTGGCCGAGAGGACGTCCTGGGTTCATTTGACACACTGCAAACCGGTAAAGAACTTTCAACTTGATAAAAACTTTGTGACTGATACACAACCAGACCAAGATGGCCAAAAACAAAGCGAATAGAAATTTAGATCAACCCCAGAGATGTTGCATAATCATTTTGTTGAGTATACATTTATTGACTGTAATTGTGACAATTTTCCTCTTGTTGTGGTTTATCCTACACACAAGTGAAAGTGGGAAGGCGTGACGAAACGTCTATAGACTGGCATCCAAATTTTAACACATACCTAGCCATGAAGCGTGTATATGCAGAGACTATGAACATTTCAAATTGCTGGGTTTGTACAGCCATACCAACAGCATATGGAGGACTGATAATGTCCGCTGTCCCTTTGGGGATAAATGAGACTTGGGAGAATTTACTCTTTGATACAGGAACTGTGGGATCACAGGACAAAATAGCTTTATTTTTACCTGTCACACAAAAGGAATTGTATGTTTTTACAAAAATGATACTCTCCAGGTGGGCTGGAGCAATTGTAATATAACCATATCTTATCGGTGTTATATTAAGAATAGTAATGGCAATACTTTTTGCAATACTAATTATGACTCATATTTGAACTCATTGAAAACAACCATGAACGACATCCGCAAGAATCCAGTTTTGTTTAAACAATTGTCAGTTATAGATCAGAAAATGTTTCATGCAGGGCTAATGCGTATTAGTACTAAAGTAGAAAACTGTTATTTTATTTGTGGGGAAAAAAGCATATAAATGGTTACCTGAGAATTGGTCCAGCAGTTGTTTTTTGGCTTATTTGGTTCCGGCAATAAGACATACTGCAGAATTACCTTTGGGTAAGTTATGAAACATGAGAGAAGCAGCCCGAAAACCTGAAGGTCCAGTTGAAAAACCCGTGAATCCAGTTGGAAAGATCGAAGCTGGCTGGAAAGACCATAATACCGTGAAAGACAAAAGTAAATTGACTCATATGGACTTAAGTGACAGTATTATATCTTGGGCAGGAATATTCCCAGCATATGGAGCGGTCAAATCGATCTGGGAGCTGAGGAAGTTGTCGAAACTTCTCGAAGTAATGAGTAACGCAACTTTTTCTGCCCTAGAACTGGTGACTGATGAACTGAATGCAATGAGAACTGTTGTGCTACAAAATCGAATGGCTCTTGACTTCACCCTAGCGGCGAGAGGTGGTACGTGCGCGCTTATCAAAGAAGAATGCTGTGCATACATACCAGACAACAGGCATGAAATTAATAATCACCTAGAGGTAATTCAGCAAGTATCAGCCATGACTGAACCAGGCCCAAACTCACTGACGGACTTTTTCCAGAATCTATTTGGGGGGTGGGGTTCCATCCTAATGAATATTCTGATTGCCATTTGTGTGGGTATACTCCTAATAGGAGCATGTGTTTGCTGTGGAATTCCCTGCATGAAAAGATTAATCAAAGATTTTACTGATGTATCTGTTTCTGAAACTTTGTACCAAGATATTGAGATTGAAAAATTGATCTCAGATGACATTTTTTCTGAAGTATAGATTGAATGAATCACCTAGCTGAAAATCCTAAGTGGAAGAGGTTGGGAGATGAAATGACACTATGCATACTTCAAAATAGAATAAAAAGTATTAATAGGGGGGAAAATGTTAGAAAAATGTGTATTTGAATATATGAGAAATGCTAGTTTAAAAGCAAAGTAGTATATAATGCATTTTATTCTATTAATCATATAACAGAAAGGATTAATTCATGTGTAAATGTAAGTAGTTTTGAAACTGCAGTGTGGCTTGAAGCAAGCTGACCTTCGACCTTGGCAGATGCTAGCTTAGCAAGTTTTAATGTTTCTGCTTTTCACAAATGATTATCTGCTGGGTCAGGAAATTAAATGTGTGAAATAATGAAATCTTCTGCTCTTTCCTGCTGGGATGATTTGGCCTTGTATATGTGTTACTAAGATAGCATGCAGCTGGTGGGAAAGTGTTACAGTGAACAAAGATGTGTATTAGAAGATTGAATCCACCATTGTATTCAAACTGATGTGAAACCTTGAAGAAGTAACTTTACAGAAAGACATTATGTCTGACCAGGTGGATAGCAAGGCCGTATTGTTAGCAGAGGAAAACTTTTTTAAAATATACAGCATCAGCAGTTTTTATGAATAGAGGACTGTAAGCTAAAGTGATGTAGATGCCCTGTGACATACCACGTCAGTAAGGTGGGCACAGCTTGAATGTTTAGACTATATAAAATTGTGTACTTCCTGTTTCATGTTAGACAAAATTCTGTACTTGTACATTTTTTGCCTCCTGGTGTACACTAGTAAACTTTTGAAACTGAACCTCCTGTGTATTGAATTCTTAATTTTATTTAACACATCTACTGCCAGTTGTACTTTGATATGTCTTGCCTACATATTCAGATGTTATTCATCTAGGTATGTATATGCACTAAATGTAGCTTTTCTCCCCAGGCTTCCGCTGAAAAAGGACATGTGTCCAGCCAGACTTTCCCGGTAAACAAATTTAAAATAAATAATAATAAAAATAAAATGCTTTGGCAGAATATGCAGTTCAAAGTACAAAACTACTAGAGAAGGCAAAATGAGACAATAGTGATGCTTTCCTGAAACTTTTGAATCTTAGACATATTTCTCATGATCTTGGTTTACCTGCCCAAAGACTTCTGTCGACACAAACCTGAACCACTTTACCAATTAGTAGTCAATTGTTGGTTCCACATGTCGAAAACAACAGGTCAGTGAAAGCCAATCTGTTGAAGAAACACCACTCCCAAAAGTCTTACCATGATAAGACCAGCAAACCGCTCAATCCATTACGAGAGAGAGAAATGGTAAGGCTGCAAACGTCCAAAGGTTATGATCAGATTGGAGTCATGAAGAATATTTGCTCAGAGCCGAAAGCTTACATTGTGGAATCACAAGGAGTACAATTTAGGTGGAACTGGAAACATTTGATTCTGGTGTCTGAGCCTGCATTTAGCCTGTGAGAAAGACTGTTTTCCTCAGAGTGAGTTGTCCAATGTTCCAGTTCCAGAAAATGTCCCAGTGAATATTCCCATTCCTGTGATGACTCTCAAACTTCCTGATATGAGTTGTTCACCGAAGACTGTCCCTGTTGCTAAACCCAATCCTGATTACTATGTTACCAGATCCGGTGGTATCTCCAGATCAAGTTATAAATACACTGTAACTTGGACATGAACATTATGTTTGTTTCTAATGTGTATATTATTGCATGTCTATCTCCAATGTCATTTCTATTTAAGGGCAATCTTTTTAACTCATTCCCTCCAGTAGAGCTCTTTTGAGCATGTACCTTTAACTCCCAGTGGGTGTGGCTTCAGCATTTAAAAAATAAAGTTTTCACCTTATATTTTTAACAAATACCCATTGACAGAGAAGATATATCAATACAATTGTGTTTGCCATCATGTATGCTTCAAGATACAATTTTCTGATAACTTGTATGTTGCATGGTTTTGGAATTATTAATGCAAATATGAACAGGCAATATTTGACGCCTAGAGGCGCAGTAGGAGGTAACTGCAGAAACGCCTGGAGATGTCACTCGGCTGTAATGATGGAGATTAATATGTGTGTATATGTCATTAAGAAGCTATCTAAGAGCTTGCACAAGTGTATGAATACTGAGCACGTGTGAGCCTGACTGCCATTTTGTAGTAAGCTGTTGAGATGTGAGCATGTATGTCTGTAAGGTCAGGCTGTTAATTAGTTTGTTTATAATTTGTGATGCTGCTATGGATTCTGATGTGTTTTCATGCAATAACGCATCTAAATGAACTATCCTACCTGTTCATCATCTATATTAAGAGGGACAAGCGACAGCTATCCTCAGCAGGGGAGCATATTGGGACTGCTGCATGCCACAATCCCCCTGAGGAGGAGTGGTAGCACAAAGGATTGGTCAGGAGCAGTATTCAGCCAACAAACTATGAACATGATAGCCCTCATCATGGGGACACTGGAGTGTCTACTCACACGGGAGGCATAGTGGATCCTTCATTGATGTGGGTCAATTGTCCCAGACCCAGAGGAATGGTTAAGGCTAAAAACAATTCACATTCATCGGTGAGATATTGGTGAAGGCTTAAGCCACCACTGAAGTTGATTATGAAACAGACTCTCTTGACCAGATATTGATCTCACTGTAGAATACCTGGAACAGAGGAACAAATGAGACTGGCTGATACAGAGATATTTTATGGTCAGCAAGCACAGCGGTAAAAAAAATCATATACAGAAGAAAAAAAATCAGTACACGAAACAACTCTGGAACACTGCATCCAGTACTAGCCTATACTAAAATAGCTGTCTAGCATAAGGAACATGTCTGTCTGTGTGCCTTATACAATGTATTCCATATGGGGATTACTGTATGTCATATCTGTGACATGGTTCACATGGCTCATGATTCACTGCAAAAAAATTATTAATCTGCTAAAGTTCATTACATAATGTCAGAAGACTAAAAATAAAATCCTCTGGGCAAAGCATTAACTGTGCATCACCTACCAAAGTAATCCACCCATTCTTTTTCCATGTAACTACCAAACACTACCCTATAATCTTGTGTCAGTAGAAACATGATAGTACAATTTACATTATGGAACCACTGTTAATTTAAGAACACACTTCTGAAATTCTCCTACTCTGACTTCCATGTACCACTGCCTTGATGTTGTAATATGAAGGAATCTACTACTTACAGTAGAGGGTTTTGGGTGTTGTTTATGTGTAGTTTTCACATGTACAGGCCCACAATGTGCTTAGCCATGGTACGTATGTTTTGGATAGACAATATGAAGGTGCACAAATGAGGAATTAAGCTTCTTTATCAGATATCACTTTAAATGCATCATATTTCTCTGCTTTCGACTTAATGGAATGACCTCGAATCCATGATTTTTTTAAACAATCTTTACATTTACATTCTAATGAGAAAGAGGGAAAGAATTGGGCAGCAATTCCATAACACCTGCTTTAACCTGTTGAAGGCAGTAGGTGAACTAAAAACAGTAGGCAATTGTGATATGTCATGAAACCACTCCTGAATAAGATCTAACACTTTTGTAGGATGCATGCAAACTCACACTGCACCTAAGCTATAGGCAATTTGAGTCTTACCAATTAATCTGTTGCCATGTCTCTGGGAAATGAGAGGGCAACAGATAAAATAAGAGTATGGAAATACAGACTCTGCACATATGCTTTACCTGGGAACTGAACCAGGGAACAAAGAACTGGGAAATAGTTACGCTGACCACTGCACAACTGAGTCAGCCTCTACGGCAATTTTTTTTTCATTTGAATCCTGTGTAACCTCATTAGAACTACATATTGTGCAGACATAATAGTTACATCTTCAAAAAGAATTTATTTCCGGTGTGTAAGATATATTACAGTCATACAGCACCACAGCAGAGCTGGCACAGAACATCCTTAACAATGCCCTTATGCATCAGAGCAGGGACTAGGTGCTTATATAACGTACAAATTGGTGGCCATCCCCTACAGCATACTGCTGAGCAGCAGAATCATACACAGAAGTTGTTTTTTTTTTTTTTTGAGTTAAAGTGAAAAGTTAAGGCAAGGATTTATTTATTTGTTGACCTGAGAGCAAAACTTGTACTGCAGCTGTAATATTTGGTGTTTGATACACAGAAATAAGGCCTGCTTCCACTTGGGCCTGGGGAGTATATTACCTCATGCATTCCCTGTTTCACACTGCTGGTGTTCACACTGTCTCAGATTGCCCTCCAAATGACAACAGAGGGTTTACAACAAGATTAAGGTCTGGCATCATTCACCAGAGATGAACCTTGCATGAAGTGTTCAATTCAGCAGGCATTGCTGGGGCAGGGAGAAAGTAGCACAGAACAATTAAACATAATATGCATGGTAATTTTGCATGCAGAATATACATGGTCAGATGGGACATAGTAATTCTTATGGAAGCAAAGCCGGGTGGCATTCAGAATTGTTACAGCCTGGTGTACACTAGTATAAAAACATGTGGTCTCCCACAGCATTGAAGCTTGGATAAATGTTTTATATAAAATGTATACATAGTAGCACTGGTGTAGTGCTCTGATGGGCAGTTTCCTACATTGTCATATTATAAAATTCTCAGCTTTATTACTTGCTGATGCAGTTACCTCCACCACAACTAGTCGGCCTTCTTAGATAGAGAAGGGGGTGAAGCAACCAGGCAGTCTTCTTCCCAAGTATTCTTGAGGACTATGCAAGAAGGAATTCGGTAATAAGTTTTAGAAGGGAACTTGTTGCATTTAGAAAATCAAGAACCACTACAATAAAAAACACAACAGAATCTCTGTAGTGATTTTGCCAAGCTGCATTTTGCCCAGTTATTAGTTTGCTTTGAGCTACTTACATCGCTGAAAGATGCCACTATAATTAAAGGATTTCAGTGCTACCTAATTTGAAATGTTCTGTTCTTTAATTAAAGGTAAGGGCAGAAAAATAAAAGGATGCTTGCTAGTCTCTGTAGTTGTGAACATCTTTTTTTTACTGAAAAATATAGAAGATTATCACAAAGCACAATGGGATAGCAGTACTGCTTCAAACAGCATATAGGAGCAGCGTATGATACTATAACAGTTACACAGACAATATGTTAAAATCAGGTTATACAATACAGTGGCCAGCAGCAGAGAATAAAATGATCAGTGCAAATGGTAGGTGTAGTTACACAGCAGTCTATTCTATCAGCTGACAGGGGGTACGTTCCAGGTATGCTGTAGAAGAAGATTATCTTCCTTTTGATAGGACATCAGAGTATGCAGGTTAAAACATTACTGTGAGGCGTTTTCCTTACCTTAAGCTTATAATGGTTTACTAAGAAGTTCTATAGTGATGCATAGCTGCCTGGATATGGCATTAAGATCAAAAAAGTAGGTTCCTACTGTCACTAGTTCTACCTCACACGATTATATACACCCTGTTTTCCCAGGATTGCCCTGAAAATCTGAGTGCGACTATAATAAAAACATAACCAAAAGACATCATCTGTGTTGTCTTTGCTTGTCTGTTCTTGGATTCAAGACAGAATTGTTTGTGATTGTAAGAAATGGATTATAAAGTTGCAGTCAGGCTTAATGCTTACACAGACTACTTCACCTGGTTTGGAGGGGGGGGGGTGTAAGGCAGGATATGATCCACTACTCACCTACTTTAAGGTCACATATCCCTTCTATAGGACAATAAGGCACACCACTACTAAGTCTGCATAAGACTTCAAAAATATATAACACTTAAAAATACTTTTTTTGAGATAGTGATATAATGATGTTGTTAGTTCATATAAACCAAACATGTCAAAGATGTGCAAACAAAGCAGAAATGCTTAATTAAAGTTAAAATAATTCAATACATTTGACACACATAAAATAACATATTAATGAGTGACAGTATGAAAAAAAAATCACACCCTACTCCTACCAGGGGTTGGAGGGTGGCCTAATGGTTAAGGTGTTTGCCTTACAAATACAAGGTGCCAGGTTTGAGTCTCACAAGGGATAATTGGCTAAGCTTAAAATGGCTTGCAAGGACAGTTAGCTTAGTATGAATCTATGAATAAACAAATATTAGATTCTGGCTAGCTGGTTATAAAGAGAATCCTTTCTATGATCAAATGAATACTGTTTGTATAAATAGCATATATCATACCCAAACTGCACTTATACTATATATAAATTCTTTGTAGTCAAAGTAGAAGTGACAAAAATAATTTTGAATTTCAAGCCATCAGACGGGCTTCCGCTAGATCACAGTTCTTTGCTCACAGAAAGTGGCAATGGAGACAGAACTGTGCCTTTCCAAAAATGCAGCTAGACTGTAGTGGCACTTTAGTGTGATGTGTTAGGGAGCCTAGACAAACTATATCCAGATTGCCAGTAAGGTACTACCATATGAGACACATGGAACTGGATATTCTACTTTGTGCTATAGGCCACGTGAATGCTCAACTGTCTTTACATCTGCAAGTTTACAGTTATGTCTTAATCAAGGCCTCTGTCAACCCTCACAACTGAAAACAGCTCCCTGCAAATTTATAGTGAATTACGTGGCCACTAGTCAGCCATGAGGCATATAAAAAGCTTTGTCCTCCTCCCCCACGTATATACTAAAATGGTCAGGCTGTTGTATATCAACTTCTTCATTTGTTCAATTTGATGGTGAAGTCTCAGCAATAAACCCTAAAGTAATCACACCCTACTTGTTATTCCAACCATAAGGTGTTGATAAAGTAATGATAATTATTATAGAATGTCATCACCCTGTTCTACAGCTTCAGTCTCTCTCTCTCTAACATACATAGACACACTGACACACACACACACACACACACACACACACACACACACACACACACACACACACACACACACACACACACACACACACACACTCCATGTTTCTGCAGATGTAGTATGAGCTGCATTTTATTCACACTAGCATGTTTCAAGATTTCCTTTTTAGCCAATTGGAAATAAATAAATAATGTGCTTCCCTTTCTAGGCACAAGTGGATATTTAATCAGTGTATTTAATATCAGTAACTTAATAACTTTTGATGTAGGGCCTACACCGACTCAAAAGATCAAGTAATTGCAAAACCTTTTATTTGTCCAATAGAAGGTATTGCATCACTTCTGTGTTCCAGTGTCTTTGTGTTTTTTTTAGTGGACCACCACTGCATTTCTTTCATTTTTCTTTGTTACTGCAGCTACACAGAGTTGTTAGCATTGTATATTTCACATCTGCACTTCTTGTACCTGTATTGGGAAAGTAATTATTAATTTACCTGGTATGTCTTCTGTGCCCCCATTGGTTTGTTTAAACTGTTCCCCTTCTATCCGCAGGACAGGGCAAAGCACATCTGTGGAGGAAAATATACAATGTAAGGCAATGAATTTAGAAAAACCTGCAATGTAACATCAAGTACTACACATTGCTCTTACAATCATTTCTGGAAACATTCAACCTTCAATGCAATAGCATATTTGCTCCACTGATTAAATGTCCATTAAAGCATTAGATGATACGGTAATTCAGTACAAATGAATAAGACTATGAGCTGAAAATAAACTTCATTCGGTAGATGAAGGTTTCATTACCTCAGTCTCCATTTGCTTAGTCTGTAACACAGAGCAAGTCACTCAAGTAGTGCTTTAGGGTCATTGATGTATATAGATTTACCCGCTTAACCAATGAAAAAGAAATAAATTCAACCCAATGGAGTATATACGCTTTCTTATTCCTTGAATGTAACAACTGTATGCTTGACACCTATTAAGAAGGTATCCATTAAACGTATTCAATGTAATAGCATAAGAATGTATCCTCAGTGCTATGAGTTTTGTTCCCCTCATAACAAAACTATGCACACCTCTAGCTCTTCTCATTGTATATTGTGTTAATGATTTAGAGACTTTTTATTACAGGTTTGCACTGTAACAAATGTGGTGCCCAACTGAACTTAAGCCTTTTAACATCACTTGCAATTACACATCAAGTTAAAGGCAAAGATTTAGTATTAGGTGTACTTGAGTCCCTTCTTGCTTAAGAAATTATTACAAGCATACAGGCTATATAGATGCAATACTTACCCTCTACTGGTCATTACACCAGGCATCAGCAGCACACACCTTGTGCAGTATGTAGAACAGTTTGTTACATTGTTTATATTTTATCTCAAGTGGTGTTTTAAAAAGAGGTTCACCTTTAGTAAACAAACATACACGCAAAATGCACATTTTAAAGTCAGTTTTTGCTTGCAGAAAAGAAAATGCAACATTACGGCCCATCATTTCCATGTGGATGTACAAAAGTCTGAAACTGCTAGCTCAGATTTTTTTCAAAGTGAAAAATCATTTTTTTAAAACACATGTCAACATTTGTCATATTACACGGTGTCCCAGAAATGAATGCAACACGTTCAAACGTTCATTGATTCTTGAAGAATGACATTCTATTCTGCACATCTACCTCAGTGGCATAATGGTGTTAAATGTTTAATAGTTGAAGCTTATCCAAGTTGTTCAGTTTTGGTGGTATTATGTACTCTGTTATTTTCTCTGTAACATAGACAGTTATTATCTGACATAATTCTTTGTTAATTACTATTGCAGACATACCATGTCAATCAAAAAGTACTATTTTTGCATTGTTCTATCCTGTAAGCATGTGCCAGCTTAAACTGCACCTCCCTTTCTTACTTATCAAGCAGAACAAACATTCAGTAAGTAAAAGCAATCTGACATATGTTAATATTCTAATTTTTATTTTAAACCTGCAATTTAATGAAGAAATATACCTGTTGTTTCTTCTTCAATTGTAGAACTGAGTAGATAATTAAAAAAAATAATTGTCTTTCACTGTCAGCAATGATCATGTTTCTGCATTTTGCATAAAAAAGAAAAAAGAAAATGTTGATAATCGGGTTGTGTACAAAAGGCATACGTGCCTCTGAATATATGAGATTCAATCTATATATGCGAGAACACAAGAAATAAAATATGAAGAACTGGGGTGAAGAAATGTATTCAATCCATTACATCAAACATAATAAATAAAGACATACATGCATACATACACACACACACACACACACACTTTATATATATATATATATATATATATATATATATATATATATATATATATATATATTCCTAGTTATCTCTGTTGCTCTTCTTATGAATTCCATACTCTTTACATTGGCATTTAAACAGCTTTCTTTCCATTATGGCTATAATTTCATATTATATATTTCACTATATGTTATTTTTAGGCAATAATTTTATGTTTTGCAGCACCACAAAACACCACAAGAAAAATCCAAAGTTATATTGAAAAGTGCTAAATGCATGATATGCTAGCCTAGAGTGAGATGCTCTACTTTTGATTTATGTTTTAACCTCGATCGTTATGTCATTTATTCCATCTACTTTTCACTCATCTGCCATTTCTTCTTTATTATTTCTTACCTTTCCTATACTGTGTTTATTCATCATCTCATTTATGTTCTATCCACTTAAAATTCTGCATGTAACAATAATTTTCACCTTTCTTTTTAGTTTTATTCATCAAACATTCAGTCCTTTGCACTCAGTTCTCTTCTTATTGTAGGATGTTTTATTTATACGCAAGAGCTTAACTAGCAAAACTTCCCAGTAGATTTTTACTGTAAATTGTGAAATTTCCATGAACAAAACATATAAGCAGCTAACTACAACTGTAACTACAGCCCTCATTTTTTAAATTATACATGGAGTTGTCACATGCATTGGTTCAAGGGCTGATAAGAAGAGGCGAGCATTCAATACCACAGAATTATATATATTTTAAGGCAGTTATATACTTAGGGATATCTGGAAAGGTTTAAGTGATAAAAGGCATCAACCACATTAGTTATAGCAGAATATAATTTTTAATAACTAGGAATCGATATAAAGAAGATGCAGGACCATTGTTACTGTACTAATGTGTTAGCATCATGCAGGGTGGAATGGGTGGAGAAGAGTGTCAGGAGTGATTTGTGACAGACGGGTACCAATAAGAGTGAAAGGGAAGGTCTACAAGAGGGTAGTGAGACCAGCTATGTTGTATGGGTTGGAGACGGTAGCATTGCCGAAAAGGCAGGAGTCAGAGCTGGATGTAGCAGAGTTAAAGATGTTAAGATTTGTACTGGGTGTGACTAGGACGGACACAATTAGGAATCAGTATATTAGAGGGTCAGCTCAGGTTGGACAGTTTGGAGACAAAGCAAAAGAGGCAAGATTGCGTTGGTTTGGACATGTGCTGAGGAGAGATGCTGGGTATATTGGGAAAAGGATGCTAAGGATGGAGCTGCCAGGTAAGAGGAAAAGAGGAAGGCCTAAGATGAGATTTATGGATGTGGTGAGGGAGGACATGCAGGTGATTGGTGTGAAAGAGCATAATGCAGAGGACAGGAAGAAATGGAAACCGATGATCCGCTGTGGCGACCCATAATGGGAACAGCCGATAGAAGAAGATGATGATGATGATGTGTTAGCATCATAGACCAAGCTCCTTGTCACTTCTGGTTTCTAGAGCTTTGCACACATTGCCCACTTTGCCATGGAATGTTCTTACCTAGTACTGTTACTCACTATGTTATGTATAATTATTCTGCTCAATTATTGTAGAACAATAAGAAATAGAACAAGATTTGGAAGACTGCGAGATGAATTTTTAACATCCATTTAGTGAACATGGCAAAAAATGGTTATGACTGCAGAACTGACTGTAATACATTACAATACACAGAACACCCATATTATGTTCCAAAAGCAAAAATGCATACCATTGTTCCAAGCTATAAAATTTCTTGTTATTTCTTCTTCTTTATTGATTTTCAGCAGGCCTAAAATATTCTCTAAAATCATGCTCACAAGGAAAATGCATGGGTATAAACAAGCTGCATTTCTTGAACTGGGTTGCAGGATTTTTACCTTTAAATAATAGCCTTTAATCATGGTTTCATATAAACAATCGCAAGTCTAATAGTATATCAGTCATTTTACTGTCATTAGAGGAGGATACTTAACGAAGAAAACTTAAGCAGTTGAACTGAAATGGATTTTGGAATTGGAAGCTCACTATCATTCAGGGTTAAATAATTATCTGTCATTAAAACTTATTTTAAAGCAAAGAGGACTGTGACATTAATATGTATTACTTAAGGCTTTATGAAATGAGGACTATGTGCTTTTAAAACAGTAATTGCTCTAAAGAGTGCATTACTTTTTTTCTTTATTTAAAGAAAAGATATTTTTATATTAAATATTTATATAGTTATATTATTATAAGTGCCTGAAGGATTAATTGAAAACATGTTAGTAGTGTATCTATAATAAATATTCCTCTACTGTGTGGTGAACTGTGTTTATTTTTGGATTTTGGATTTTTAATTGTTCAGCACCAAGCCCATATATTCTCTTCTCGTCTGATGTGACTATAGATGTCATCACTTCTTTCAGAAAAAATAGATTTTTCTGGATATAAAGACGGAGAACCCACCCTAAAGGAGTCATGCAATATTACCATGATCTGTTAAAGTAAGCAATAAGTATAATCATCCTTACAGAGAGGATGCTAAACATGTTGGCTGTTGAACCCATATGACATAAATGTGCTTGACACAAAGGTGCAACTTTATTTTTGCACTGGATTCTATACGTTTCAGATACCAAATTATCCACTTTTTAAAGCAACTCAAAGGAAAAATAATAAAATGTTAATGTGAATTAGAGTTACAGGTTCATATGTGTGTATATACTAGGTTGGGGCATTTTTAAGTCTAGCCATGCATCCCAAATCACTGACAAATTCTGGTTCCCTTGATAAGTGTAAGCAGGGGTTTGTGAGATGAAACATTTAAAAGCAGGGGCCTCAGAAATGAACCATTCTCAGGCTGCTGGTGTCCATTGGAGGCATAGGTGCCAAGCCAGGGATAAATTTCCTGTTACCCATCTAATTGTCCAAGTTACACTTGAATTAGGAACTCTACCTCGCATGGATTGGGAGTCTGTTCCAGAAAAGGGGTAGTATCTGTGACACATATCTGTCTCGCCAGCAGGTCCTACTTTTATCACAGACAAGGTTTAAGTGTTTAAAACGAATAATTCTAGTGCTGTTTGTTTTGCAGATATGCAGGAGGTCCATCAGGGTGGGGTTTGAAAATGCTTTGCATCCTCGGCATAGATACTCCCTCAATAGCCAGTAGGAGGCAGAAAACAGGGATAGGGCTTTGAGGTGGTCTGCTTAGGACATGTTACTTATGCCTTGTGTTCTTTTAGTGAGGAAACTCAAGGGATGTTCCAGTTGTTGAATGTACCCAGTTAAGTACATATTAAACAGGACATTGTACTTAATGATAGGTCTGATGAATGACAAACAGTGGAGCCAGATCACAACAGCACCAGGGGTACCCCCTCCACAGGGAGAGGGTCCCCTCCCATTGGTGGAGACATGGGCTGCAGTGCCTCATCTGTCTGCCAACAAATATGCTTTTATCTGGTGGATCCTGCCAGTAGCATATGCTTGTCTCAGATATTAAGCCATGTAAGTCTCAGTGCACACAGAGGCTACAATGAAATTGCTAGCGGCTCATTAAATCAGTTATGGTTCCTCTGATCGCTCAAAACAGGGCTAGGGCTCTGAGGTGGTCTGCACAGGACATGTTACTTATGTGGTGTATTCTTTTAGTGAGGAAACTCTATGGATGTTCCAGTTATTGGATGTACCTGGTTAAGTCCATATGAAAGAGGGTATTGTACTCAACAACAGATCTGATGAATTCCGAACAGTGAAGCAATGACCTCCTTGGACCTAGATGCCATACCTTTGCTTATAGTTGTACAACACAAAATGATTTCCTAATGGTCAAAGGCTAGATTACTGTCTATGTGTGTCCATGAGTCCCTGACTACTGTTTCAACTCTTAGGGGTGTATTGCCAATATGATAGCTACCAGGGATGGATGATTTTCTGAAGGATACTATTATGCATTTCTTGGCATTAAGTTTTAGTCTGTAGCTCTGACACTAGCTATTTGTCTGTGTCAGCCCTTCCTGGAAAATGATAGTGTTGGTGGAGGATTTTATGACTTCCTCCTAATTTGCAATCATCTACATATTTGGTCAGTGAGAGGTCCTTGACATTGGCATTGACTTCAGAGAAGTACATGCCTGTGGGACTCTACTGGTGACTGGCCTCTTCATAGAGGGAGACTCCCAAATTCTAACTTTCTGGGTCCTGTCAGTGAAATAATCACTCATGGAGGGCTAAACAGTGTAGTATGCTTGACTATGAAAACAAGAAAGAAATAAAATGAGTGAAACAAACATTTGATAGTATCAAAAGCCAGGGTACCTTTTTGGCTGGGCTTGTATAGGCCCCAGGGCCAATAGCCTAGTACTTACCTATGAACCTATGAACTAATTAAATACTACATGCAAAGTAGGACAAGCACATGAAAGCTAAGGATCAACCTGGCAAAGCAGACAATCACAAATGTGTTGTGCCTCTGTTCAAAGTCATCTGACGAGTGATGATTGCAATATACTAAAAATGATGTTGTTGTTTTTCTTTCAGCTTTTCCCATTTAGGGGTCGCTACAGTGGAACTCTGGTCTGCTAATGATTGGCAGTAGAATATATTAAAAATAAGAAAGGAAAATTCACTGTCATTATTCATTATATAATCACATCAGAAGAAACTAAGGAAACTCGCTGTTGTGAGGTGTCTAAGGGCAGAATTCATGATAGTCTTCTACAAAAAAAAAAAAAAGAACAATTTTGCAAGTAGTACTGTCTCATGTTTTCTTAAAAGTTTCATATCGGAGGATGTATTTAACATTTGTCAGGCACATATTTCATATTTTTTCAATAATGTGAATTTTCATCATTTTTTTGTCTTCTCAGCTTGCAAAGAAAGCTAGACTCTGGATTTTAACAGTTTTGATAGAAAGGCAGGAAGTAAGAAAACAAAAAAGAAATAAAATGAGTGAAACAAACACTTGATAGTATTACCCATCCTCCATCCTCCATCCTCCATCCCTTTTAGTGATTTGTATTCCTGCCTTAGTCTTTACTCACTTCAAATGCTAGATCCATTTTCTACATGAAACTGAAAGCAAATGTACTCTACAGAGGACTATTTATAGAGCAGATGCATATATATGCCAAAAATCAATAAGCTCAGTTGCAATGCTAGCAAATGAATTTGAAATCAGATTGGTAAAGCAGACACCGGAGATGAGTAGAAAAAACATTTTGGACTACAAAATAGAAACAATGAAGATCATGACACCCGTGGACTGTACACAAATACAAATACACAAGGGCACTTTTGTCTCAACTAATAACCTACTCGTACACATCGTACATAGTGGTACATGTAATTGCACAGTGCTGTACACCAATAGAGCAGCTCATCATCTAAACATTTATATACTGCATTGTAAACTGTTTTTTTTTTTTTGGATGGTAAACAAAATGGCAGTTAAATTATTTTAACTACTGTTGGCAATTGAAATCTGAAGACAAATATCATTTAAGCATTTCAGACAAAAGATAAAGCATTGATCATATGGTTCACTAAATGTGGCAAAGAATTTTTGACAGTACAGTCTGCTAGATCTTAAAAAACTATGTACACTTTGTGTCTGTCAGAGCAATGTAGCTGGAAAGCAATAAATGGTTGCTTCTGATACAAACACTATCCTCATAATAATATTAATTTTATGTAGAGAAAATGATGGTGCTTCTGCTTGAAAGGGACTTATTATTGTGTGCTTTATAAGAAAATCTGAAGTGAACATCCAAACTGGGGACAGGGGAGGGGAATTAAAATCTGTATGTCCATTATACTGATTAAGGACTCTAAGTGCACTAAGAGATTAAATCATTGTTGGGCAAAGGACAATGCAGTATTCAAAGGTAGCTGTCATTGTTGCAGCCAATACTGTAGGGATGTGTAGTGCCACTAATGTGCCCCACATTGCAGGTTTATCCCTGAGCAAAAGTGTCATTTAGATGAGGAGTCATACTCAATGAAGCAGCATGAAGGGAAACTGCTGCTGAATGCATTCAATTATACCTGAATGCCAGAACATTATATGGTGTCAGAAATAAAGGATCAGAAACAATGAGTAGATTGCCAGATGTCTGCACCTACTGTTCAGATAGTTACACTTTGCTGACTTCACCATAGTAAGTGAAAATCAATCAAAGAGCAGCTAGGACAAAATCTGGCCAATCATATTTTTGGAATCTGAATGCACAAAGAAATTCCTTTAGATTTTCATGATAGCTAAAATGGGTATACCTACTGGACTATACATGTACTTATACTGCTCTTACAGAATAACAAATAAGCAAACACAATTCACACACACACACACACACACACACACACACACACACAAATATATTTGTAGATATATCTATAATATATATTTATATATATATATATATATATATATATATATATATATATATATTAGATATAGATATGTAGATTAAATATAGAGATAATTATGTGTGTGTGTGTGTGTGTGTGTGTGTGTGTGTGTGTGTGTGTATGTGCGCGCGCACGCACGTGGGTGTACCTCACTCCACTTTTTAAGAAGTCTGTGACAGTGTCATTCTTCATACCTTAGGCCAAACTTATGTGCATGTCTACAAGGATAAAAACTGTTAAAGGTAATTATGGCATGGTCATTTTTCATAAGGTCAGTGAACAGTCTGTGGAAGCCCTCCATTTTGGATATGCAAAGGATATACTTGGATTATCAAACATATTGGCAAATATGGGGAAAAGCATAACTACTTAGAAAATCCTATAACGACCTTATACCATTTATTTATTTATTTGTTTGCTTATTTACAGTTTTGACTGGATTTGCTCTAACAGGCAATGTTTATTTTCTAAGAAAACTCAAAGATGAAAATAAAAGCATGTAAAGTATAACAATTATTTTCAAACATTACTTTGGGAAAATAGTAGTTAGTTGACAAAATGTTTAGCACTGACTATAGCATTAATACAAGCTATTGAGTGAAAAGAATGCAAAAATGAAGTTTGTTTAGTAAAAATACAAAACAGCAGAAACAGACATAATAAAAAGAGCAACAATAGCACCGCATAACTTTTAAATTAATTATGGACAAGGTTAAATAACACTTATGATGATGCAGGTGACTAAACAATAGTAATAGAATGAACAGATTGTGAATAGCAGAGATGGAGACAGTGTATAGACTTAAAGATGTAGTAAAGTATTTATGGAAGTTGAAAAGGGCAGGAGAATGAATGAGGTTAGAAGCAAGACAAATATTGATGTGGGGCTACTGAAGATGGATGAAGTTGGAAGACAGTAGTAAGTAGAGGTAAAGCAGTATGTCCTGGCTATTGTCAGTGGTGGTATTACACAAGACAGCAAGAAGAAACTGTATTCTAGAAAAGAAGATGAAATGAGAAGTGCCATGTGGTTAAAATGAAGACTTTATGCCAAGTTTGGGTCAAATTAACATACTAGTGAAGAGACAGTTATGTGAATTTATCTGAAAGTTGCTAAATTGTTGATCATTCTTAATTCACGTTGTTGTGTACTCCGTGTTTGCGAAGAAAATGTTACTATACTTTACCCCTTCACACAACATTTAGGTTTTCATTCAGACTCCAAGGAAATAGTTTCATATGCAAAATAATCAATGCTTGTCAGCCTGGAGTGAGATTTGAATCCAGCCAGTATGCTTGACATCTTTTGAATCTGGTGGTTTATTCTTTTCTCCCTAAGATCATAAGTTGTTCATACAGGGCATGTTTGAACCCCTTCAAATTAAAATAAATAAATAATTATATAAAAAACAAGAAGGACAAGAAATTTAAAAATAATATGGACAAAACTGGCTTTGATGAATTAATGAAATATCAATAGCATTCCTTTATTAATGCTTGCACCATTACTAAAACCTGTTTCAAAGATGC
>NC_056732.1:1149161204-1149236204 GCF_019279795.1 Protopterus annectens | reverse complement strand
AGTCCCTTAGTGTTGGCCTGTACTTCAGAGAAGTAGATGCCAAATAAGAGTGGTCCCAGGACTGAACCCTGAGGTACTCCACTTGTCACTTGTCTGGAGCTGAATTTGTCTACTTTTACAGTCTGGGTTCTGTCAGTAAGCCACTTGCAAACCCATCGAGTGACATAGGGATTAATACCCAGCTTAGTAAGTCTATCTATGATTCCAGAGTGGGGGATGGTGTCAAAGGCCTTGGTGATGTCCAGATAGGCTGTGTGGACCACCTTGCCATCGTCCACAGCTCTGGAGACTGATTCAAAGAAGTCAATCAGGTTCAGGAGACAAGATCGGCCCTTCACAATCTCAAACATGCAACTTTTCTCCATTTGCATGGGTGCCGTGAAATTAGCCACATCTCTTCTTAGGAGCCCAAAGTTAGCTTGGAGAAGTTTTTCATGGTGGTTACCTTTGTGGAGGGAGAGGTAGGGATATGGATTTCCAAGGTGGTCAGTTTGTGGTTGGATCTAACCAGGGAGGAATTGACTATTGGTATAGTGCAACGGTCACCCATGTTAGTAATGACCAGGTCAAGGATGTTGCTACCTCTAGTGGGGGTAAGAACAAGCTGGTCCAGGGCATTGGAATTAATGAATTCTAGGAAACGTTGGGCAAGTGTATTGTTACATGAGTAGTTTTGCCAGTTAATGGAGGGGTAGTTGAAGTCGCCCAGTATGAGTGATTTAGGTTGGACCCTAATATTCTCCAGGCTTCTTAGGAGTGTGGAGTGAGTGTCTTGGGACATGATTGGGGACCTATAACAGGCTACGACCAGAATTGCTGTTTTACCCAATGTTAGCTACACCTGAAGTATCTCTGATGTGTTATGTTGGGCTACCAGTCTGGAGGTGTGCGCATCCTTTATGAGTATGGAAACACCACCTCCTTTGGAGCTTCGGTCCAAGTTCTGGGGCCGAAAGGTGTGGAATGAGTTACAGCCTGGTAGTGAAGGGGTGCTTTCTACTGCCTTTAACCAGGTCTCTGTTACAGCACAAATGTCAATGTTCTCCATTTTAAGGTGTGCTTCAAGCGAGTACATTTTGAAATTTAGACTTCTAGCCTTGAGCAGCATGACCCTCAGATTGCATTTGTTTGTAGCTGTAATGGTGGTAATTTGGACTTTGGAGCACCACCTAAAAAAGGCACTATAAAGGTGGCAAGAGCCTTGGCCAGTATCCAGAAGCCCAGGGGTGACAGATGCAGGCCATCTCTGGCAAAGCTTCGAGGTCTGTCAATCATGTCATTCCAGGCAGACAGGCACTGGATCCCCTTAGAATGACACCAGAAACTTAGCCAATTGTTGAAATCATTCATTTTCTGCTTGTACTGTGGTATCATTCTGGGTGATTGTAGGATGCTGCTCAGGGCTAGCATCGTACCTGCCTTGGCTACATAATCCGAGAGCATCTCCATGTCTCTTTTCATGTAGTCCAGGGAAGTACGTCTCAGGTCATTCACACCCACATGTACAATCAGAGAGTCATATTTGTACCTGCTGTTGAGGGACCTGAGTGATTGTGTTATATGGCAGATCCTGGCACCTGACAGACAGCTGACTGCTACATTCTCCTTATTCAACCTAATGAGTGGGACATCAGTGTGCCTCACTATCGAGTCACCTATGACTAGTGTGCTGGGCATGATGTTTTGCCTTTGGGTCTTTGGTTGAGTGACACACTGTTTACTAGAGTTATGTGTCTCGTGAATAGTGTTGTGTTGTGGTGGTTGAGTGCATTTCTGCCTTGGAGGTCTCTGCTGTTTGGGTAGATTTTTATTGAGAGCCTCCATGAAGGTGGGTGTGTGGTTTGTCTTTTATGTGAAGGCAGTGCTGGTGTGTGTTCTGGAGGGCTATGTGTTCCATGTGGTGTGGTACAAGTGTTGACCTTCTCCTCTTGATCAGCTATTCTGGTCTTGGATGGAGAGAGTGTGCCTTCCAGTTTGGATATATAAGTGCATCTCTCACAAAAGAGTTGGGAGGTAAGAGGAGAGGGTTGTCGGTGTACATGAGACAGTTGCTACATTGCCTCAGGATGCCCAAGTTCACCAGGTTAACAGGGGAAAGCACAGAGGACTGACCTTTATACAAGCCTGGAGGGGTGGGCATTAATAATATGTACTGGAGCTGTTTCCTTGTAGAACATTCAGTGCTTGTAGCACTTTTGTGTGCTACAATAATTGCTACAAAAGTCTGGTATGGTAAAGTGCTAGACTAATAAGCTAGTAAATGTGCAGGAGAGGAGAAAACTAGCAGATCTAAGGGAAAAATTGAAGAGCAGACTTTGGCACCTCTCAGAAGCTTACAAACAGTCCTGGATACAGAAAATCTGTATCTGGACTAGACTAGTTATAGGAAAGGCGCAAAACAATCACAATGCGGTCTTTTAAACCAGAAAGTTGAAAGAGATGGAAAAACTGCCCAAATGGCCAATAAACTACAAATTCTGGGCCAGAAACCACTCATCTTGTGGTAGATAGGCTACCTAGTGCTTACCACTCCCACTGATAAGCTAGAAGGCTTCCGTCCAACACAGAAAGGCTTGGAGGGCTCAGGAGCTTACATACAGTCCTGGATACAGCAAATCTGTATCTGGACTAGACTAGTGACAGGAAAGGGGGTAAATGCACAACTGCAGGCTTTTAGACCTGAAAGTTGAAGGAGATGGAAACAACTGCCAAAATGGCCATTAAAGTACAATTTCTGGACCAGAAATCACTCCTCTCATGGTAGATAGGCTACCTAGTACTTACCACGCCCACTGATAAGCTAGCAGGCTTCCCTCCAACACAGAGAGGATTGGGGGGGCTCAGACGCTTACAAACAGTCTTAGATACAGCAAATCTGTATCTAGACTACACTAGTGACATTAGTGACATTGATATTTATTAGTGGCAAGGAATTTCTAATTAAGATTTTTTTTTGGCTTTTGCTGTTTATATATCCTGTTTATATATCTATAGAAAAGGTGGGAAACATGTGCAAATGTGGGCTTTTAAACCAGAAAGTTGAAGAAGACGGAAAAAAGTGCTCAAGCAGCTAATAAACTACACTTTCTGGGCCAGAAACCACTCCTCTTGTGGTAGATAGGCTACCTAGTGCTTACCACTCTCACTGATAAGCTAGAAGGCTTCCCTCAACACAGAAAGGCTTGGGGGGCTCAGAAGCTTACAAACAGTCCTGGATACAGCAAAGCTGTATCTGGACTAGAGCAGCTACAGGAAAGGCAGGAAACAAGTGCAAGCGAGGGCGTTTAGACCAGAAAGTTGAAGGAGATGAAAAAAACTGCCCAAACAACCAATAAACTACAAATTTTGGGCCAGAAACTGCTCCTCTTGTGGTTGATAGGCTACCTAGTGCTTACCACTCCCACTGATAAGCTAGAAGGCTTCCCTCCAACACAGAAAGGCTTGGGGGCTCAGAAGGTTACAAATAGTTCTGGATACAGCAAATTTACATCTGGACTAGACTAATTACAAGAAAAGCAGGAAACAAGCTTAGAAATATTTTTTTTTTGTTACAGAAAAGCAGCTAAAACAGCACTAAAAACAATTCAAGTGCAGTACAAGCTAGCACACTTGAGTGTGTAGAAATATTAAAGCAATTTATTCAAACTGTATTCAGAACTGAATTCAATTATTGTTTAATTCAAATCTGAAAAGTTAAAAAGTGCCAAAAAATATACTTATCAGTTGAGAAGCACACTTAGAGCACGATATTTACAAAAGGATATATAAACAGCAAAAGCCAAAAAAAAAAATCTTAATTAGAAATTCCTTGCCACTAATAAATATCAATGTCACTATATATTGCTTTATAGAAATCCACAGTGCACTATATTCCTTTTAAACCACAAGAAGTTTCTTGATTAGACTCCATAATGTAAAAATTGTTCTTGCAACCCTTGCAGAGATTTAAGTAGTCAAACATTGACTGGGTCAGCTATACTGCATAAACTAAGTATTCTCAAATAGTTACCTACTATGTTAAAAACAATTTAGAGAAAAGAGTACAAAATCCAGAAAGAAGTAGAAACATCATATGTATCATGTTGGCAAACCTAAGATCCTTATGTTCTCATTCCATGTTATACCCTATTTAATTGACTTACATCATAATACCATCACATGTAGCATATAAATAATACCAGACTCACTCATAATTAAACCATCCTTCCTAAACTTCATGAACGGAAACTGTGGTTCAATAAATTATATAATTATAACAATATACCTGAAAACTTCCCTTAATGACCCAAATAAGTCGAGTCAAGATACTATTAGAGAGTTCTGTGAAATTATTAATTTCTGAGTTTATCAATTCATGCAGGTAAGATATGAATGCAGAGACAAATTTTGCAAAACAATTTGGTGGGATACATAAAAGGACAAAATGGCTCTGATATTCAAAAACAGTACTCATGTTTAAAATGCTGCTATTAATGACCATTATTCACAGACAAGTCTATGCTCCAGTGTCACTTGAATCCTGAATTATCTGTAGCCCAATAGGTGCAGTATACTGCTGTATTATATAACATCACAACACACTACAACAGGGACACGCTATTTAGTAAGGCACACATTTGTACAAGACTGAATGAGGCTTTCCTGCTACCCCATCATGCCTAACAGTGATTCATAAAAATTTCATAGTCATTTCACTGACAGGAGAGCTAAGATCAGTGCCATAATGTGGCAGTGTGGGATCGTCTAGGAGCATGGCAGTTTCATTGTGTGTGTGTGTGGGGGGGGGGTGTAAATGTACTTGTTGTAACAGGGTTGCTTACATAACAATGTAGATTGTTGCTTGTAGGGTACTTTCTACTATGCAAATGAGATTTTACTGTTTTTCCCCTTAAACAGTGCTAATATGTTATTCTGCTGTATATGCTGAGCAGCACATTAGCAGGGAATGGGGATTTCTGTGCAGCCAAGAGTTGCACCATTGGATTGCATACAGTTGAAGTTCAATGGGGTACTCCACTGGGATTAACTGGTATACCAATAGTTTTCCATATTTGGATTGTATACAACTGGGGAAATGGGTACATTTGATTTTGTCCTGTACTTATGGAGTACTATGTTTAAGCAATGGGGAAAGACTGCACACAATATCTTATCACAACGTATACAATTTTGTATGAATTACAATTGATTTTGGCCTTGCTCCATGTCTGACCACTTTTAAGGATATCACCCTGTCTACATAGCTTTCAAAATATCATATTCATGAAAACAAGCCTAGATTAATGAAGAGTCTACTTATCTTATCAGATCTTACTGCTGTAATTAAATCCCCAGCTTGAATTCAAATGTTGAAAGCAATAACAGTGTATTCTTTAATTACATCTGAAAATGAAATAAAAAGAACAGTGCAAACAAGATAACTCAGCCAGATCACCTTGTGAGTGCACTTATAGAAGAATCCACTGCAAACTTTATATAAGCGAAGACATATGTCTGGACACAATTAGAGACAAATAGCTGCATATATAATAGCTTCTGGTACAAATAAAATTAAAAAAAATTAAATTTCAATGGGACCAGACAACAAGCCTGGTAGTTTCTTGTAGAAGAGGAACTATCTCTTTTAGATACTGAATAGCATGAGTTGCTAAGGGGGCAATCTTGCTATTGGAATGACATGGCATTCGGTGAATAGATGAGAACACATAACAAAGGGGTGATAGCGCATGTTGCTTATCTTAACTTTGTTATGGTATTGAGCACTGTTCACAAGAACGGAAACCGACAAATTAAATGCAATTCTGGTTAAGCATCATGTTGTGGAAGCGTGAAAATTAGGGGTGTGGCTTCATGATTCTTGTGAAGTCCTTCAAAGTAAACTATGAATCCCAATTAGCTTCCTCAACTTAAGACAACTATAAGGTGTTCTTCAGTTACATCCGTAACCTAAAAGGAAAGGCCCAGATTTGTGCCAACTGGTAATTAATGATACCACATATACTGAGCCTGTGGACCAAGCTAACCTGATGGCAAACGGGTTCTGGGAAAACTTCACTCCTCTGTCCCTACCACATGCACCCCATGACATCCCAGCCACCTGTCACCTACCTTGTATCTCTAAAGAGCAGGTCATTAATGCCCGGTCTAAGGCCAAGAACACAGCATCTCTGGGACCCGATAACATCCTAGGCTGTGTCCTACATGGGCTCCAACAAGAATTAACAATACTATTGGGTAATCTTTTCAGTCATAGTCTAAGCACTGGCTTCATCCCAGCTGAATGGAAAATGGCCACTGTTATTCCCTTGCATAAAAGGTGGTGCTTCCACTGACCCTGGGAACTAGAGACCTATTAGCCTGACTAGCCATGTCTGCAAGGCCAAAGAGCAAATCATCACGGACCTTATCAACAAAGATTTAGGTAATTTCCAAACAATTGATCCTACTAGTTTGAATTTGTCAAAGGGAAATCATACCTGTTAAACCTGGTCAACTTCTTCAAGACAGTCACCAAGGCCCTGGATGTGGAAAAATCTGTGCATACAGCCTACTTATAATTAGCCAAGGAATTTGACACTATCTGCAATGCAGGCATCATTAACAAACTCACCCAGCTAGGTATCAGCCCTTATATCATTAGATGTGTTGGTAACTGGTTCACTGATAGAACTCACATAGTCAAAACAGGGGACTACACCTCCATCAGCAGACCTGTAACCAGTGGTGTGCCACAGGAATCAATCCTGGGACCTCTACTGTTTGGCATCTATTTTTCCGAAGTACAGGCAAAAATTAAAGGTCTGTGGCTGACAAAGTTTGCTGATGAGTGCAAACTGGGAGTGGTCATAGAATCTACAAATGATATCAACATCCTACAAGAGGGTCTTACACAGACAAATGATTGGTGCCAAAATCATGGCCTTAAACTCAATGCAAAAAAATGTACTATCATCCCTTTCAGTGAGGGCAATGTTCCTACTAACTACTATATCAATAGCAACACCTTAAGTACACACTCAGTGATGAAAATCCTGGGCACACAGGATGACAGCAACCTCACCTTTGACCACCATGTCACCGC
The DNA here is from genome assembly GCF_019279795.1 of Protopterus annectens. Taxonomy (NCBI): domain Eukaryota; kingdom Metazoa; phylum Chordata; order Ceratodontiformes; family Protopteridae; genus Protopterus; species Protopterus annectens. The sequence continues at coordinate 1,149,229,123 of NC_056732.1, read as the reverse complement.
AGTGGTAAGAAGGGTATTACCTCCAGAAAAAATGAAGTTATAACCTCCCTGTATTATTCCCTCATCAGGCCAATATTTAAGTACAATGGCCCTTTTGTTATATACCTTTCTAAGCACCTGCAGCACCTGTAGAGGCCACAAAGGTTCCTCATAAGGAAAATTTTAGGTCTTCAGTATCTGTCCTATGTGGATCATCAGAAATCACTGTCACTTTATTCTGTTTTATACAGACTACTCAGAGAGGTGATTTCTGCCTTGCATACAAGGCAATCTCTGACCCTGCTTTATTGGAAATGCTGCATCTCCATAAGTAAAATGGTACATGGGTGACTCACTCTAAGGACCTTAACCTGGTATGTGACCTTAATAGAACCTGCTTGATGGAAGATTTGTCTCCCAGAGGTTACTACACCTTTGGAACAGACTCCCACATCATGTCAAATAGAGCACCTCATTGGTCCTCTTCAAACACAGCCTGGATGATTGGATGACTGGATGGGTAATCATAAATTCACACTGGGGGTTCCATCTGTGTCTCTCTTGAACAATAGGTGCTGATTGTGAAAATAAGGATTGAACTTGGCTAGGCATGTAAGGGCCCTAGGACCAATAGCCTAGTAACTTCCTATGATCCTATGATCTGCAGCAATGCTCCCAATTAATATGCAAAATGGTTGGCCAAGAATATACAGAAAATTTGCACTGCTACCTTGGCTTGGACCACTACCACCAAGATCCATATAAGCCTCACATGATACAGCAGAAAAATAGAGTTAAAATAATCCCTTCTCAGGAATCCAACCACCTCTCTTTCAGTCCAGTGGGTTTTAATGTACTGCTACCAACAGTAACTGAAACTTGCTAACACTTTTTTGTACGCACAGTACACACACACACACACACACACACACACACACACACACACACACACACACACACACACACACACACACACACACACACAGAAATACAGTCTGGCATAGCAAAGGTTTCCATTATTAACAATTTTTATAATAATCCAGCTGTAACGCATTAAACAATGCAAGCTGTAGCAAAGAATCCACTATCTGAAAAGTGGATTCTAACAATAATTTATCAGTTTTGAATATTACCCTTATTTAAATTAACAAAAAGCAAGCCTCAGGCTTTTGAAGTTGATTAATAAAAATGTTTTATTTGAAATAAATATATTTAAGTAATGTATTTTGAAAATTAAATATGCAGCAAAATAAGTTATTGCACAAACAGGTACAAATTACACATTTTAAACAGACAGAAGACAAAAAACAGGTGGTCCTACCACTACCACTAACTGAAGGTTTACTTCAGTGTGTTGAATAACGAAACTGAAAAAGACTCAAAAGCAGAATATGAAGACATGAGCTCAATTACTTCTGTCTATAAACTTTATCTGTTCAGTCCATTAGATTCTCAGTGCCATCCAAAAGAAAAACACAAATTGACTGAATTGTCAGCAGTTGCCTTATAAATGAAAAAAAGTCATATCACTTGAAGAGTGTCCTGAAAGAAGTCATAAAATGAATAATCGCTGCAGTTATTTATCCAGAGCTTTCTCTTACAACAACCTCATTCTCTGCAGTTAGCAAGACATTTTGTATTCATTCATTTCTTTCAGTATTAAAAAATTTTGAATAGAAGCATCCTTTTTAAACATCATTCAGCTCTGTAGGAATTTGTAGTCCAACTTTGGCAACAACACATCCTTTGATGGGAAATAGGTTTAGAAGAAAAAAAAACATGCTATGTGAATTGTGAAATCATTTTCACTTCAAAATCTCTAATACTTTCACGCACACATACACACACACACACACACACACACACACACACACACACACACACACACACACCTGCGTGCTTTTTAAACAACTTTACACATTTTACATGTTTGCTGCATGCTTTACTGGAAAAATATAGTTTTTTACATCTTTTACATTTCACGTCTTTGCTAAGAGAAAATGTAGTTCTTGCAGCTTTCCAGTTTTCATCTTAAAACAATTATATTTACCTTAGCTTAGAATGGCCGTTTTACATTTCTCCATACTTTCTATACCTCAAGTGATTTTCTTGAAAAGCTCTGAGGGCACCGAAAAAAGGGAAAGTTTGGTGCATCTTCCTAATTCTACAGCTCAGTTCATTGTCTTGAAAGGCCATTTGCATTTGAGACCAAAGGGTGTTGACATCATGCCAGAGAGTACTGGCTTTGAAGAGTTCTGTGCCACAAAGGAAATTATGAGCAAGAACATCTACACAGAGTTGATGGCTAAGGAATCTGGAAAAAAATGTCTTGCCATCTTCATCTTGAAGACCTGGAGGAGCAATAGGCCCTGCCAGGTGTTGCTTCACCAACAAGATGGCCTTCATCAGCTTATTATAGTTGATATTAGCCATGAGGGAAGCCATACTTGAATTTGTTCAGTGCCGTCAGAACTGAGGAATCTGACTGATGTTTTCCTTCCTATCTAACATCTGTGGGAGATGATGTTTGTGAAGAGGAAGAGCCAGTTTGGTCAACGTGTTCTACTAGAAGCACTTCTTCATGGGAGGTTCCATGGCACTAGAAAATTACTCAAAAATACTAATGGAGATACTTATGTCTCTTATTTTATTGCATTAACAGACTTTTGATCTGGACAAAGAGTACACAGGCTTAACACCCCTGTTATTCAGGGCTGAACCCTTCGGCCATATTCAGTCTAATAAACAACACAGGAGGATAAGAGTGAAGAACTCAGTTTCCTGGAAGATAAAAGAGGAACCAAACTCAGAGTCAAGGAAACTCCAGCTAAGGCAGAAAAAGAAGACAAGGTAACAACAGCATCTGTGTACAGGCTCAATCTGGATATTTTTCTGATCATGTTACTGGGTAGTAGTCATAAAAATCTCAACAAATGTTGCCATGTATTCCCACTGGCTCTACTCAGGAAGATAGAGGCATCTAGCATGGGTAGTATTTAGGAATAATTTTCCAACTCATAAAGGCACTTGTGAAACCTTTGCTTTGTAGCAGTAGATTACGGGTAAATTCAGCCTGAAAAAATAATGAGAAGGAAGGCACTGCCACAAAATACGAGTTAAAGGGAGTTCTGAGGAAAGGGTGAACATAGTACACCAACAACAGCGCCAAAGTAATGGTAAAAGTACTAAACAGCTGAGGAGAAGAAAGAAATGCAAAGAAAAGAACAGCGGTTTCTCAAAGAAAAACATTGACCAAGGTGCTAGTGGAGGACAGAGGGAGATAGGAAAGTAAGAGGAAGAAAATGTGGGGAAAAGCTATATGCTGGAAAAGACAAAAAAAATGTTAGTAACTCACAACCTAACTGGGAAGAAATTCTGTCTAAAAAAATCAAATTCTACCATTAACAGAAAAATGCTAATCAAACTGGGGCAGTTTATTAGACCAATGTATAGCAAAGCGCAGCAATGAAAACATGGTCAAGGGTGCTACTGGAGAACATTGTGGGATTCGATAGGAGTGCAGCAGCCTTGAAAGCTATGCAGTGCCAATTGGTTCTAATGCCTGTAGTATTAGTTCCACACAAAGCTGAGAATGGGTCCACACCTGTTATGCAAAGGTCAAAGAGTTGGACAATTTTAGACGTTATTGTGTATTAAGTAGTAAACAGAGATCGTGCTTGCCAGGGGAATATAAATACCATGTGAGCATTCATGCCATGTGATGCAGTACAGGATTTCAGAAGTTAATGTGGACATAACACGGGAGTACATGAGATGACACTCAAAGAACAGGCAATCAAGCACTCTCAAAGGCATGTAGTTGCTTAGAATAATATTTTATATTAGGATGAATGGCCAAAAATATACAGTAACTAAATTAGTATCAAATTAGTATTCTTAAAATGCAGTAATGAAGTATAAGCATTTCTGTCTCTCTCTTTATGTACCTCACTCTGTCAGATGAACACACACACACACACACACACACACACACACACACACACACACCACACACACACACACACACGCACACATGCACACACGCACACACGCACACGCGTACGCACACACACACATGCACACACGCACACACACACACACACACACACACAAACACTGCACATAATACTGCACTTGCACTCAAACATATGTCAGACTAATATCAGTTTTTTAACTACTCCTTATAATGAACATACGTACTATAATAATATAGCATGAAAAAGAAGGGGAAATAAAATAAAACAGCAAGCATTTTAAAAGTAGTTTCTCTGGAACAGTGACACTAGGTTATAACTGTTCAAATAAAGTTGAATACAGTATGTTATTTTTTATGTCTATTGTTTTAAAAAACAGAAGACAGCATTTTATTACATTTTAATTTATTCATTTATTAACCCAGTAAGTGAACTAGTTTTCTTTAGACCTTTTTTAGACCCAGCAAAGATCAGGTTAAATCCAATATATATGATCAGATTAGAAAATTCAGTTTACCAGCAATTTTCCTGGAGGTAGGACAACACTGCAAAATACTGTAGTATCTGCAGAAAAAAAAACATGCTTATATGGGGAAAACATGGAAATGTCATACAGTAATGAAAGCAAATGTCAAGTCTGAAGTCTGGACTAGTGGGGTGGATATCTTAGTTTCTGGGCCACACTGTTATCATATTATCTTACTTAACATTCAGATCACCAGGTATTTTATTTATGACCTTTTGCAAAGCCACTAAGCCCTTTAAATATTCATATATTTACACAGCAGAACAGAAAAAATTAGATCCTTTTGAGAATTTTGCAAAGGCAGTTTCTTATTTTTCATTAAGAAAGCACGAATATGTATATGGCTATGTCCTCTTCTGATATTTGTAAATGCTTTTGAAAGCTGTTGCATTCTTCAGAAACTGTTGTACCTTTTCAGGAACTGTTGAACTTGTGTCATATCCTATTAAGTGATGCAGCCCAATTAAATCCAGAGTTTTAAAATGGTCCATGAGGTGAAGAATGCTTTGAATTAAGCAGGGCATGTCTGCTGTGTCTCTCATGAAGAGGCAGCCAGATGACACCATGACTATGTTTTGTTCCATACGACTAATCTTTTCTAATGTTATGTAAAGACTAAATCAATTGCAAAGGACCTTTGTTATCCTTAAATAATACACCATATAAACCCTTTCTGCAATAAATTCAGGATTGATCTTTCTTGTTAGCCGCGCTAATCTCTGCATGCAGTAACGGTATTTGGGCTGAGGCCTAAGCTGGTGTATGAAGAGACGGTAATCATTGGTCACAGTAAGTTAGCTATGAAGTGCATGAAAAACTCAGAAGTAGAAGATGAAAAGGCCCAATGACTACATAAGCATTGGTGTGCAGCTGGTGAAGACCGGAAGGAAATGATCACTCTGCTTTGGTCCATTTGCTATAAATCCTGTAAGAATAAATGTATTAATTAGCTCATATTGCACCAGGATGTTCAGTCAAGACCCAGACCAATAGCTTATCTTACATAGGAAAAGTTGAATGCTGATAATGATCTATGTTAATAATGAATAGTCCTGTGAGTTCACAGCTGCATTTTGTTGGAATTAAGAGGAAGCCTTAAAGGAAAAACTCATAAAGGTTTCTTAGCACTGGTAAAGTTTATGGTAATCCTTAATTTCCACAAAAGACTTCAGTGATAAATTGATATAAAAATATTGAGGGGTTTCTTAGGTTATTGTTATTTTAAGTCTGAGTTTATTGGAGCAAAGCTTTCAAACTGATTCCCTTCTCACACAGATTTTAAAGTTGGTTTTCATTTGGCAGTCCAGATGAGCAGTAAAAGTGTTCTTCTAAAATGTAATGCCTGTACATTCTTGCCAATAAAAAAAAACAATAAAGAGCCTGGTTGTGTTATTAGCTACAGGAATAAATTCAGAAATGAAAAGCTTACTGTAAAGTTTTGTGAAATACAGCATCCATTTAGTATTGTTCAAAATACTCATAAAACTGAATCTCCAGAGGCAATTGTGAACTAGCTACCTGTTTATATCCATGCATTTAGTACTACTCATATGAAAGAAGGCCGGTTTACATTGCAGACACTTGAGAAATGCATGCAACTTAAATAAGAGCAGTGATGTAAAAATTATACACTCCCTGTACTGCAATTTTATCATGGCTAATTAATAAATGCATGGAAACAGTGGCGTCCTGTAAAATTATAAACTCCTTTTACAGCAAATTCATGAAGGGTTGTCAATACATGTAGACAGTGTCATTTAATGAGAGGCATTATTCCTAATCTGATAATAAAAGAGAACAGCATATATGCATTCATTTTTTAATTATCTTGTACATTTGACAACTTGCACTGATACACTAGGCAGTAATCCTGCACAATTTCAGATATTATTGTGTATTAGGTAATAAACAGAGATCGTGCTTAACGGAGTAATAAATAACATTCATGACGTGAAGTAGTACAGAATTTCAGGTTAATGTTCATGAGATGACACTGAAAGAACAGGCAATCAAGCACTCGGAAAAGCATGTAGCTGCTTAGATTAGCATTTTATATTAAGGTGAATGGCCAAAAATATACAATAACTAAATTAGTATAAAATTAGTATTCTTAAACTGCAGTTAATGAAGTATAAACATCTCTCTCTTGCTCTCTCTATCTGTCTCACTCTGTCCGATGCACACACACATGACACATACACACACACACACACACACACACACACACACACACACACAAATGTACATGCACTCATACATATTATAGTCTAGTATCAGTTTTTCAATGTGCAGTGGTGTATAAAATATTGTAAGCATTCACTTTATATTGTAAATAATATTTATTCTCCAGCTAAATCTGGCTTAGTTTGCTACAGTCAGTCTATTCGTTTACCACTTAAGTACAACAGTATATTTATATGTTTTCATCTGTTACCTGGGTTTTCTGTTGATTTATAACATATGGAATGCTTAGTAAGACATCCTTTCATCAAATTAAATCAATAATTCATTCAATCACTTGATAAGAAAACTGACTGGTACCTAAAATATAAAACAAATGTAAGGATTTCTAAACATCTTTCTGATACTGCAGGAACTGGCTTAAACGTGTTGACATCATATTTATTTGATGTACACATTGTCTTGCTCTGATATATGTACAGTATTTCTGTTTGTTGGCTCTGTAGGACTAACAAGAAGTCAAACTGACTTAATAGTTAAAAATGGAAGGAAACAAAAGGATGTGATAAATGAAGGCTTACCTCTGCAGAGTAATAAAAAGCTAACACTTTCTGTAATTTTACTGTGAAATGAAGGTGGACATACTATTATCTGTTTGAGGAAAGAAAGTGAGAACCGTTGCTTTTATGTCATAGAAGGTATACCTTAATTACTTACATGGTATGCAGGACTGCCAGAAGGCATTGTTGTTTACCTATGGGATAGATAACAATGTCACCATTCACATGCAGATAACACATGCACTTCTTGCACAAGGGTAATACAAGGGTGAGATTCTAGCAGAGGTCATATAACTGATAATAAATAGCGGAAATATTTTACTGTCTGCAATTTCAAGCTGTTGTTGCAGCTGAGAGGTGTGATGTACAAGGTAACATGCAATGGGTGTTCCTCAGACAGTCAAAGGTAGATATCAGCACAGGAAGTTCACTTCAATGCAAAGTAATTAGTGTTAGTGACAAAGCTGCAGAATTTTTGGCGAGTAAATCAACAGGGTTTAGTGAATTTAATAAATACAGAGTAGCTGAGAGTACTAAAAGACAGAGTCCAGGATAATAAATGGACTTGGATATAGAGTAACATGTTATTTTATTTATTTTTATTTTGCGTTGTTATGCAAAGCAATAACCCCATACCCTAGTTCAAAACCAAGGATCTGCTAGTTGTCTTTGTGTGTGTATGTTAAGAGGGAATGATAGAGACTCGTACCCATTTAGAAAAAGGAAACCAAGCTAGTAAACCTGAATCCCTTCAGAGTTTTACAATGGTGAATCACACCAATATAAATCCCAAAGCAATGATACAACCCATAGTATTCCAACCATTATATGAAACAACAGCTAAAGCTGTAAGAGGGACTTGATACTGCAGACAATATGTCATGGGAAGCAAGCTGAATGCAATATCAAGTTTTACAGGGAGTTGGAGCCATTTTACTACTGTTCAGGAACTCTTGAATGGGAAGCCATGGATCAAGCCATGCTTGATAAAGTGCTGGTTGTTCTCAGTGATGATATTCTCCTATGCACTATCCTAACACGGTTGTTGCTTTCTGATTGTACTCCTCCACCTATACGCACTTATTATATTACTACTGAAATGCACAATATCATGTATACTGTCCTATGCTGATGTTGTTCACGGGTCTATATTACATGATTGAAGCTTTAGGTAGTTGAATAACTAAAGCTCGATCACTAAATGTTGAAGTCCCAAAACCACGAACGGCAGTTTCCACACAGAGAAACAATGCTGTTGCCCCAACTAAAAAAAAAAAAAAAAAAAAAAAAATTAAACACAAATCAAGTGGGGGGCTGTGCCTGCCCCTAACTAAATATTCCAACTCCGAGATCGTTCCATATTGTAGAAAGGGCAAAATCCACATAACAGCCAAACTAATTGTTTCCCTGTGTAAAAACTGCTGTTCGCAGTGTTGGGACTTTGACATTTAGTGATCGAGCTTTAGGTATTCGACTACCTAAAGCTTCGATCATGTAATATAGACTCATTGTACACTATGCAATTTTGTCTGGTCATAGACATTCATGTATTTTACTTTCTCAGTGCCAACTCTTTGTACTCATTTTTGCATTTATTTATTTATATAACTACATATGCTTATCATTTTTAATGTATAACTAATTTCATTGTTTTCTTATAACTGTCTAAATTCCTTTTAGTGTTGTAACTGCCTTTAGGCCTGGAAAATGCCTGAAAAGAGATGTCATTTCCCAATTAACAAATTTAAATAAATAAATAACTGGGGGAATAGCTCTTACAGTGATATAGTTAAAACAGATATTATTTCCTGGTCAACTAGTGTCCCTATGTGTCTGTACTCACGGATGGTGAAATTTAATGCAAGCTGGCCAAGCTACCTGGCTGTCTTATGTTCCACCATCTGCAGTACAGCTGGTGCTGTTGTACAATATAGCTTTGTGACCATGCAGCTCCACCTGTCTGTCAGCTTGGGTACTGCAGGAAGGTTGCAGTATGTGAGGTGCCTTCCAGATGGATGTCTGGTACAAGAAAACTTTGTATAGTCTTGTTAGGTGTGCTTTATCCTTGAGTAGGTTCATATCATGCAAGGAATGCCAAGATTCATTACCTCAACAAATTGCAGAATCCGATTACCCATTCTGGCACAATGGAATTCACTTTGACACTGCAAGGTACTCTTTTGGGTGCACCCCCAGCAGTATGATGTCATGTCCTGGGGTGGGAATATAGTTCAGGTTCATGGTGTTGAAGTAAGATGATGGAGGCTCCCTGTTTCTCTATTTCAAATGTCTTAGAATTTGGTCCAGAGTCAAGAGATACACATACAAGTGTTGGTTTTATGAATACAGCCTACAGAATTAGACATATTTCAAAAATATCAGATAGGAGGGGTTGGTGAGGGCATCTAAACCTACTCATCAGAAAGAAAAGTCAGAACGAAGGTTACAAATCTGTGTGGTCCTTATAGTACAGGAAAACCAATATACACATGTAAAATGGTTGTTCTAGAAGGCATCACTGATAAAATAAGAATAAAAAAATCGGTGTTCAAAAATAATAATATACAAAATGGTAGAGAAAAGGTTCATAGGGGCTTCTAAAGTACAAAGTGTAATGGGAACCCTCAGGGATTAAGTAAACAAAAATTTGCACAGCTAAGTGAGAAAATGTCAGTGTATGGAATGCAGCTATAGAGAATATCACTTATGCAAAGATGCTTTATTCAGCTCCTCTACTGGTAGCTGAGGTGACAGTCCTTGAGCATCAGTTGTCTGAAGAAAAAGACACAGAGGAACAAGACATCAATCACTGTTTTCAATAGGAAATTCCTGTGCAAAGTGTACATCAGAAATGATTCCCTTCTTTTGAGAGATTTCTCCCTGATTTAAGGTGCTGTGACCATGGAGTTGACATGCTTAAGTTCATGGGTTTTGAGAAGCTTGCTACCTGTATAGGAGGGTTCATGGGGCTTGCATCCTACAAAAAAAAATATATTAAAGTGGGGCACTTTTTCAGCATTTCTGATGCTCTGGATTGTGCAGTTTAGCAATTCATAGGAGAACTGTTTTATTTGTAATAAACATAGAGGGCAATATTTACAATTGATTCAAATAAAAAAGGATAAACACATTTACAAATTAAAAGCATCTTAAAGACACTGTAAAACGTGGTAGTAGGAAGATAAAGAGAACCATTTGTGTACACTGTACAGTGAGCCAAGAGGTAATGGCAACACTGCATATGGATTTAGTGAGTAATACCTCTTAACTGGATGAAGGTGTTTTTTGTTTATAATGACATAACATGAAATTAGAGAGGGATTGACGATTACATAAATCAGGTAAAATCACCTTACTGGTAAAGCATAAAGTCTACTGTACCTACCAAAAGTAAACCCCAAACAAACAATAAGAATGTTCTACACTGGTGGAATCCTCACATAAGCAGGATATATATATATATATATATATATATATATATATATATATATATATATAAATATATATATATAAAAGCATGGATAAAATCAGGAAGACAAGTGTTTTCTTATACAACTAAACAAGAAATTAAGATAAGTCCAACAAGGCCAGCTATGAGATAGCCACACAGGCTAAGAACAATCACAAGACTTCTTCAGCTATGTCCAGGATCTTGAAGGGAATGCACAACATTTTGCTGAGCTGGTAGTGAACAGTACCACCTTCAACAATCAGGCTGACATCATAGAAAATTTACAGGCTGATAAATTCAGCTCATACTTCACCTCCCACCCCACTCCCCAGGTCCTCCAGTTGAAATCACCTACAACATACTTCTCTCAACTATTAGCAGGGGCCAGGTGCTGTCAGCACAAGCTAAAGCCAAGAACACCACCTCAGTGGGTCATGACAACATCCTCCAGTTGCCTCCTGAACAGTCTAAAACATTACCTTTCAGGACCACTTCAGGCACTCTTGAACTAAAGCCTCAAACCAAGCTACATCCCAAATGAATGGAAGACTGCAATAGTGACTCCCCTTCATGAGGGTAGACCATCAACCGATCCAGGAAACTACAGACCAGTCAGTCTAACAAGCTTAAAGTGCAAAGACATAGAATGAATTATCATGGAATTGATAAATAAGGACACTGGCAACCTACAGACATTGTAGCCATCCCAGTTTGGCTTTGTTAAAGGATGGTCATGTCTACTTCACCTGATAAACTTCTTTGAGAGGGTCACCAAGGCAACGGATGAGGGTAAGACAGTGCATACTGCATACCTTGACCTGGCTAAGGCATTTACTGGCAAGCACTGTGAGCTAGGCAAAAATCACTGCATAATTTGTTGGATTGCTGGCTGGCTCACAGATAGGATCAAGTCAGGGTCAGTGAGTTTACCTCCACCAAGAGATCAGTCACCATAAGATAACCCCAGGACTCCAAGTCAGGCCTCCTTCTGTTTGGCATCTATTTCTCAGAAGTTAAGGCTAATATTGAAGGCCTCTGGTTAACCAAGTCTGCAGAGGACTGTAAATTGGGAGCTATTATAATTCTTTTCCAAGACAGCAACATCTTGCAAGAAGGTTTGACATGGACAAATTAACTGGTGCCAAAGACATGACCTAAATTTCAATGTCAAAAAATGCATTGTAATGTCCTTTGGGAAACTGCTAACCCAAGTTAATTACTACAGTGATACAACACTCCAGTACTAAGGGTTCTGGGAACACAAGTAGACTGTAGTCTGAACTTTGACTAACATGTAGCTAAGACAGTAAGAAAACCACTCTATGTCACCCAACTTGTAAGTAAAGGTATGGACCATGCTCTTTATGGACAGAGGCTGCCAATAAGAAAAGGATTATCCTAAGACTCCCCAACACACAGATTCCTTAGTTACTTCCTGCTAACATGCCTCCCTGTGGCCTTCCATGATACTCAGGATCTAAATGGGTTTGGGGTGCACAGCTAGGCTTGAAAGTAGGGTTACCACCTGTCCCACTTTGCGAGGGACAGTCCCTCTTTGGGCAGTTGTGTCCTGCAAAAAAATTGTAAAAATGGCAGATGTCCTGAGATTTTAGGACAAAATTATTTCCTATATTTTATGTAATAGTTGCATAAAACAGTTATTCTATATCTGAAACACCTAAATGTTATAAGAAACAGAATAAGCAACTAAAATGCTACAAGAATAATCTTTTATTTAGGCAAAAAAGTGAGGTTCTGTCCTTTGTACTGTCTGTGGGTATGTTTTGGCTTGCAAAATCTGATGTTTGTACCAAAAATGTCCCACTTTGGGCATTTGAAAAGGTGGCAACCCTACTTGAAAGTGTCCTAGCAGTTGTTAGCCTGGTAACAACCTATAAACATATGAATGTATGGAGGGTAAGAGAACACTGATTGTCCATTTGGCTTATCAAACTAATCCATTGCAGCTCCCAAAGAAACATTTAACAATAGTGTTAAACATCTAGTCATTATCTAATACAGTGCTAACTTAATGAATACAATCATAAACAAGGAATTATAACAAACCATAAATTGGCATGCTATCTCTATGAGCAATGCAACATGAATATTAAGTTGCATATACTTTGTATTATGGTTTGCATGTAGAAATATTTTTTTTTCTTTTGGTGTTACTTTACATCTTGTGTAATCACACAGTCTCAAGCTATCTGCCACCCCTCATTAACCAATCGTACGATATTAAGTAAAATAATCCATGTTGTACTTTTACTGATGCATACATAGACAGCTGTCAAGTCACACAGTTACACAGATTCTAGTAAACTAAATAACAAGATAAAACCACCAAAACTCCCCAAACTTGTATGATTCAAAATAAAGTCTGCCGTGGCTTTATGTTTTGACTCCTCCATCTGTGCGTAGCGCTCTGCTTTAGCCTTGCCATCTGTTTGTTTTACAAGTTACACAGATTCATTAAGAGGGAAGGTGTGACATAATAGTTAAGGCCTTTACCTTAAAAGCTCAAGGCACAGGATATGATTCTGATCAATGGCTATTGTCTGGGTTTGTAATAGTCTGCGGACTTATTACGTAGTATTTGCCAGTAAGGTACATTTGAAATGTCAGTCTTCTATATAATCTTTTTCATATAGTATAAAAGTACAATAGTGATGCCAGCATCCTTTTTCACACGTGATAAAACATCATAATATATTATCCATGGAAAAACATTAACAAAAGAAAATTTGTATATAGTTTGACAATACAGTGATCTAAGGAAACCAACTAAAAACATTGCTTGGAAGAATATTTAAGATTTTTAAATGATTTTCGAACACAGTGTGTAAGCTGGACAGATGAGCTCCCAACTTCTCAAAAAACAACATTATGTGTGCCACAAGATTCCGATGGTTGCATGCATTTCTCCCAAAAACATAATCTAGCCTTCAGACAATTCAATAGGAATAAACATAGCCTCTTCAGTCAAACAACGACAATATGCCCTACAGCATTCCTTTACAATAATTGAGAAATGGTTCCTAAACCCTAAGAAAACATAGTTAAGTTATTTTCACCATCACCCCAGCAATTAAACCACTGTGACTTAAAAATATTAGCAATTAATTATACTATAATTGAGTTTGTACCCGAGGTGGAGGTGCTGCGGTAGCATTGTCGCCTCACAGTAAGATGCTGTCCGGTTCGATTCTCAGCTAGAGCGTCTTCTGCGTGGAGACATGCGTGAATGGGCGTACCTTCATTGAAGGTTGTGCATCAGGCCTGGCAAGCTGGTACGTAAAAATTAACTGCCAATCATTAGCGGACTAGAGTTCCGCTGTGGCGACCCCTAACCGGGAAAAGCCAAAAGACACAAACAAACAAAGCTTAAAACTAGTGGGTATAATAACTGACCACAGAATAAGATTCAATCAATATATGTATTATGCTGTACACAGAAAACAAAAATATAAACTAAGACTTCTTCATAAAATCAAATCTTTTATATCAACCATGCACATAAGACCATAGATCAGTCTTATACACTCCCTAGTCTCCGGTATGCCTCATCAGTTTTGACTGACTTTCATTCCTGTGAGATAGCCAATCAGGAGTAGTTGTATAAGAAGATTGCAAAGTTTGCAAATTCATAGGTTCATAGGTTCATAGAAGGCTACTAGGCTAACAGCCCTTGGGCCCTTACAAGCTAGCCATATTTATCCAAAGTTGTCCCAATTGTCAGTGGCTGGGCGAGTGAAGTTTGAAGAGGTAAAGTTCTATGGTAGTTGAAAATTACTTCTTCTGTCAGGGAGGGACATGGGCACCACCCCATGAGGAAATGTGTGGTCACCCGTCCATTAATCTAGGTTGCATTTGAAGCGGGTCAGGGAGGGGCTCTGCTTCATGTGACTTGGAAGCTTGTTCCAGACAAGTGACAGTCTCTGGGAAATGTATCTATCTCTCCAGCATGACTTGTTCATGTCAGAGGCTAGATTAAGATCCCTTCAGTAAATGACCTTCACAACAAACTGCATTTACTGAACCAACACTTAATGCTTATCTCTAAAAATTGTAATAGGGACTGCATATATTCTGTGTACATTGCTTATATGTGGCATGATTTCCTAACAAATGCTAAAAAAATTTCATCTCATCTACCGTTTAAAACCACCTTCAAAACATACCTGTCAACAAAACGGCCATGCACTTGCAACACTCCTATTACTATACTCCTCCCATTCTAATCATTTCCAATCTATATTTTAAAGGCCACATGAAATCTTACCTGCCAGCAAAATAATCCTGCTTTTGTCCCAACACCATTACTATGTCCTGTCCTTATGCAGCCAAATGTAGAAAATAACATATAATCTTCACACATTCTCACATGTTCACGTCTCAGGTGAATAATTGGTTGGATAAAACTTTCCTATGCCTCATCTGTTTTCTGTGTACTAACATTTCAGGGAGACTTTATGCATAAAATGTAAAAGAATGCTGAATGTTCTTTACATATGTGTGACTTCAGCATGTTGCAAATACTGTATAGTGTACTTAACACGGTGATTAATTATTAGTCTATATGTTATATACCATATTTTACTGTTGGCTCATGCTAATTGCCATTCTTCCTTGGCCTCTGCTGAAAATGAGCTTTGCTTAGTCAGACTTTCCCAATAATCAAAGGCTAATTAATAATAAGTCAATCAATCAATGAACATGCAACTTAAAGAAGCATTAACATGAGTAACCAGTAAACAAAAAAATTAATATACACTCCATCCAAATAACGTATCACAGTAAAATGAAAAAAATATATAACTCTATCCAAATAACATACGTAAGGTACAGACACTAGAAATGACAGAGCAAAATAATCCTGTTTGTTGGGTTTATTTCCTGATTAGATAATTTCAAGATATCTGCTTCTCTAATAGTCACACAAAGTCATCAGGGGTTCATAAGAAATGAATTAATGAAAGTGTACTGTACTTCTACTGACAGAGACAGCTTCTAGATGTCAGTAACAACAGTCTTCTTCATTAAACAGCACATCTAACATGTTCTATCAGATTATCCTTTACACATTTCAAAAATAATTAACATTTCTGCTGAAGAGGTAGTAGAAATCCTTAAAACAATGAATAAGTATATGTTTTGTTATTCAATACATTTTGACATATTATAGAGAAAGCTTCAAGAAACATCCCAGAAAAAAGGCAATTAAGGCATTCCTGTGCACAGTGGAATCGATGGCATGATATGACTTAACATTTTATCTGTTGCTACTGATAACTCTGTTCCTGGCACCTTTATTATCTATGTGCCAATTTATAGATAGGCATTCAACATTTTTTTTCTAATGCAAAATGTAGTATTGTGTTTAGGTGTTAATAGTTCTTTGTTTATCCTGTATAGACTGCTTGGGTTTATACACTGGTATATGGTTATATGTCTTATTTTCTCTTGAAAGATATTTGAACCTGCCTGCAAATGCAGTACATACATTTGTCATGTTTGTTTATGATTAGCTCTCTAAAAACTGATGGAGTAACATGCATTCTCATGTAGCTTTTTTTTTTACTTCAACTGATGACCATAGTTATGTTTAATGTCAGTTTATCTCATTTGTTATCATCTATGCCTCATCCATAGATTTCATCTCTGTGTTTTCAAATAACTTTTTGCAACAAAGGTGTAGTGGATCAGTATCAACTATATATATCAGGTCCAGTTATCCTACAACTCTACATTGAATTAAGGGGGAATCAGAGAATGAATTAATACGTGGGATGTACATTGCTGCCTCTGTTTAAACTGCTATGAATCATATTGTATGCTACCTCATAATGTCAAATAGGTTCATAAGTTCATAGGTAAGTACTAGGCTAGCTGCCGTTGTGGGCCATTTCAAGCCTAGTCAATTTTTTTTTTAACTACACATGAGCAGTTTTACTAGCATCTCCTTACCATATACATTGTTTTGTCATATTGTTCACCCTCCCACCTCTATACTTCTAACACAAACCTTATTATATCTATGTATACATATAAGTATCTATGAACCTGTTTTATACCCCTCCTCGATGGATAACACCTGTTTTATACTCCTGGTCATAACTACCACATTCACATTGTTGACTTACTAGCTCCTTCCCTTACCTCAATTTCTTTGAATTTCTAAGTGCTGTGTGCTCTGTTATCGATCTGACAGACCCAGTAGCACACCTTTTCACATGCTCAGTGTTCAGCAACTGCTAATGCATGTGTCATTTGTATTGTAATAGTTATAGTTATTATAATAGTTGCCTTCATTTCATGTGAATGTAATCTGTTTAGCAAATCAATGTGCAATTGTTAATGCATATTACTTAATGTCTGGCCTCCACTGTAAAGGTTTTTTGACTAAAATAACAAAAATAGCTGCTTCACAAACCACATAGAATAAAAGGTGCTTTATTAAATAAACATCAAGCATGCAACCAAAAAGCTTTCACAAATGCTTCATCAGGTCAACTAAACATTCACAGATCTTCTATTTATATAACAAGCAATTAAACAGCATCAATTACAGTTGAAATTATTCAATCAAAAGCAGACATATTACTATAAAACATGAAAAATATAAAGGATATAAACAAGTATATAAAGATAATACAAACTATAAAACACATAACACTTTCCTTATTGTTGGTATTTGAGAACTGGTTTCAAACTAATATAATCACTAAGACTAGGATATTTATTAGGTTCACTATCCATTTCTATTCAACTAATTCAGTTTCTACTATGATATCGCCCTCTCTTGATCACTCTAATGCTTTTTGCAAAACTGTAAACTTAAATCTATGCTGTTTACCCTTATCAAGAATGTGTTTATAAAGAGCATTAGTTATGTCTTTCTTCTAATTTCTGACAGGTGATTGTCTATCCATTCTTTTAGTTTTCCATTCGTTTTGCCATTCAGACCATGTTGACAGAATTGCAGGTAGCAAACATTCCCAAAAAATAGTTTGTCATAATTCGGAATGTGTTGATACCTTTGATCTTTGATGTTAGTTTGGTTTCAGTTTCTTCTGATTTGATCAATTTAGTAAGAGCTTTTGTGTGATGTATTTTCAGAATTTAAGATTATTTTTGAAGGTCAATTAATGCCTCTGTCAAATTGTATAGTTTATTAATTTCATGATTTGTGTGCATTTACGTCCTTAGATAAAATTAGACTGTCAACTAACATGCATTTTATGAAGTAAAAGTAGTGTGTAACGCTATTTTATTCTTATTACATATGAAGTATACCCTCCACACCATCATTTTTTTCTAAAATTGACAGTTTTAGAAGGGTTTAAGTGAGACAGAGCTGATGATTGATGCAAAATCAGGCAAAGTTGAGAGGTGTGTAACAGTGTGGTAGTGATTAATGTGTTGCAGCTACTTAACTTACCGTTACTAAACTTTTTTTCTCTAACCTTTTATAGTAAATGGATGCAGATTAATCACCTTGCACTACAAAGAATTATAAGCGGATCTGTGTGATGATAACCCAGGATGTTATGTGATCTCAACATGGATGTCAAGATTCATCTCTCAAGCTTTGCTCTTAAGGTAAATTTTATGACATCATTGTCTCAAGCATATTACATCCTGGTTTTGTTTGGAGATACTGTCATGATCCACTATGTTATAGTAGATGCAGTGAAAGGGTGTTTGTGGCTATATATTCCTGGTGTCCTCCTGTTCTAAATTTCTTAGGAGAAGTCAAAAATAGATCAGTACAAATTTTCATAAGCTTGTCTACATTCTATCCTGATGTATTAGACGCCAAGATATTTGCCTGCAAATGCTAAATGTACTCTGAGATTACATAATGCTCACAGTAATCATAATTCTGCATTTACCGTGCTTGAGGTAACCAGATCATTAAAAAAAATGCCACGTTTTCCTACAGTTTAACTCAACTCTTAGGTTGCCTTTCTCCCGACTACATGGTTCCATTATTGTATATATGCCAGAAACCTGTTTGTATTTTATAAAACTGTCATTCACTTGCCTTGGAATCAAAGGAAGGGAAAGACCAACCACTTTTTAAGCTTATTTTCTCATATAAATTGCGGAGGATTTGTCTAAGCCTGCATGACAAACCACAGATACAGAGAAATCTGCAGTTTACTCTGTCAGGTTCTGCTTGTGATGCCCCTGCCCTGGCCCAGTAATCAAGGACCCTCAATCCTCACCACTAACACCAGTGAGGGACCTGCAGACATGAGAGACATGAGAATGACAAGTATACACATAGTAAAGTACAATTTCCCTTAAGAGCACACAGAGATCACAGTCAGTCTCAATTTCCCTTAAGAGCACACAGATCACAGTCAGTCTGGGGCTGGTTTCTCCCTCTCTGTCCAGATCCCCAATAACATTCCCTACTAGCAGAGCTATAGGGTTAAGATCTCAGCTGAATGGTCAAGTCAAAACCTCCAGCACCTCTCTGTCCAAATGGTGCTACATGTCCCTGCCCAAGTAGCTGACACACATACACTTTGAGATTTGATTTATATACAAACACAGACACTCCTGTGGAAGGTTGGCACAGGTTCACTAGCTAAGCCCACTTCTACCCAGACTATAAGGTAGTACCAACTGCCACCAACCACTCTTACTTATCAGCTACTATAAGGCCCTTCCCAAACAGTGACCAATTCTACTGTGTAATGTTACTATTATCCAAATGGTAAGTGTGTCCAATACTTAGGCTCTTTAGGAGTGGCCTATACAGTGACACCAAATACATATGCAAGTACTCTAAGAGCTTAAATAGCTCTAAACAAACCTGCCACAATTAAAAGGTTTAAATATATTTAATAATAAATAATAAAAGCACAAGACAATATTCAATAACTATACACAGTGACAGCAGAGTTCAGAATCACAGGGAATATTTTAAAACAACACTGCAGGACAGTCTCACATAAATACAGAAAACACCTAAACTAATCTTTACTGTATTCCTATCTATAGCTAAGAGATACTATGCCCTAAATGACTTACTTATTTACCTTTGAAGCACGCAATTATTTCTGTTTCCAGACAAAATAAAGAATTTCTAGCTGAAGACATTATGTCTCCTATATGAGATAAATACCATTGTAAACAATTCACTTATTTTCTTAGAGTTTGCAAGTTAACTCTGTTCTTTTCCAGTAGGGTACACTGTGGTTACATTCTTGAAGCTCAGCACATAACATACAGTTTAACATAACATATAGTTTTCTTACATTTGTAAGACAAGCATACAAACCATATTACTATTCAGAAATAACAAAGAATTATTTACAAAATTCCAGCTAGCTGGGCTGGCAGCCTTCACACTGCTAATAATCTTATATGGGTAATTAGTCCTGCTTGTGTCAGGAACTCAGCAGCTGCTGTAAAAAGACAAGGAGGTGTGAAATTGTTTTCCACCATCTTTACTGCAAACAGGAACAGAACCTACACTGATTCACAGCTGCTTCCAATGTAGCCATGCCCTTCACAGCAAAACAGAGCAATTAGATAAGTCAAAGGTTCAAAGGTAGTTGCCATCTCATTTTGACAAATTTACATAAGCAGCATCACAGTATTAAAATGCTAAGCTTTAAACTTTAAATGTTTTTTGTTTATACTACTTTATATTTTAAGATGACTTAAATGTAATATCAAAGATATCTGTGACATTTAGAGAAAAGTCAGAAATTATTTATTCTTATAATTCTTATTAAGTGCAGCACATTTACCATTTTCATGCCCTTTTACCACAATAGGACAAAAACTGCCCAAATCAAGATTTCCCCGCAGGAAGTGATGCAAGTGGCAACCCTATGAACTAGGTGAACTGACACTGCTTGTAAGAAGGCTTTTTATGCTTTCTTGTGACATCCTTCCAGAGGAGGATGCATATCTGACACACTGATCCTTGGGAAAAAAGATACCTTCTTCTGACTTTGAGTTAGTCCTTACACAAGTAGAATGCATGAGCATTTTCTGGTCAGCAAAGGAAATGTAAGAATTAATGGCAACCATGATGTACAGCTGATTTTACTTTAGCTTACATGTGCTGTGTGCCCTTCCATTATAACATTAGGAAAGGGAAATATCAACTACTTTAACTAACTATCGGTAGAAATAAATGAATGAATGAAAATAAAAATATGTCCACTGCTACTACTGGGGAAAAGTATTATTTTCAAATCCTTTCCTTTCCTTTCCAATAGCATCTGTCATTTATACATGAAATTGCAATGATCCTTCAGAGCAGTGCCAGTTCTGACAACTGAAGGAAAAGTGTGGGGGGAGGGGACTGTCACTTCATCTTGGACTACAAAAACATACTTTGAACAAAGGCCTGCAATTTAGCTACTTTTTTGGTTGCTGTATAACTTCTTAGTATACTGCAAAGCAAGCTCTGAGACACACAAAATGAGGGTCATTCAAGAAATTAAAAAAGCAGTCCTGATGTAGAAGGTATATAAGATGATAATAAGTGGCACTAATCCCATTATGTGTCAGTGGCATGGGAATACACTACTACTTCCTTATGTCTAGTATTATTCATATAAAGCAGTCTTGAAATGGATTATGGGAAAGTGAAAGGCTCAATTAAAAACAAGATCATGATGATATGTCAAACCCCATTGGCAGCCATTTTGAGGAAAAAGCACATTAAAATTCTATAACAAGTACTCGGAGTGATTTTGGGGTATTAAAAGAACTCAGAAAAGAACACAGCATTAAAAATAGATTGTTTTAGTTCTAAGGTAGAGTTTTCCTTAAAAGGAGATCTCATATAGGCCTGCATGCCTTACTTACCCTAATTTTAATCATTCTTAGCTACACTGAAAATTATGAAATCTGGTACAGGTTCTTCTCCAAGAGTTTTTAATGTTAAGTCATCAGACTAAATATTCTGACCTTGCGTTTTTATTAATTTGTGTCTTTGTTTAAAGTATTTCTTGTTTGTTTATGTCTGTTTTGATTATCTGTTTATCTTTTTGAGTTGTGGCTCATTTGCACTGGAGGCCTTGAGAGAAATGCTCTACAACCAAGATATTAAAATACACACCATATAAAAAACATAAATATCTGCCAGCATTTCATACAAGCTGGTATATAAGTGCATGAAAAAGTACAAGTTAATTCAGACAACAAATATATCATGCGGCCATTTCTGGCATTCATTGTTCATTCAGTGTTTCATACAGAATACTAGGCAACATAGTATCAAGCTTAGTGGTGCTTTATATCTGAATGTTTTATTATACCATTGCAAAGCCATATGAAATAGAGCTGACTAGTGTATATGGATGTTGCAAGTAGCTGAGAAATTAAATTATTTTATTTTAAAGAAGGCAATAAGTGGTATTAAAATCAGGTGTATGAAAACAGAATGTCTGAAGAGAAAGAGAAGGTACTGATATGATTTAAATCTACCTTTACTACATACATACATACATATTAACAGATAAAGTGATTTAGAACTGGTTTGTAGAAAAATAGGTAAAATGTAATAGATACTGGGTGAAAAAATATATTAGGAAGTAGCTACTTAGTATTAGTCTATGGTAAATAACAACAAGTCAAGCTGGCTGCCTAGTAATATGATGATTCTGTGCCATAAGCCTAAAGCAAAAAAAGTTATTCTTAAATGAAGTGTCCCATCTTAGAAATTACAATTACTCAGTGTCTGACTCTTGGGAACCACAAGCATAGCTTACCAAACACAAAATTCACGTGAAGGTCAAATACGAAACAACAAATCTTCCTTACTCTTCCCTCACAGAATTCAGATAGCTGCTAATGCTGCTTAAATTGAAACGTTTTCTAGCTTAATGGGTCCAGCCAATGATCAGGATTTTTCACAAACAAGACAATCGGCAGCTCACTGACTGTAGCACTCCAGTTAACCACCTACCTCACATCTTTAGGAATAGGTCTGTCTCCTTTCAGCTGATCTTTGTTAGCTGATTAAAATTACTGTTAATTCTTTTCCATGTGAGTCCTGTATCAAATTTGTGGAAGATAGATCCAAAAGAAAAAAAATATTTACAGTCTAGCAGCTGATTAGCAGTCCTTGCATGGCTTTTCATTCAGTTATTTTCACAGCTATCCACAAATATGCTATGCTCTTTTCAAGTCTGCCAAAACAGAAAAGTAAATTCACATTCATTTTTGTTGTTCTGGGTCCCACTCCTTAACTCTTTCACACACTTCTGACATAAATCAAAATGTATCTTCAGTGCTTCCCTTCTGGAGTCACTGGGGTCACTACTCTTCCTCCTAAATCCATATTCTTTGTACATCCTTTTAAGTGTATCACAGTGGTTAGAAAGGTTGTGCTACATCTCCATCGGCTGGGATTAGTTTACCATTTCTGTTTACAGTATTTATCATTTTAATGCTATTCATCTGTTCATTACTATGAATTGTGTAACAAGTTTCTCTTTCACATGGCTTTTGATGTTGTTAGTCATTTAGACAAATCCAACCTCAAGGACTTTATTGTACAAAGCCTCTATGGCAATAATGGCTTGTTTCATTTCTTGCAAATTCATATTCATTATTTTATTAATGTTATCTCTTCATTTTTACTGTTGCCTCCCCTTCTTCTGCTGCCTTCTGTCCTTCATAGCATTAATTTCTACTTAAATAAATTGTGGTTTCACATAGTGTGACCAAAGTATCTGCATTATAGTTCGACTGTCAGGCCTTTCAGTAAACAATTGGGTTTATAGTTCCTTAAGTATTGACTTTGATATTGGTAGCATAGAAAACATACATCTTTCTCAGCCTTACCCAACGAGAAGTCAGAACATGTTGATCTATTGTGTCTAATGGTGTCAGTATTATACCTTCCTGCGAACCACACTTTTTAAGTTGATGAAGACACTAGTCATCAGGGTTACTTATAAACAAATTTGCATTTAGCAAAAATAAATAAAATCTCAATAATTAAGTTGTAAGTTGATTCAAAAAATTGACATAATAATGGTCAGTCAGGAGTTTAATCATTTGTGATGTTATAGTCACTTGCATCTCTTTACTTTGCACCGTGCTTAAATTTTATATATACTGGTCTTCTGGCTGAGGCTTTCTTAACATGGTTACTAAAAAGCAAAACCACAAAATAAATAAATCAATTTTAATTGGTTTAAGTTTAAACTAATGAAAAATTCACACATTTTCTGCTTGAAAGAAATATTCTCATGTCAAAAGGTTTGTCTAGGATTTTGCAAAAAATGCCACTACAGCGTCAACTTATCTTAAAAACTGACATTAGAAATGTGTTAAATGAAAGAACTATTGGGTTCACATTCATTTTCATATGCTGCTCATGTTTTGCTTAAAAGACATTGTCCATCCCCTCTGATAGTCATAATACACTTATTTTATATAGGAAACAGCAGCAACAGCTGAAATCATTATGAAGTTATGTATAATTACTGAAAATTATAGTCTGTGTACATTGGCTTGGCTTGCTGATGCATAATTTCTCTGTCCATTAAATTTCAGTTGACTGTTAATAGAGGGAGTTGGATGACAAAGTGGTTACAGAAAAGAAATACAAGCCACAGAATATAGGTTACCATTCCAATTTAGCCAATGACCTAGTGCATGACCTGGGGCTATGGTTATTGGCACTTGGGCCACATGAGATCCGATCCAGAAGTGCAATGATTTTTGCCTTGGTTGGCTGGTCTATGTGAATATTTCATTCTTTGAATAATTATTTTCTGTTCTGTATTTTTCCTTGTGATTTTCATTATATACATCATTTAAATACATTTTTGCAAGTAATGTCTATTTATCTCTGCCTGAAATTCTCTTCTCTTACTGTTGTGGTACTATACTGAAAATATGTGACAGTGCCAGAATTGTTTATAAATATTAAAATTGTCCCTACTAGGTATAGCATTGCATCAATGAGTAATGAAACTTTTCTGCTGCCTAAATATATACCTCGATTCAGCAGTACCTGAAATTTGACCAGGAAAAATCAGCAGAGACAGAAAACAATGAATAATCAAGAATATCCAAAAATGTACTGTAAACAAGGAACATGCTGCTTCATTTAAAAAAGGTGTCATTAATAACAGCAATTAGACACAATTACTTCTTTTTGGGAATGACACACACATTTTGGCCTGTTAAAGTAATTTGCTTCAAGTCATATATTATACAGGCTGAGATTAGCTGAATAAATGCAGGTCTAATAGAAATAACTCAGTTGCAACTCAGAGTTTTAACATTATGTTCTCTACTACTGTTCAGAGTTATAAAATAATAACTTTAAAAAAAATGATGGTGCACATTAAAATTGCATACAACTGTGTAGGACTGTTATGCAGTAAAGTCTGTAGGCCACTCCTTATGCAATCCCTAAAGGCCCCCCTAATGCTTCTGTACTCAACGGTGTACTGTTATACACAACTGTGTATCTGCTGCACAGTTGGTGTGCACAATCTGATCCATAGTCTAGTCTGCAATTCACAAGCAAGTGATATTGCAAACTGCACTACGGAATAAGTAAGGAAAGTGATGGGACTGTGGAGCAATGGTGGACACCAAGCTGAAAATACAGCACGGGATCACCAAACCTCCATAAAATGGTGAGGCATTGTTTAGCATAACATAACTGAGCAGCAGCACCACCATTATCTTTAATGGCAGCCCCTATAAAAAGAGAAAAACCCTAAGGGATATAAAACCATATCCCAGGTGGTGGTGCAGAGCAGATGAGTACAGCATTGCAGCCATACATGCCCCATCACTAACAGTGTGATGCAACTGTGTCCTGCCAATGAAAGCAGCTACTGTACCTGAACACGTCATATGCATATTATGCTAATGAATCAGCCTCTGCAGCTATGGCAACAGGGGCTGAAAGTTTAATGAATTGCCACCTGCCATGTAAAGCAGCTCAAAAAAGCTGCACTGATCTGATCTTCTTACTACTTATAGGGATTGCAGCTGTGGTAGGCTAAATGCACCATCAGAGGTTCAGAGCATCTGTCATAAGGGTAAATGTGAGTATGGGTGAATATGTCTTTGTGTCTGTGTGAGCACGTGTCTATAAACTCTGTGTTTGAATGTGACAGTGTGTCTGTGTTTGCACCTGTCTGTGTATAAGTGTGTGTGTGTGTGTGTGTGTGTGTGTGTGTGTGTGTGTGTGTGTGTGTGTGTGTGTGTGTGTGTGTGTGCCTATCTGTCTGCAGTCTTGCTAACATACTGGTGCTTAGTGACATAACATTGTGAGCAGTCCATAAAAGTGTTGTGAGTGATGTTGCTTCTTCCAATTCCTAACAGAAGTATGATTCAGTTGTGTGAATCATGTTATCAGGACTGTGGTCAGTAACTTACACAACCCATTTAATGTTTATGAAAAACATGCATTGTTACTGTATAGCAAAGCACAGAAACACATTCTTAGCCTTGATTAAAGATAAATATAATTAACTTATACCATCAAAGGTACCCTGTCAACCTAGCTAAAATTTAACAAAAAAATAATAATTTGGTACGATTCAATCCATATATGCGCTACAGTTCTACAATCTGTTAAACAAGTGTTGTGTAAATATGGAAAAATATACAGCGTGTGTTTTCCATAAAAATGTCCTTTAGTTTACCTCTGTAATATAAACATTACTTGCAATCATAAGGTTTTGTTATAAAATTACAGTCTGAGGCTTTGATGGTAACCGTAATGTCTCTGTAATGACATTTGCTCTGTTGAATAAGAAACAACAGAGAGCAGATACTTGTTGGAAGCACTTATTTTATTTTAATGAATATTACCATTGTAACAGAAAATAGGAAGCAGTAGTAATTTCAGAAATGAAAGCTGAATTACATGAAAATGTACCTTGCTTTTATAAAATATATAGATGAATGAGAAAAGCAATAGCATGTAATGAGCTAAAATATATGTTTCAAAGTGCATTGTAGGATTATTTTTGATGTTGTACTGTGAGATGTTACCTTAAAAAATGATGCACTGAAAGTTAACAGTGCATACAAAACAGAAGGTTTTCTTCTGCAGTGCCAGTATCCACTGAAAGAAATGTTTTTGTTTTACTGAAAAGTCGTAATCAGCTGTAAACGCACATTCATATCCTACATCTCTTACAATGAACCAAAATGACGAGAGAGCATTAAAGTTCATACTGAAGGCTGCATTGTGCTCTTTCCTAAGTGCTATTTCCTAAGGTCTCTAGCTGCTGTAGTCTGAGAATGTAATGAACAGAAGACTGAAAGTAAAGTAGGTGATATTCAAGGGAAAGAATAATCCTTTAATTCTGAGATGAAAAGAATAACAAATGGAAGTAAAAATGACTTTGCATCATATAGGTGCATCACCTGTTAGCAGGAAAGTTACTAGAGAAAAGGAATGTATTTATGCAGGGCAATCAGCAGGGAACAAACTTTGTTGTGTTGAAGGACATGTTTTTCTCTTAGACATGAAGATGTCAGTAGCTGCTGTACTGCTAACAGGTAAAAAATGGCATGCTACAGCGGGGATGGAAAACTGCATGAAGAGCAGACAACAGGGCCTGACTGTGAGGTACAGTAGTTTACAACCCATCTGTCACAAACAAACAAGCTGCAACTTTCAGACTGTTTTCCCTCATCAGAAATCTTTGGTGGTGGTATTTTCGTTACAACCCCCGCAGTGATTTCTGTTTCCTCTATTGCTATTTGAATGCATAGTTGATACACATATATGTTTTGGGGTGTGGAACACTTGCTCTATACCTTGGTGATGTAGACATAGCCAAAAATGCATCTTTGCTATATTTTTTCTAATAAGATTGAAACTTCCATGGTTGGAGCTTCAACCCAGAAGGTATTGTGAGACATTATACCTGCACAAATTATGCAATAATTAACTATCAGCTTATGACATGACAGATGATTTCCTGAAGGATATGGTGAAAGGGACAAATGTACCTGTCCTTTCTTGGTTCTGAAGCTATAATTTGCATATTTTAGGACTGTTTGCAATGATGCCACTTGATAAAAAGCACTCACAGGCAGCTGTTACTCTAGCAATCTGAGGTAACAAAAGAAGCCAGGGGGTTCTGCAAGCAACATCTGCAGGGCATGACAAACTTCATCTGTTAAATAATCTCAAGTGACTCTTACAGAGCATGTCTGTTGAGACTAAAGAGAGCAAGTCAAACAAGAGGTAAATAAATGACTCCTTTAGTCAAACCTTAATAGTTTACTATAACTGATACATAAACTGCTTTTGATGTTATATGTCATCTTGCATGTTGTGTTCATGAAGAAGTCAGTTAAATTTAGTTTCCTTCTCTCCGGCAAGCAGTTCAACACATAATACCAGACTGGTATTAAAAAGAATCTGAAGTGGTAAACAAAACTGGATTATTTCTCTTTTAGAATGTAAACATACAGCATATGGTTTCTGACTGTGCAGGCAGCTTTGTTAATCAGTTGCTACAGCTGTGTTTTTGGCATGAAATTATCTTGTGAGCTTATTGCCAAACTAAGCACATGCAGTTTTCTTTAGTAGATTGTTTAGTCTTTATCACTGCACCAGCAGCATTTTTAGAGTATGCGACAGGTCTCTGAAATTACAGGTGGCATTGTTTTTGGTATCCTACATTTCTGAATCTAAACATTTTAAATCCATTTTATTCTGACTGTTAACTGGAAAATGCAGTGAACTAGGAAAAAGGGGACACAGTTATTTTCTGTGTTCTGTATAGAGGGCATTGGTGATGATCTTATTTAGTTATTCAATAAATTTCTGGTGTTTTCATTCACCGTGCAAGAAAAAGCAGTTGTGATTGTTTTTGTTGTACAGATAGCAAAAAGTTTTCTGTTTTTGCAAATATACTCCAAAAAATTGTGATAAAAAAAGAAATTGAAAACTTATCTTAAGCAGTGTTTTTCTCACTAGTTTATTTATACTGCTACAGATGCAGTGCACTGATAAGGTCAGTGCACTGCTACAGATGCAGTGCACTGACCGTATCATTGTCCTACCTAGACATCCTTTGAAACTAGAAGTAGAAAAGGTCCAGCACAATAGCTTCAAATGCCAATTGACACAGATGTCTGTAGTACATGCACAGTAGGGCGGTCAGCCAAAAACAGCCAAAGTCAGATATGGTTATATTGCATTGTTGTTAGAACTCACTGGCATTCCATGTGTGACAGATCAGACATATTACTACATGAGAAATGAGGGTACCACATAAGGTTGGAAATAATGCAGTCAACTGTTTGCCAGTATATAATAAAACCACCCAGAAAGACCTTGACACACATTTGTTAAAAAGCTCCATCTTTCAAAGATGATGTATGCAAATCACTGTATATTTAACAGAACATAGAAAGAAAATTAAAGCCACAGCAAGGTCATCTGCCACTTGAGCAGTTCCCCAGGCTGTACCCCCTTCAAAAACAGGTGCTTCCAAAATCAAAGACAAGAAAGAGAAAACAAAGGCCTTCCAGTCAGAAATGTAACTGTCGCAAGTTCCTTTCTACCACTAGTTGTATTCTACAGTTACTAACATGCTTACCACATAAATGCTGTATTATTATAAAAACAATACTAGGCAAGTGATCACATGGACCACAAGAAGCCTTGCCTGTACACCTATAAGTAGAGGCTCTTAAGTGTTCTTGCCATGCTTTACAAATATTTATTAGTGCCCATCTTCATGCTGCAGTGGTGGTGCTGCGGTAGCGTTGTCACCTCATAGTAAGACGTTGTTCTGTTCGATTCTCAGCTAAAGCATCTTCTGTGTGGAGACATGCGTGAATGGGCGTACCTTCATTGAAGGTTGTGCATCAGGGATGGCAACTCGGTATGGAAAAATCTACTGCCAATCATTAGCGGACCGGAGGTCTGCTGTGGCAACCCCTAACCGAGAAAAGCCAAACGATACAACAACAACAACATTAGTGCCCATCTTCAAAATTAAGCAAGCCCACACATGACCTTCATGTAAATTTATGCCTGGCCATCCAATCATATAATCTAGCCATAAAGGCAAACAAAGTAGTGCTTTGCTTGACTTGTAGTGGTAACTTATTCCATACATTGGAAATATACTGACTTAAACAACCTATCCCTCCAGCGAGTTCAACAAATTTAGAACTATAGCACCAGTGTTTAGATAGCCACTGTTTTTTGTGAAGAAATTGGTGACCAAACAGAAATGAGTGGACACCTTGGAGCAGTCAGTAGGTCACTCAGCATAAAAAGAGTTGTGCTAGTCTATCAGGGTAGTTGAAGGATTTAAGACCTATCATTTTTTTTGGGGGGGGGGTTAAAATTAATTGGGGTATTTCCAGTTTGTAGAACAGTATGTGTGGGCTGTGTCTCTAAGAAACATATCAAGGACTTAACATGTACATATAAATAGCAAGCACGTGCTATAATCAATGCCATTCTGAAAGTGCAGCTAGAGAGTGAGCATGCATGAATGAAGTAAGCTAGTTTGTATATACGTTACCTAAGTTAAAGTTAATAAGCTTCAGTTGTGATGTGTTTGTACATAATAAAGCTGCTTGAACAGAACCCACAAAGACTCGTCTATTACATTCTGACTAGACAAGTGACATGGTGTCCGAACAGGGATTCCAGAGATTGATATTTGGAGCCACGAGATGCAGAGATAACAGTGAAGGTAAACTGAGAGAAATGAGCATGAAAAAGAGACAGAAAAGCACCAAAGGTAATGAAAACTTGCATGAACAGTTTATTTTATAAAAGAGGTAAAACAGAACATTACAAGGACACAAACCACATTATTAAACAACCGAGAGGCAGAAAAGGTTTATTAATTAAACAAAATGTTTAAGATTAAGATATTTGATAAAACAATTATCACAACAGCAAAATGAGTATGTTTAAAGCAAAAAGAGTGTGTTTAAAGCAAAATGGGCATATTTAGAGTAAAGCAAGCACAAGAAAATTACCATGTGCATGAAAAGAGATTAAATGAGCAAAATGAATATAATAAGGGTAAAAAGGGCACATTAAGCATAAATAAAGCAAGGTGAATGCATGTTTTGGCAAAGTGCTGTGTTTTGGCATAACTACGACTTCGTATTCTATCAAGGGAATAACTAGAGTTATTTGAAGTATCTTTAAGTGTGTAAAGTGCTTACAGTGTGTGCTTATTACTGTGCAGGTATTCCGAAGAGTTTATTTGTGTGTAAAGTGAAACTATTTCATGAAGTACAGTCAAAGTACAGCCATTTTGAAAAGTTTCTTGTGGTGCGTGTGTCTATTCACAGTGTCACCATTACAAAGGGTTTCTTGCACTGTAAAGCATTATCTAGCAAAATACTGCCATTTTAGGGAAGTTTAAGTGTGCCATGTACTGTTTATTCGCAAAGTGCAGTTACTTCAAAATGTTTCTTACTCTGAGCTTCTCCTGCCCAGTTCATTTGCACAGTGCAGTTATTTGAAATGTTTCTTAACATGATGATAAATTACTTTTGCAGTACAGTAATTTTGAGAGTGTTACAGTGCCAGACACTTATTTCGCATAGTTCAGTTATTCAGAGGCTTGTTGTTCCATTGGACAAAGTTACAAATATTGGGATAAATTTCTGGCATATGTGTATGTTTGTGTGTGTGTGTGTGTGTGTGTGTGTGTGTGTGTGTGTGTGTGTGTGTGTGTGTGTGTGTGCGTGTGTGTGTGTGTGTGTGTGTGTGTGTGTGTGTGTGTGTGTGTGTGTGTGTGTGTGTTCGTGCATTTTTGCAAAACCCTTCACTGGTATGTGTTAATATGGCAGATGGATGTCGAAAGCCCTCACCACTTATATTTGATCAGAATATTGCAGAAAATTGGAGAATATTTGAGCAAGAGTTTGATATTTTATACAAGTAGCTTATTCTGACAAAGATGCACTCACCAGGGCATTCATTTTGCTAAACCTAGCTGGGTCAGAGGCCATTGAAAGAGAATGTTCATTTGTGTATGCACCAGCGGTATATGAGGGAGAAGGTGAAAATCATCATATTGTTGTACAGGCTGAAGCAAGGGAAAACACTGAATGTTTGAAGAGCAAATTCAGTGAAATGTGCAACTCCCAGACAAATATTACATTAGGCATTTGTTTTACACAAGAGATCAGAAACCAGGGGAAATTTTTAAAGTTTATATTACTGACCTGAGAAACAAAGCTAAAATGTGTTGATTTGGTGGCTTAAAAGATGAGTTAATAAAGGACAGGCTTGTGTGTGGTATTAATAGTGCTGCTGCAAGAAAGATTTTGCTTCATGACAGTGATTTAACATTGAGTAAATCCATAGAGATTTGTCAAATCCATGAAGTTACAGAAAGGCACACACGTATGCTTGCAAATGACAAGAGCATGGTTTCAGCAGGCTCCAGAGCAAATGTTGATGATAGCATGCAACACATAGCAAACAGAAGCAGGTCTAAGCACATGGCAGTCACAGCCCCTGCTAGTCCACCAGAAAAATTACCTAGTTTTCCAGCAAGTTATAAGAAAGGAGCATGCTCAGTACAATACAAGCATGAGTCAGCAAAACCCAAATCCAGTTTTATTGTTAACTGTCGCACTTGTGCCAGTCATGAGTCTAAAGGAGAAAAATGCTTAGCATTTGGTCAGCAATGCCACAAGTGTAAAAAAAATGGAACCATTTTTCTAAAGTTTTGCAAATCAATTAAGCCTCACACAGTTATAAAGAAGGGTTACTCAAGAAAGCAAGTTGATCATATAGAGAGCTGCAGTTCTACTTTCTATGTAGATGGTGTATCAGTAAATGGTGAAAAAGTTGATGCAGTGAATTTGTTGGCAAAGAACGAAGTGTTTTGTACTGTTAAGATCAATGGTAAATTCACCGAGCTCAAAGTAGACACTGGTTCAAAGTGTAATGTTGTATTTGTCCAGATCAATGGTAAATCCATCGAGTTCATTGTAGACACTGGTTCAAAGTGTAATGTTATATCAGCAAACACATTTGCTAAGGTGAGATCTAATGAACACCTCAATGTGGCTAGTAGTAAGAAACGTGTTGCTTACGGAGGTGAAGAAATCAAACCGAAGGCTCAGTAGTGCTTTGATGTTTTTTGGCTAAGAACTGTTACAGCTTTATTCTATGTAGTTCGAAGACCTGTGCAGTAATTTTTGGGTCTCAGAGACAGTTTGACAATGAATTTGCTTTCTTTTGCCAAAGAAGTTCATCATATAAGCACATGTCCTACTTCCAGTTTTTCTGAAGCCATTTTCTTTGAGTATGCTGGTGTTTTCGATGACAAGTTGGGAAAACTTCCAGTTTTGCATTCTATGAAGTTAGACCTACAGGTCAGTCCAGTAGTCAGACCAGCAAGAAAAGTTCCAATAGCAATGCAGGATAAAGTCAAAGCTGCAGCAAGGTGCAATTTGTCCAGTTACAGAACCAACTGAATGGGTGTTGCCCATAGTAGCAGCTCACAAGAAAGGCTCAGACAAAATCAGACTATGTATTGACCCAAGAGATTTGAACAAGGCATTAAAGAGACTGCATCATCCAATGCATACAGTTGAAGAGGTCATAGCCCTAATACCGAATGCCACTGTTGTTTCTGTCTTGGATGCAAAAAAGTTAATTTTGGCGAGTGATGCTTGATTGCAAATCCTCATTACTGACCACTTTTGGTAGCCCGTTTGGCAGATATAGATTCCTGAGGATGCCATTTGGAATAAATTCTGCCAGTGAAGCAAATGTTTTCAGGTTATCCTTGTGCCATAATAGCAGATGATTTATTGGTTGGAGCCAATGGTGAAGCAGAGCATGACAGAAATCTTAACAGAGTTCTAGACAGAGAATGTGAAGTGAACTTAAAACTCAATCCTCTAAAGTGCAAAATCAGACTACAAGAAGTTACATTGTAGGTCATTTATTTACTAGCACTGGCTTAACACCAGACTCATCCAAGCAAGCAGCTGTTCTTCAGATGTCAGCACCAGATAATATTCAAGCTCTACAGCATTTTCTTGGCACAGTCAACTATTCAGAGTTGATAGCACCTAGTTCATAGATAGATGCTAGGTTAACTGCCCTAAAGGGACATTTTAAGTCTAGCCAATAACCCAAGGTCAGAATCAAACCCTGTACTTTGTGTATATGAGGTAAAGACCTTAACCATTATATCATAATTACCAATTGCACAATTATACAATTGTTGAGAAAATATTGGAATTTTACACCATAGCAGAGATAAACATGTATACATGTACCCACTTATGGTGTTTAGAACAGGTGCTTAAAAGAACCAAATATTTTCTTTAACCATGGAGCTCCTCTGTATTCTTAAACTACTATGTTTTCTGCATGAGCTAAAATTTAGAGCTTAATGGCTTGCAGTTGTTTGCTTTCCTTGTCTTATATATACAGGAAACTCCTTAACTACACTGAGATTAGCTGGCCCTTCAATATAAGTAATTAATATTATAATTAAATAAGCAAACGATTTACATAGTAACTACTTAATGTCATAGGGCTACACCGGTCGGATCTTATGCGAAGGTATGAATACCTACCAATTTGAAGAAAGACAGTTTATCACACTTCTTTATCTGCAGGTATTCTATTCTACAGGTGAGGGAGACTAAAAGTAACAAATCAGTCTCTCCAACTTTTTTATTGATTTTCAGCAGCAGGTTTAGATTTCTTGTTCTGGTATTTGTGAGACTGATTTGTGAAGGAATAATAGACCCTGGACTACTTTACCTGATTGCTCAGAAGTGAAGGCATAGGTCTCTTCTGAGTAGTCTGAAAGACACAGGAAAGTGGAACAGTGCTTCTAGTCTTTTCTGGTAACTTAGGAATTTCAAGCCTATGATCCCCTTTAATAAGAACCTCTGCATTCTATAAGTGATCTGATCACTGCTGAACACAAGGGAACAACAACATTTTTAGATCTGAATGATAATCCCCTGGCCACCAGACGGACCAAGTAGAAAGCTTTCCTGACAACTGTTCCTACATGATGATCATAGTCGAGCAATTATTAGTCCAGGTTACAAGGTT
Organism: Protopterus annectens; assembly: GCF_019279795.1. Lineage (NCBI taxonomy): Eukaryota > Metazoa > Chordata > Ceratodontiformes > Protopteridae > Protopterus > Protopterus annectens. Next base: position 1,149,194,391 of record NC_056732.1, on the reverse strand, counting down.
CTCAAGTCCACATTTTCATTTTAAAGTGGGGTATTGCCAATGTTATGTGCTATGGGGATGGTCTGCCTGCCAAATGTGACAATGTTGCATTTTCAGCATTTAATTTAAGCCCATTTTCAATATCCTTCCATCCTCAACCCCCTTTCCCATTTTTGCACATTGGGCCGGGGTGTCACTTCAACAGTGACAATCATCTTGAGCTAACATTTACACCACTGGGTGGCCAGCTCTTCAGCGGCCATTTTCAATATAACAAGCATTTATAAGTTTAGGTTCCTTCTGGAGGGCTTTGATTCACAGGGAGCTTTGTCAATGGCTCCCAATTTGCAGTCATCTACACAACTGGTTAGCCATAGACCTTGGTTTTCAATCTGTAAGTCATAGAAGTAAATAGTGAACAAAATTGATCCCATCACCAAATTTGTTATCCATCTTAACATACAAGGGTCTATTCGTAATGTATTTAGTTTATTAATAATGCTTCCTTCTCAAGAACACATAATTAAAAGTTACGATCAGAGATCCAATCATAATACTCTGTAATGCATGGGGTTTTGCCTGTTTCATGTACTACTGGTTACAGGGAAAAGAAAAATAAAGTGTAAAAGTATTTTACTGGCATTGAAAGCTGGTAAAGCTCTTAGTGAGAACTGTCAAGCAGATAGTAACAGAACACGTACCAGATTTACAATTAGTGGGTAGGTTAAAGGATCAAAAAGCAGGGAGAGTTTTTAAATACTGCTCTAATTTACTTAAAATATAAACAGAATGACAAGTTTTACAACATATGTGTTTTTGAACAAAAAGAACTGACATTCTGTTTTTGGCACTTTTTGATGAACTGTAATTCTCAGTGATTTAAAGGAAGATCAAACATGTTTACTAGGGACAGAGCAAACTATGAGATGAACTTGGAGGCAGCTGAGAGGCATACACAGCAGGCAGAAACAAGGCTATTTTTACTTGTGCCATTATCGTTTGTTGTCTGGTACTGTCAGTACTTAGTGCCCAATGTGACACTCACTGTTAACAGCACTTGATGATTAACAATTGTTAAGCACCTTTCTAAACACTGTTAATATCGAGTCTCCTAGCAGAGCAACTGACTTGTCTTTTCCTGATACTGGAGTGTAATCAAAGCAATCCAAGCACTACATATTAGATAAGTTATTATAAGGGATCTAGGGAGAAAAGCTACAAAATTATCACAACAAGCACAGCATTCTTTCTTAAGACAGCTACTATTAAACAGATCTCTTATCAAGTTGTTGTAATGCTCATATTTTCTGAATGAATATAACATAGTGTATCACATACTCAACCTATTCTTCTGTTAAAAGGCTAGAATTCAATTTTATCAACTCTAGATAGAAGAAAAATGTTAAAAAAGCAGAATTCAAGACTATAGAAAGCAATGTGAGAAGAAAGAAAAAGTACAAGGTTAATAGATAGTTACTAGGCTTGCAGTCCAGAGGACCACTGAGTAGCCTAGAACAAATTCTCACTTGCCCTCAAGCACTGTCTGGTTAAGTGACTTGCTCATAGTTACACAGCAGGCAAATAACAGATGAGGGAATCAAACCCTGTACCACAGGAATTGCAGTTCACAGTGTAAGCCTTCTGTAAAAAACATATCTATCTGTCCCTCTGTATATCTATATCTATCTATATCTATATATAAGCTTTCATTCATCTTGGTCCTGCCATTGTAACGACTCAACATAATTACAACCCTCTGCTATGCTGTCCCCCTTCTAGCTACCCACTTGGCTAGTCTTCCTTACTAACTTAGTCTCTTGAGTAAAGGTTATTGCTCCACAGGATTCACCTCTTCTCCCCTCTTTTGACTTTCATTCAAGCTACACTCTATAAAACTCTTGCCCCTTCCAACTTTTCTCAAAGTATTTTCGGCTGATAGACTTTTTTTTTTTGTTACCCTTGCTTATACAGAAATGTGTTGCAAACTTGTTTTTATTTATTTTATTTTACATTTTTATTTTTATTTTATATTTGTTTACTGGGAAGGTCCAACTGGACACAGGTCCATTTTCAGCAGAGGCCCAGGGAGAAAATGTCCAAAATGTTAAGCAGTGAAATGCAATAATAGACCATGTAATAAAAAACAATACAATATAATACACGGGAGAAAAGTGAGAATACAATACAACAGCAAGTAAACAACATTAAAATTGTCAATTCATAAAGTGTATAACTCAGATATGCAAAGAGGTTTTCCCTTTTTTTTTACCCAGAACTTGAATGCAGGAGTGGGAGTAGGAGATGTGAAGGGCAGAGTTAGGTAAGTGTAAAGTTTGTTACTGTAGGATGTTAGGTGTAGGGAAAAGGTGAACTTTCCAGTTGTTATAGAAGACAGATATTAGTACTATAGAGTAAGTATTGACAGATTACCAAGTGTTCAAGTGAACAACTGGAGACCCTTAGCAGAATCTTTGCAACAGTGCATTCATATTGCTTAACCTGGGGTATACCATGAGCAAAGCCAATTTTGCAGATAGTGGGCTTTCAGGACTTTTTTAAATTGGATGGTAGAGAAAGTAGAGGTTGTGTAACTTGGTAGTGAATTCTGGATTCTGGCTATGGTGTAGGCAAAGAGAGATTTGCCAGTATCATTTTTGTATTTGATGACATTTATGAAGTTCTGGTTACTAGATCTTAAGGACCTTGTGGTAGTGTGTGGCTCAATAAAATGCTGGAGTGCTGGGGTTTTCTCTGGAAGGTAATTGAGATTGTGGGCTATTGAGAGTTGATTGAGTAGCAGTAGCCGAGGTAGCTCAAGCCAATTGAGCTGTTTAAGGGAAGTACAGTGATGAGTCCTGTATGAGGCCTAAGAAGCAGCTTGGCTATCTTCTTGTAACAATATTCCATTTTCGTTAGTTCTATTTGATGGAGATTAGTTAAGATAGAGGAAGCATAGAGGAGGATGGATAAGAGATGGGTCCTTGCAATTATGGCTTTGGTATGTGTAATGATGAAGTGTTTGTCCCTATAGAGGAGTCCAAGTTATTTGTTTACTTTCTTAATGGTTTGTGCTATGTGGATGTTGAATTTCAGATGATTGTTGATTTCTACACCTAGTAGCTTGTTGTGTGTGGTTGGAGTGATGAGGACCTTGTCTTTGGAGTTTATGGTAAAATCATTATTTAGAGGGGGAGATCGACTAGGACTGAAAAGAAGTAGTTTGTTTTTTTTTTGGGATTAGGAATCAATTTGATGTTTGTAAAACATGTTTCGGCTAGAGTAAAGTTAGTTTGTGTTAGGGTTTGTAGTTCCTTAAGGAAAGGGGCAGCGGTTATAATGGTGGTGTTATCTGCGTATTGGACGACTGAGGCAGTAGGTAGGGCTGAAGAGATATGGTTGGTGAATAAAGAGAAAAGCAAAGGCCTGAGGATGGACCCTTGTGGGACTCCTATGGATACTAGTAGTAGGGGGGACAGCTGAGCTTGCCATAGAACTGCTTGCTGATGGCCTGAAATGTAGTTATTGAACCATGATATAGAGGAGGTGCATATATTTAGGGAAGATAGAGTTTCATGAAGCATACTGTGGTTCACCATGTCAAAGGTGTTTGATAAGTCTAAGAAAACCGATGATACAAATAGACCCTTGTTCCTATGATGGTTGACTAAATTGGTAAATGATAGTAGTGCTGTGGTGGTGCTGTGGGGGGTCTAAAGCCGTGTTGAGATTTGTAAAGCAGGTAGTTCTTTTGGAGGTACTGCATCAGTTGAGAATGAACAACTCTTTCTAATATTTTGGATAAAGGGTATAAAATTGCGATTGTGCGATAGTTGGGTGAGTTCTAGGGAGGTGTCTCCCTTGTGTAGTGGAATAATATGTGATATTTTCCATAAGGTGGGTACCTTGCATTCTGATAGTGACCTACTTTTGAGAATAGACACAGGATAGGGTATGGATTTGGCTGATATCTGTAGGAATTCTGCTGAAAGGTTATCAGGTTATCAGCTGCTAGTGTAGTTTGTTTAAGTTTCTTAAGGAGTTTGGAAATTAACTTCATGGGCACTGGGTGCAGGGAAAAGCTGGAGATATTGTTTTGTGCATTGGTGTGGGTTGGAGTAGTTATTGGTCTGGGGCTATTATTAGTATTTTGAGTATTATATTTGTATTGTTTCGGTAAAGTATTTGTTAAATTGAGTGGGAATGTTATCATGGTTAATTGGTAACACTGGGGTTGGAGTAGTCAATTTGCTTGGGTGCAGTATACCATTTATTATGGCCCAGAACCTTTAAGGGTTGTGAGCATGTTTTTTTTTTTCCATGTTTTTGTAGTAATTTATTTTGTCAGCTTTAATTAATTTTTTGGTTTTGTTGCAGAGTTCTAGATAGTTTTGCTTCAGAGTCGTTGTTTTGTTTTTGTGATATTGTGTGCAGGCCTTGTCCCTGTCTTTCATAATAGTTTTAGTATCTTTAGTTAGCCATAGGGCATAGTTAGTTTTTACCCTTATAGTTCGAGAGGGAGCATGATAGTTTAGGATTTCTAGGAAGGTAGTGTTAAAGTACTGCACGGCTTCGTCTAGTGGAAGTTGTTTTAGGAAAGTCCAATTACAAGATTTGAGTGCATTAGTAAAGTTTGAGACTCTAAAGATCCTTTTATTATGCACTGTTCTGAGGGTGGGTTGGCTGATGCAGTGGGATCTGTTCCTAATTAGGTAGGTAGGTAGATGGTCACTTAGACTATCAGGGAGACAACCAGCTGTCTGTGCGAGAGTGGGGTCAGATAATATCTAATCTAAGATGGACTGACGTTTGGATGTTTTTTCAATTTTGGTAGGGGTAGATATGATTTGGGTAAATCCATGAAGGTTAATTTGGGCAGTGGGCTTGTGGCTGGAGCAATTAAGCCAATCTATATTAAAGTCACCTAACAGTATAGTTTCATGTGGAAGGGAGTTAGAGATCCAGTGCAGTAGGCTTTCTATTATAGGAATGTTGTTTCCTGGTGGAATATTGCCTCCTGCAATGATTAGTCTCTTTATTGTAATAATTGCACTGTTAGTCTCTTTATTGTACTTTTGGTCTCACTTTGTTAACTTTCTGTACAATTGATTTTGTAACTTGAACTACCTATATTGTTGAACTACTTATATCTTTTGCATATTGATACTGTTGTTTTAAATTATACTTTCTTTGGTTTAATTCTGGAGCTTTTCTAATTGGGTGTCTGCTGAAAATGGGCTTCTTCTTAGACGGACTAACTGAGTTAACAAACATACACATGCACGCACCCACACACATATACACACACACACACACACACATGTATATATATATATATATATATATATATATATATATATATATATATATATATATATATATATATATATATATATAGATAGATATATAGATAGATATATAGATACATATAGATATATAAATTATGGTATAGTGGCAGTTGAGCCTGAAAAACTCATTGCATCTTGCAGTAGAAGGTGTATTAAAGTTGTTAAGCTAGAAGCAGGCAGACAGTCTGAAGCAGACAGGGAAACCATTTCCATAGCAAACTAGGAGGCAGCAGCTGCCCCGGGAGGTATATCAGGGCAACTGTCCTTCAGGAAATAGATTCCTGCCCTCAGAGCTTAGTCAAGATTATGGAAAGGAGTTTCAAAGGGAAAAACAATTGCAGTCTGGAGGATATCCTTGAAGGCTGATGTCTGGAAGGTGTCCCAAAAACATTAAATGAATTGAGCTTGCAATTTCTCTTGTTTGTCCTAAGAAGAAATAAATGGAATTATTCAACTTGTCTAATAAAGAGCTCAAACTTGTACCTGTTGTAAATACCGTTGTTTTTACTAACCAAATCTTTCAGAAGCCTTGTATGAGAAACACTGAACCTGTGTTTATTAAACAAAAGTTACTGAATTTTGAAAGGAACTCATGTGTGGATTTATATTTTAAGAACTTACTAAAACAGACCAAAAAATCCTCATTAAGCTCTCTTTTCTTCTCCTGATCTAAGTCAGTCATCACTTTCCTGGTTCCACAGATATCTGTCCAACAGACAATAGCAGTTACATGTTGCCAATTATTTTTAATTTTCTTACCAGTCCTAACTGGAGAATAATTTTGGGCCCACTCTTATTTGACATACTCACAGACTTCATATTCCAACCAATATGCCACCATTGTATAATATGCAGATAACTCTACACTTATCTGCTCAGCCCTGAATTTACCAAAACTTCAAAAATCACAGAGTCTCTATTCAGCTGTTGAATCCTGTTAGAATCACCCCACTGTCTTACCTACTCTCAATTAGTGACAACTCATAAATTTACCCCAAGGCAGAAAAATACACTGCATTGCAAAATGCACTACAACATTACTCTTGTATCAGAGACCTGTGCTAGAATAACAAATCCTTCTTATTACTAACAAGACTTACAAAACTTAAGGGGACCTTAATGTACACAAATGATATATGTTCATAGGTGTGTACTAGGCTAATAGCCCTGGACCCTTTACAAGCATAGCCCATAGGATTACCCTGGCATCGTGCCACCCAACCTTAGTTCCCAGTACCTCTGTCGAGTAGACCTACTGGATTGATCTCTGCAGTGAACTTTCTATTTCCCATCCAATTATCAAGATTTCTCTTGAAGAGGGCCAGTGAGATGCAATGTTTGACATGTATAGGAAATCTATTCCATAGCATGGGCAGTCTCTAGGTTATGAACCTGTCCCTCCGGCATGTTCTGTTGGTTGTGGCAATGAGGCTGAGCTCTCTGGAGCATGTGCCGTGGAGAGATTGAGATTTCTTAAGATGTAGCATTTCTAACAGAGCTGGGTCAGACATGGCTTTGTAAGTCAAGAAGAAATCGCCTCTAAGTAGGCAATATGAGACAGAGAATAGTTGGAGTTTTTTTACTCTGTCCATATAGAACAAGTGTTTAAGGCCTACGATCCTCTTTGTGAGGTACTTTTGCGGCCTCTCCATTTGTTACAGGTGTCTAGTGAGGTACATCCCAAATGGGGCATTATACTCGATGATTGGCCTAATGAGGGAAGAGTAGAAGGAGACAATGACCTCTTTCTTCCCGGATGCAAACCCCCTTAGTAATGAGATGTGCCACATAGAAGGACTTTCTGACCACAGTGGCAATGTGGTGGTCAAAAGAGTGGTTGCTGTCAACTTGTATGCCCAGATCTCTTATAATGTCTTCTGTGTTCAGTGGACTACCATTGATGTGGTAATTTTTGGGAACTGGGCTTTTCCCAAAAGGGATGATGATACATTTTTTGGCATTGAGCTTAAGACCATGGTTCTGACAACAGTCGTTGGTCTCAGTGAGGCCTTTCTGTAGGATGTCAACATCACTTGGGGAGTTAATAATAGCTTGTATATGAACTCCGTTTATTGCAGTAAAAACACACCAACTTAAGTGTTTTCATCTTTCACAAGAAGACTTCATTAGAATTCATCATTCTGATGAAGTCTTCTATGTGAAAGATGAAAGCGCTTCATACTGGTGTGTTTTTACTGCATTAAACGGAGTTCATATACAGAAATTGTTTGGTGAATTTTCTATTTGGTCCCTGGTCTTCTGTTATTCACACTGCACCAGATACTTGGAATTAATAATAGCTCCCAACTTGCAATCATCTGTGAACTTTGTCAGCCAGAGTCCCTTCATGTTGGCCTGGACTTCAAACAAGTAAAAACCAAACAGGAGAGGACCCAGGACCAAACCCTGTGGGACTCCATTCATGACTGGTCAGCAGTCTGACTTGGAATCAGTTTTCACACTGTGGGTTCTATCTGTGAGCCAGTTTGCAACCCACCTAGTGATATAGGGGATGATGCTTAGCTTAGTGAGTTTTTCTTTGATTCCTGAGTGGGGAATGGTATCAAAGGCCTTGGCCAGATCAAGGTAGGCTGCATGAACCACCTTGCCTTCATCCATAGCTCTGGTGACTAACTCAAAGAAGTCGACCAGGTTGAGCAGGCATAATCTACCCTTCACAAAATCTAACTGTGGTGGGATCCAGAGTTGGAGATTCCTTATATCCTTGTTTATTATGACCATGATGATGCATTCCATAGCTTTGCATATCAGACTCATCAAGCTAATGGGGTGATAGCTCCAAGGTTTGTAGTCACTCTTCCTTTTTGGAGAGGGATGACTGTAGCAGTGCGCCATTTATAGGGACAAATCCTGGGGTGAGGCTGTGATTGAACAGGGCACACAGGTGAGGTGCCAGTTCACTCTGTAGTTCATGTAGAACACAGCCATGGATATTGTCAGGTCCCATAGAAGCTGTATTCTTGGCCTTGGACAGTGCTGTTTTAACCTGTTCAGCAGTAATACTGGGTGCTTGGCAATCTACTGGCATCGTGATTGGTCCTTTGGGGGGGTGAGAGGCGTAAAGTTGGCACTGAATCTGTTGGCTAGTATATTGGTAATATCTGTTGGCTTGGTACAGGAGGCACCATTGTGCAGTAGCTCACAGCAAATCTGGGTATTGTCGTGGAGATCCTTTACATAACTATAGTATGCCTTGTGGTTATCTTTACTATCTGTTGCAATTCGGTTTTCATAGCTTGCTTTAGAGGATTTGAGGAGGGATCTCAACTTTTTGTTGAGGCTGATATGGGAGTTTTTCCAGTCTTGGGACTTCACCTTATTCTGCATCAGTTTCCTCCTTCTGTTGTAGAGTTTGCTTATGGCAGGGGACCACCAGATTGGCTTGCTTTTTTTTGGAGGAGAGTGTCTTAGTTCTACTGGGTATGGAGAGATCCATGCATTTGTGTACATGTTTGTACAGTGCATTGGTGTTTGATTCAGCAGTCATGCAACTATTCTCCATTTGCATGGGTGCCTTGAGGTTAGCCACCTCTGTTTTTAGGAGCCCAAAGTTAGCTTTGGAGAAGTTTTTCATGGTGTTTACCTTTGCGGGGGGGGGGGGGGTGTGAATTAACAGTGTGATTATTTTGTGGTCGGATCTAACCAGGGAGGAGTTGACTATTGGTGTAGAGCAATGGTCGCCCATGTTAGTAATGACCAGGTCAAGGATGTTGCTACCTCTAGTGGGGGTAAGAACGGGCTGGTCCACGGCATTGGAATTAATGAATTCCAGGAAACGGTGGGCAAGTGTATTGGTACATGAGTATGTTAGCACTTTGGAATTTCATCCCTTTCCTACTTAAAATAAAATAAAATGTTTCAAAACTCAGCAGAAACAACACCTAAATAGTACTTGACTCACTAAATTTGTTACACCTGGCTAAACTAACTAAAAAATTCACCTCACTTGAAGTACTATAATACTTTTAATCCATGAAGCAACCTTCATATACACATACTTGTATATTCCCCCTTCCTTTCCTTCTGTTATCATCTCATCTTCTTATATCACTTCTTTCTCTTCCCCTTTCACACTGATTTTCTCAGTCTTTCAGTTTCTCTTTGCTCTTCTTCCCAACTTTACCATTATACTTTGCATACCTATTTTAAGCTCAAAACACAGAATTTCATACAAGATTTTTTGTAAATGTAGTCTTTTTCTTCTGTTCTTAATCTTGAGGTTTAAACACTCCAGTTTTTCCAGTGTATCTCCTAATGAGTTTTTGTCATATTAGTTGCTATGTAAAAAAGTGAAAAAGCTTCATAATATAATCATATTATCAAACTGTAAAAATGTATTTTCCACTAATTATTTCAACTGCACTTGCTTTTCAACTGCTTTTTCATTGTAGCATTCATGTGTTTTCAAATGTTATGTACAAGAATGAAACTATTTGTAGAGTTTTTCTCTCCATGCTCTTCTGAAATGGGCTTTTGCCTAGTCAGACTTTCATGGTTACCAAAAGTAAGTAAACAAATAATCAAAGAAATACAAAAATACAGTAATTATAATTAAATAATTATTTTTCCCTACTGAGAGATGTTTTGGCAAATCAGTGTTTTATATTATTTCCTATAAATTAACCTTCATTTCTGACATAGTCAATTAACTAATTAATTTTACGCTGGATTCCAGAACTGTTTTGTTACTGAAAATACAATGAAATGCTACTTTGGTGGAGAATGCAGACAGAACTGTAGCCTTTCCTATGAACTGTGACTTTACAAGCTACTTGATCTAACTGGGTGATTTTTTTCGCTCATGAATGTTACCTCTTATATTGATTGAGAGGGTTGTTAAGTATTTTTGTTGATAAAACCGGGACATGTTAAAACTCTTTGGGTACAAATAGGGATTTGGTTGGACAGAAAGGATCTCTATGATGGTAAATAGGATTACTTTGAGGAATTACTACATACGCCTGTGCTACTGCATGGATTGGCTAATCCATTTGACAGTGAAATGCTCATCATGAAGGAAATGTAGCTGTTTTTTCTTCTATTGGTGATATTCTTCTGTGAAGTCAACATCTTATGCATTGAGCTATAGCTGCTGAATCTAGTGAAAAATTAGAAAATATTTATGAAAGTCTCAGGGGACTGTAATAAAGTTTTAATTAGCTCTACTACAGTGCTTCAGGAGTAATGTACAGCCACTTGCAACCACTTTGTCAGATGCTAGCCAATATCCACACTAGCAAATCAGCCTCTCATATCATTGGTAACCCCAAATGCCAGTAGGTCTCTGAAGTAACTAAAGAAAGAGCAGAGCAAGTAGCCCTCTACAGTAACAGTGAGATGTGTGTGCATAGAAAAGTGACCTGAAACACAGTGGGTCAGAATACTGTCTTGTCATTTAACTCAAGACTGATGCCGTGCATGGGCTTGAAGGATGCTGATGCATACAACTACTGGAAGCTGAAGCTAAAAATGTTAGATAAATCTGAAGCCTTACCTGATGGATAGTCCTTAGGATTTCACAAATGGATATTTAGTATGGACAGACCTGTAAGGGTACAAAAGGCTAATGTTTCATGCTTTGTAAAACAGAAGTGGCAAACTTCACGACACCCATGCAGATGGAAAATAGAGGTACGAATGCTGAATCTTACACAAATGCACTATATAAGCACATACATGAGTGCATGGATTGTGCCATCCCCAACAGAACCAAGATGCTATACTCCAAAAAAAGGAAGCCAATCTGGTGGTCCCCTGCCATAAACAAACTCTACAACAGAAGGAAGAAACTGTTGCAAAAAAATGTAAAATCCCAAGATTGGAGGAACTCCCTGGTCAGCCTCAGCAAGAAGCTGAGATCCCTCATAAAATCTTCCAAAGCCAGTTATGAAAATAAAATTGCCACTGATTCTAAAGACAACCACAAAGCATTCTACAGCTGTTTCAAGAATCTCAATGGCAACACTCAGATCTGCTCTGAGCTACAGCACAATTGCTTTAAATGTAAATGTGCCAACATCCTGGCATATAGGTTCAGTGCTAACTTTACCCCCTATCACCTTCCAAAGGGCCCATCTTAATACCAGAAGAATGCAAAGCCCCTGTAATCATGGATGAACAAGTAAAGACCCCACTCTCTAAAGCCAAGAACACAGCATCTATGGGACCAGACAACATCCCAGGCTGCATACTGCACAAACTACAGAATGAACTGGCAGCCCACCTAAGTACTATGTTCAATCATAGCCTCACCTCAGGCTATGTGCCTACTGAATGGCACACAGTGACGATTATCCCACTCCACAAAGGGCGTGCCACCACAGACCTCGGAAACTACTGCCCCATTAGCCTGACGAGCCTGGTCTGCAAGGCCATGGAACATATCATCTTAGAGCTTATAAACAAAGACATAGGTAACCTCCAAACCCTGGATCCCACTCAGTTTGGGTTTGTAAAATGTAGATCATGTCTGCTAAACCTGATTGCAGTCACTACAGCTGTAGACAAGGGCAAGGTTGTGCACATAGCCTTTCTTGACCTTGCCAAGGCTTTCAATATCATCCCCCACTCTGGAATTATAGATAAACTCACTAAACTGGGCATAAATCCCTGTGTCATAAGATGGGTGGCCAACTGGCTCAGTGACAGAACCCACACAGTAAAAGTAGCCACCTCCAAGTCCGACTTCAGACCAGTGATAAGTGCAGTACCACAAGGTATGGCCTTGGGTCCTCTCCTGTTCGGCATCTACTTCACTGAAGTGCAGGCCAACACAGAAGGTCTTTGGCTAACAAAGTTCGCAGATGACTGCAAACTCGGAGCCATAATAGAATCATCTAATGATGTAGGCATTCTATAAAAGAGCCTCTGAGAGACAGATGCTTGGTGTCAAAGTCATGGCCTCAAGCTCAATGCCAAGGAGTACATTGTCATCCGCTTTGGGAAAAACTCATTACCCATGAACTACTACATAGGCAGTAGCTCACTAAACACTGAAAGTGTGATAAGAGACCTTGGGACACAGGTGGACAGTAGTCTCTCCTTTGATAACCACATCGCCACAGTAGTCAGAAAATCCTTCTACATGGCACACCTCATTACAAAAGGGTGGTCATTGTTCCTCTCTACTCATCCCTCATCAGACCCATTATAGAGTACAATGCCCCATTTGGCATGTATCTTGCAAGACGCCTACAACAATTGGAAAGGCCACAGAAATAATTCACTAAGAGTATTACCGGCCTCAAACAGATGCCATACGCAGACCATCTCAAAAAACTCCAGCTCTACTCCATCGCATATCACCTACTCAGAGGCGATCTCTGCCTAAAATGCAAAGCTATGTCAAACCCAGAGGTGCTGGACATGCGGCACTTAAAGAAATTCCAGTCTCTCCAAACCACACGCTCCAGGGACCTAAACCTTGTCACCACAATAAACAGAACATGCTGGAGGGATATATTCCTGTCCCAGAGACTTCCCATACTCTGGAACAAACTATCCATTCATGTCAAGCAAAGCTCCTCATTGGCCCTCTTTAAGAAAAATCTTGATGACTGTATGGAAAATAGAAAATTCACCCCAGGGATCACTTCTGCGGAACTGCTTCACAGGCGCACAGGAAAATAATTTTCTTGGGTGGCGAAAACCAGGGAACCTTTTTGGCTAGGCTTATATAGGCCCCAGGGCCGATAGCCTAGTACCTACCTATGAACCTATGAACCTATGTAATGCATATCTTGAAATTATGGCCAAAATCTCATGTACGTGACACCACTACTGCCCTACTTCATTTTGCTAATACCATTAATAAAAACAGCAATACAGAAAACCTAGTAGCTTCCTTATTTGTAGACTTGCCCAAAGCATTCAACACTGTCCTGCACCACAAACTATAACTACCATCCTCCTCATTAGATCTTTGCCCTTCTTCCCTCTCCTGGTTTAACCAGTATCAAACAGATTCTAAGCAGTCAAATGGCAGCCAGAATATGCATCATTTCTTGCTATTACTGCCAGGGTGTGGCAAAATTCCATACTTGGATCCCTCCTGGTAACACCTTTAGAAATGATCTACACACTGCTTCCAAGCATGCCACTCATGTACAATATGCAGAAGACTCTGCATTCATCAGCATAAACTTCAACCAACAAAAAGCTTCAAGAAATTACTCAAGAATCCTTTTTATCCATAGAATCCTGGCTAGACAACTCACAACTCCTACTTAACTCCTCAAAAAACAAACAACTACTTTTCACCCCTAAAATATTCTCTCAAGGCCAAACTGTCAAAATTACTTCATAAAATAACAATATAAATGAACCAGTCCCTACTCTCAAGATCTTAGGAGTCACCTTTGATGACAACATGAAATGTGACCTCTACTTCAAATGGTTATTAAAGAAAAGCACCAAAAGCTTGGCCACTCATATAGAACAAAATGCTACTTACCTAACAAACAAAACTAGATAAAACATAGCTAAAGCCCACTTTGTAACTACCCAACTTTATGCCTCTCTACTCTTGCCTAACCTATAAATTTCTGCACAAACAAAGCTTGAACAATATTACAATAAAATAACTCACTTTGCTTCAAATCGCCCATTTAGAACTCATTACTGTTCTGCCTTTAAACAATTAAATTGGACTCAACTCCCACATCACCTCCCCTATAGTTAGCTGCTACTAGCTTTTTCTTTAATATACTATCCTGATATGTATCCAGCACTATAAGGCATGCTTTAATACTACCACCACAGCAAAGCTCTTCACTCCAAAGACAAACTCCTCCTCTCCATCCGTAAAGCCCAAAACGTATCAGAAGCATCCTTATACTAAAACTCTGTAGCTGTTCTCTAGATTACCCTCCCACATGCTCTTAGGCTTCTTGAAAACCAGAAAACCAGCAAAACACCCCTAAGGCAACATGTCTCAACATCCTGGTTCTATAGATGCACATCTCCAGGATATGTATAACATCTCTCCTTTCTTTGTCTTCTTCTACTAGACCTCTGCTCTGTTACCAACTATCACTCTGCCCTCACCTACCCTACCATCTACTTATGCCTCTCTTAACTCTTGTTTACCACTCATTTCATTTATATTTCAAATTTAAATCAAGCTTTTGCTATCCATCCTTTCTAAATAACTATCTGTCTTAATGCACAGTTATTTATCTAACTATACCTGTTTAGAGAATAATAAGGAGCCTTAAGTCTGTATGCACAGTTAATATCGTATCTTTATTTATTTAACATTTGTTTACCGAGAAAGTCCAACGTGGAACAAATCCAATTTTCAGCAGAGGCCCGAGGTGAAACACTCCACACGCATGTCTTTGTAATGTGGGAGGAAAACGGAGTACTCAGAGAAAATCCACACGGATGCAGGTTGGACATTTAGACTCCACACAGAAGGCACTCCAGGTGAGAATGAACCGGACAACTTCTTGCTGTGGGCGACAATGCTACCACTGCACCACTGCATTTATCTGTTTTGAAACTGTAAAATTTTGTTTAATTATATTCTGCCTGGCATTGTTGATATTATATACCTTAAAAGATTTTGATTATACTGGATATACTGGAGCTTTTCTTCCTGGGCTTCCACTGAAAAGGGGTCTTTGTGCCCTGTTGGAGTTTGCCAATTAACACAAATAAAACTTAAAGTATTTATAACTACTCATACAATGGATAGTAAATTTATTTCTGAATGTATTAATAAGAATTGCAAACTCTCCCTCCACCAAAAAGGCTTTGAAATGCAAGTTAGGGGATAGACCTTACATTTTGTACAAGAAGGACAAGTCTTTTAAGTTTTATTTGGAACACAAAAGTCATAGATCAATTGACTTTGGTCATTTACCTTCAGGTACTTATAAGTGTGGTTGTTGTTTCCAGTGTCATTTGATAAACAGTGCTGACAGTATCAATACTAGGAACAAAATTTACGAGATACATAGGCATTACTCTTGTTTTACATCTAATGTGGTGTATATTTATGTAGGTAAAAGCGCTAGAAAATGAAAAAACACATTTATAAGTACTGTTTGGATACTAAAAATAGAAAAAAGACTAATGCTTTATAGAAACACATAGAAGAGCTTCCCACCCACAGTTTTAATTTTTTAATATTGCAACAAATTAAGGTGGATGCCCTGGGCCGTATTGTCAGTGAGCATCTAGAGCGAGCTGAACTTAGATGGCAGCTGGCACTGGATGCTATGAACAGCCCTGGTTTAAATGAGGCTTGTTCAATTAACTCTTTGCTTACATTAAAATATTATGATATACTTTAAATAAATAATTTAAATGAGTAAATAATTCATTTTTATTTTTAACTTATTAATCTATAATGGTATTTTAAATTCTATTGTTAATGGACTAATTATACTATGATTTTATTGGTTGTGCTTGATCATATGACTTTTTTAAAGTACTTAACAAATAAAGTCATCTAAGTGTTTAGTTGTGTCTACTTACTACTACAGCTAGCTTTTCTTGTTCTGTGTTAATGCAAAATTAATGCCTTTGCAGGAATAAAGAGGCCCTCAACCTGCAGTGCCAGGCCTCATAACAACCCTTGGTGGGTGTTAAGTATACATTAACACATACCCTTTTGGGCATTATTGCTTGCATATTTCCTGTATGCTGAGCAGCTGTTAGGTACTTCTTGGGGTCTATATTATAACAACAAACGATCAGATGATCGAACATTGTTATATCAACCCCTAAATGTCGAAAATCCAAAACATCGAACAACAAGAACAGCATTTTTTTTTCCCCAGGGAAAAAATCGCTGCTCCCCCAAAAAAAAAAAAAAAACACTAGACACTAAATAAAGTGGGGCTTCACCCCCCCACTGTTCACTCTAACAGTGTTCGATCATCTGATTGTTTGCTGTTCTAAAGTAGACCGACTTCTTGATTTGGACTCATGTGGTCCTGCATTTTGATGATGCAGTTGGAGTCCAGAGTAAACAGTTTGCTGTGGAAAAGAATATTTTCTGTAGTCTGTAGCAGAGTATTTCACATAAAGTGACACAGACTGCATCACGATCAGTCTGTCATTCAGTCAGGAAATCAGACATAACATCAAAAAATAAATAAATGCAGTTTAAGTTCACACAAAAAGTAAAAAAAGAGACGTGGAAAATGCTAAAATTCCTGATAAAATGTTTAAAGTTTGACGTGTAATAACAGAGATATAATACTGTAATTAAAAGCTGTCTATTGTGGGGTAATCATTCAAGGAAACTATGGCTATGTAAATCACCACAATGATTGCCTGTGGTAAAATATGTCTAAATGAGTCATACTTTGACTGGATTAGTGCTGGAATAAAAACTATTCATTGAACTTAATGGGATTCTTGACAAGGCAGAAGCTCCACCAGTATGTGGGACTAGGCAGTACATAGCCACCCTGCAGTACTGAGTTCTGCATAAATGTGAAGGTGTAATCCAGGCTTCAGAAGTTAGAGGGAATGCCTAAGAGCACACACATGTATGATTCAGTGTAGTGTCAAATATCATCAAAATTACTGTTGATATGACAGCCAGTGTTCTGTTTTCAAAAATAAATACAATTCTTAGGTAGGCTTGTGGCCCTGTAAGCATATCCCTCATCCTGGATACAGAGAATGCAGGTATGCTGGCCATGTCACCATACAAGTTGAGCACATGAGCCAGGCAGCCTCATATCCAATATTAGGTCTGACACCCAGGTGGAACTGCTGCATTGGATAACGTCAGACTCTGCAGCCCCACTAATTAATCAGGTACGTTTAGGCTATGCTCATAGTAGGTAAAGAGATGAATTAATGTAAAAAGTTATAGCATATTAGAACCTGTTCCTGGCATAGCAGGACTTCCTTCAATTCCTTACCTTGTGGTATTGAACTACAAAGTGTTTCCCCATAGCATCATCAGAAAGTGTCACTAGATGACACAGAATCAGTAAGTGAACAGATACTAAGCAAAAAGTGGTCAAAACCACAAGTGGTTCAACATAATAAATATCATTCCACTGAAATAACTAAAGTAAAAATTACTCAAAAGGACCACTTTACCTGATAAGAACATGATTAGAGCAAAGCAAAATGGTAGGCAATCTCTGCACATGATCTTTAAGAATATACTAAGGGATGCAGGCTTAATGCTGAGGAACAGAGGAATACATTTCATACACAGAAAAAAAGAAATAGAAGCTTCAAGAGAACCTTAAGCTTCTCCCGGCCACACCAAAAAAGATAGCCAGTCTGAAACCGAAACAAAACTTTTATGGGTAAAGCAAGAAAATAACTAAAAAAAGAGAAATTACCAGTCACCCTGGTAGAAGAAAATTATTTTCGTGTTGTCTTTTTTATTGGATGAATTACATAAAGTCACTAACAGGGCTGCTACAGAAAGTGGGTTTAGATGAGCATAGCTGTAATTTATTGTGGTTAATCTATCAAGTTTACAGGTATACCGGTAGTGCCCTTACTACCTTTGTTAAAATCAATAGCCACAGTAAGAATGGCTGTTCAGCAAAAACATAAAATCATGTAATGGTGAATTCATATAATTTATCCAAGTGCTTATTTAAATTCCATGAAACCTGAAAAAGAAAATGAAAAAAATATATACAGTGAAATAACCACCGAAACCAAGTAAACCAGATAGTAGATTCTAAAATGCCAGAAACATAAAATAACAAATCCATCAGGGTTAATCCAATACGTATTGGATTAAATAAAGTATTTGGTGGCTCTTTGAACTTATGACTTCCTATCTGGAGTTGACTGGACTAGCTGGGTCGTCTCCATGGTAGATTTATTGTAGTATAACCACCCACTTACTTACATTCTGAAAAAAAGTAAGAAAACAAACACCATGGTTTTGCAAAAAAAAAAAAAAAAAAAAAACAGAGAAAATGTTTATTCTTCCAGGCCTGGATAAGCAGTTTTATTTACTTAGAGATTTCTTCAGATAAAGGTTTTCATTTAACAAAGGTAGTGAAAGCACTGCCTACAAAACTCAATAGAATAACCACAGGAAAACCCCTGCTTCATTACCCATGCTTTGCTTCATGAAATGATCTGCTACACAGTATACCCAAAGTCAAAGAACAGATATTTAAAGTCAAAGAACAGATATTGAGCCAGTTACTAGTTTGCTATTAGCTATTCGGCATTTTAGAACACTAGTAATGATGTAACACACAGGTATATTTCAGATGTTGCCCAGTAATGGAGTAGATATAATCTGGGATTCTAGTTAGATTTTACTGGCCTAATGTTAAGAAAGCCATAAAGAATTTTGTGTAGCTTAACCAGATTTTCAATGGACAACATCTAGCTCAAGGGTTTAAGGACCCTTTGATACCTCAGCCATCATGGATGCCCCTTTTGAATGAACAGCTATAGACACTATGTAGCCATTTGTAAGACTGAGTGGGTGCCATCAGTGTAGCCAGGTAATTATTGATTATGCATCAAGGTACCAGCTCCTTTTCCCAATGGTTCTTGGAATTCATAAATTCCAAAGTCCTGGATCAACTAATCCATTGTCCCACCAGAGGCTCCAATATCCTAGACCTAGTCATTACCAACATGGGAGATAGATGCTCCACACCAGTGGTCACCCCCTCATTGGTCAGGTCTGACCATAAGCAAATCACCCTTGACAACTACATCCCACCCCCACCCCCCAGTAAGGAAACCTCCTTAAAAAACTTCTCCAAAGCCAACTTCATGCTACTGAAGTCAAAAGTGACAAACTTCATGACACCCATGTAGACAGGATCTGAAAGTTCGACTGCAGAATCCTACACTAAGGCACTGTATGAGCACATCCACTCGTGCGTGAATCATGCCATCCCAAATAGAACCAAGTTGCTCTTCTCCAAAAAAAGGAAGCCAATCTGGTGGTCCCCTGCCATAAACAAACTATACAACAGAAGGAAAAACTGTTGCAGAAAAGAGGAAAATCCAAGGATGCAAAAAACTCCCTTACCAGCCTCAGTAAGAAGCTGAGATCCCTTATAAAATCCTCAAAGGCTAGTTACAAAAATAAAATTGCCAAAGATTCCAAAGACAACTACAAGGCATTCTATAGATATGTCAAGAATCTAAATGGCAATGCTCAGAACTGCTCTGAGCTACAACAGAATGGCATTAAATATACTGATCCCAAGGATATTGCCAGTATCCTGGCAGATCGATTTATTGCCAACTTCACCCCCCTCTCACCCCCTAAAGGGCCCATCTCAATACCAAAAGATTGCCAAATTGCGGTAATCATGGCCACACAGGTAGAAACCGCACTCTCCAAAGCTAAGAATACAGCATCCCTAGGACCAGATGACATCCCAGGCTGTTTACTACATGAACTACAAAATGAACTGGCACCTCAGCTAAGTGTCATGTTTAATCATAGCCTCAGCTCAGGCTTCGTGCCCACTGAGTGGCGCACAGCTACAGTTATCCCACTCCACAAGGGGGGATCCACCTTGGATCCCGGGAACTACTGTCCCATCAGTCTGACAAGCCTGATCTGCAAGGGCATGGAACACATTATCATGGAACTTATAAATAAAGACATTGGCAACCTTCAAACACTGGACCCCACCCAGTTCGGGTTTGTGAAGGGCAGATCTTGTCTCCTAAATCTGATTGATTTCTTTAAATTAGTCTCCAGAGCTGTGGACGAGGGTAAGGCGGTCCACAAAGCCTATCTGGACCTCACCAAGGCCTTAGACACCATCCCCCACTCTGGAATCATAGATAAACTTACTAAGCTGGGCATAAATCCCTATGTCACTCGATGAGTTGCCAACTCGCTTTCTGACAGACCCCAAACTGTAAAAGTAGCTGACTCCAAATCCATCTCCAAACAAGTGACAAGTGGAGTACCTCAGGGTTCAGTCCTGGGACCACTCTTGTTTGGCATCTACTTCTCTGAAGTACAGGCAAACACTAAGGGACTCTGGCTAACAAAGTTTGCAGATGACTGCAAACCGAGAGCATTATTGAATCCCCAAATGATGTGGATATTCTACAAAAGGGCCTTACAGAAACAGATGTCTGGTGCCAGAGCCATGGGCTCAAGCTTAATGCGAAGAAATGTATAGTTATCCCCTTTGGAAAAAAACATGTACCCATGAATTACCTCATAGGTGGCAGTACACTAAACATCGAAAGTGTGATGAGAGACTTAGGGACACAGGTGACAGTGGTCTCACTTTCGATAACCACATCGCCACAACAGTCAGGAAATCCTTCTATGTGGCACACCTCATCACTAAGGGCTTTTCATCCAGAAAAAAGGAGCTCATTGTCCCACTGTACTCATCCCTCATTAGACCCATTATAGAGTATAATGCCCCATTTGGTATGTACCTCACAAGACATCTGCAACAGCTGGAAAGGCCACAGTAATACTTCACTAAAAGAATCACAGGCCTAAAGCAGATGCCATATGCTGACCATCTAAAAAAACTCCAGCTATACTCTGTGGCATATCGTCTACTCAGAAGTGATCTCTGCTTAACATACAAGGCCATGTCAAACCCTGAGCTGTTGGACATGCTTCATTTAAAGAAATCCCAATCCCTCAGAGCTACACGCTCCAGGGATCTAAATTTTGTCATCACAATGAACAAAACATGCTGGAGGGATAGGTTCCTGACCCAGAGACTCCACATACTCTGGAATAGACTGCCCATACATGTCAAGCAGAGTGCCTCCTTGGCCCTCTTCAAAAGGAACCTTGATGATTGGATGGGAGATAGGACATTCACCCCAGGTATCACATCAGTCACCCTGCTAGACAGGGGTCCAGAGAAGTAAATATTGTGGGAAGAAATATCCAGGGAATTGTTATGGCTAGGCTTGTATAGGCCCTAGGGCCGATAGCCAAGTACCAACCTATGAACCTATGAAAATGTCCTGAGGCAGTGTCCCTCTAAGAGTCAATACAAAGTTCATTGCAAAGGAATCTGAATTGCTTTATTCTAAGGTAGGGATTCCCTAAGAAATTTGTTTTGACCAAAGCACTCCATTCACATCTCAAGTAATGCATGAGCTTTGTTCATTATTTTTTTAAGTAAAACAGCACAAAACAATTTAATGCCAGTCCAGCTCAAATGCATGTGCTAGTTGAAGGCTTTCATCAGACTTTAAAGGCAAGGTCATATCATAGAGCAATGTGGAAGAAACCAGGACAAACTGATTTCATATCTTCTATTTCCTGTAAAGGAAGCACCCCAAGCTTCAACTGGATTCTCATCATTTAGACAGCTATATGGCAAACATCCACAAAGCTTCCTATTATTTATTTATTTATTTTACTGTGCATTTGTCTGACTGGGTTAAGTCAAAAACTAAAGAAGAACAAAAAAGGTGCCTCAGGTGGACAAATATGAACAGCCATACCAAAAGTCCTATCAGATGACAAAAATAGCTGTTTTGCAAACCACATAGAATAAAAAAAACACTTTATTAACTTAATGACAAGCTTAACAACCAAACATCTTTCTCAAATGCCTCATCAGGTCAACTAAGCATTCACAAACCTTCCGTTTATATAACAACCAATCAAACAGCATCAATTATAATTTCAATTATTCAATTAAAAGTGAACATATAACTACAAAACTTATGAAAACTACAAAAAATATTTTAAAAAGTGTATGAAGACTATACAAAAATATAAACACACAGCACTTTCCTCCTTATTGCTGGTATTTGAGAACTTGTTTGAAAATAATATGCTCAATAAGAGCAGGATATTTATCAGCATGCAGCCTTAATATCTATTTATATTTAGCCAATTCAGGTTCAACTATGATATCACCCTCTTTTGATTGCTCTAATATTTTTTGCAAAACTGTATACTTAAATCTATACTGTTTACCCTAATCAAGAATATGTTTATACAGAGCATTAGTTTGTATCGCTCTTCTAATTTCTGAGAGGTGACTGCCTATCCGCTCTTTTAGTTTTCAGTTTGTCTAGCCTATATAATAGGCATTACATACTTCACATAATACCATGTAGAGTATGGTAATGGAATTACAGATAGCAAGCGTCATCAGAAAAAAAAGGATTTTTAGTATTAGGATGTATAAAATCAAATCCTGAATAAATATATTGACAGAAAATACAATCATTACATGGATGAGTACCTATCCTCTGACTAAAAGTGCATGATTTATATACCTCCTGTCTTTATATCCTATGTGAAGATTGGGTGAAGACAGATGAAGGCTGCCAGTCTAGCCAGATAGAATTTTGGAGATAATTCTGTCATCTGTAAATATTAATGTAAACCACAGGCTTGTTGTGTTAAATGGTAAAAGTAGTGTTACATGTGGAACTGGAAAAAACATATCAACAGTGCACTCTACTGACCAAGTAAAGCATGTTGTGACCCTTTAATGTTAAAACTTGGAGTCAGCAAGTATTGAGTGAGGGCATCCTGTCTATTGTTTTATGGCCAGAGTTAATGGCTAGAATTGAATTTGCATGCATAAGTGTCCTTTATTGCTCTGGTTTCTGACCAAAGGTGAAGAATGTAAATGGAGCTTGTGTTAGCCTGGGAACCCAGGGATGTGTGAAGAATGATGTTATGTAACCCAGGGAAGTGTGAAGAATGATGTAATGTGAAACAGGGAGGTGATTTTAAAAACAGAGAAAATCAGAGAGCATTAAGCATTTTTGTCTTGACCATCCAACCCTCCAGCACTGTCTTGCTCTATATGTAAGTTTATCTTAGACTTGCGTTTTCTCCTACAAATAGCTAGAAAATAGAAAAGATTAGACTAAGTGTTTTTCTGTGATGTCAGAACTGTGCTACTGAATTATTTTAAGCATTTCTCTGTGATCTCTGAACTCTTGACTAGCACTGTGTAGTAAAAAGTATTGTCTTGCGTTTTGACTATTTGTTATTAAATATTTTTAAACCCTTTCAACTGTGGCTGTTTTTGTAGAGATAATTTAAGCTCTTTAGAGTATTTGCGTGCCTTTGTACAAAGCCACTTCAATAGCTTTAGCTGTGGGCTATAGTACCAACTGGATAATAATATTGCACAATAATAATTGGACACCCTTTTAAGAGCCTTTGAGGAGCTGATAAATATTAGTGGGTGGTGGCAGCTGGTACTATCATATAGTCTGGGAAAAAGGGGCATAGCTGGAGGACCTGTGCCAGCCTTCCCCAGGAGTGTCTGCGTGGTTTTATAAATTCTTCACAAAGTGTGTATGTGTGTGTGTGTGTGTGTGTGTGTGTGTGTGTGTGTGTGTGTGTGTGTGTGTGTGTGTGTGTGTGTGTGCGTGTGCCAGCTACTTGGCCAGGGACATGAAGCACTGGTTGGACAGGGTGCTGGAGGTTTTAGCTTGCCCACTAGGCTGAGATTTGGACCTGATAGCTGTGCCAGTGGGGAGTCTTATTGGGGACCTGGAAACAAGGGAGCAACCAACCCCAGACTGACTGTGATCTCTGTGTGCTCTTAAGGGAAATTGCATTTTACTGTGTGTATTTGTTATCCTTTCCTCCTATATGAGACACCCCTCACTGGTGTTGGTGGTGAGGATTGAGGTTCCTTGATTGCTGGGTCAGGGCATGGGTGTCACATATTAATTACAGATGAAAGAATTATCTCTAAAATTCTCTCTGGCTAGGCTGGCAGCCTTCATCTATCTTCACCCAATCTTCATATACCCCCCCCCGGAGAATTCAAGCTAGTTTTTCAAATGACCCTTGAGAAACGCTTCTTGAGGGAGTTATGTCTATCTGAGTGTACCTTACCCCATTCCCTGTCTTGAGAGCCAATCTGCATTGGCATTGCTAATCCCAATGTGGTGCTGCATGGACATATCATATGCTTGCAACCCGGGATCCATCTTAGCAACTTGGCATTTTGCTGGCTGGTTTTGTTTAACCATGTTAAAGGGTTGTGATCTGTCATAACAGTGAATTACCTTCCATATAGATAAGGCTGAAGTTCTGCAGTGCCCACACCATGACTAGACATTCCTTTTCAACAGCTGCATAGCATTCCTCCCTGGGTTGGAGCCTAGGACTGAGATAAACCACTGGGTGCTCTTCCCCCTCTGAAGATATCTGGCTAAGTACAGCCCCCACCCCATGGTCTGAAGCATCCACTTGCACAACAAATTCTTTGCTGTAATCTGGATTGGCTAACACAAGGGGTCCTTTCAAAGCTTCTTTAAGCTTCTGGAATGCCTCCTCATATGTTGGGGACCACACTACCTTATCTGGCCTGTTCTTCCTTGTCAAGTCTGTGAGGGGGGCAGCTATGGTACTATAACTGGGGACGAACTTTCTGTAGTGCCCTGCTGTTCCAAAACTGCCCTTACCTGCTTTTTAGTAACAGATGCAGGCAATGCCTGAATGGCTTCCACTTTGGCAGGTTTTGGCCTTATCTTACAACTCCCCACTCTATGTCCTAGGTAGGAGACCTCTGCCATACCCACCTGACATTTGCTTGGCTTAATGGTCAACCCTGTCCTCTGTAGTCTGCCAAGCACCTCCCTGACATGCTGAAGGTGCTCTGGCCAGGAATGGCTGTAGATGGCAATATCATCTAGGTAAGCAAGGGAAAACCCTCCTGCTCCTGTTAGGATATAATCTACCAGCCTCTGGAAAGTCACTGGGGCATTCTTCATCCCAAAGGGCTTCTTTGTGAACTCATACAAGCCAAAAGGAGTCACAAAGGCTGACTTCTCACTAGCACTGGGAATCAAGGGCACCTGCCAGTGACCCTTGGTAAGATCAATGGTTGTAAGATACTTATCCTCACCCAGCTGCTCTAGGGCCTCATCTGTCCTAGGCATGGGGTAAGTATCTGACTCTGTGTGACTATTTAATTTCCTGTAGTCCACACAGAACCTGGTGCTGCCATCCTTCTTTGGTGCCAGCACCACTGGGGATGCCCAGGGACTGTTGGACTCTTGAATCAAACCTAATTCCAACATCTCTTGTACCTAATCCCTCAGAGTCTGTTTGACTCTCTCAGACACTCTATAAGGGGCCTGCCTAATAGGCCTTTGGGGTCCTGTATCCACCTGGTGATGCCCCAGGTGGGTGCACCCTGGTTTCGCAGTGAACATGTCCCCAAATTCCTGCAACACTGCTCAGATTTCCCAAACCTGGGTAGGAGATAGCTGCTGGGACAATGCTACCCCTTCCACTTAGGTGTCAGCCCAAGTCTCACTGAGGAGATCAGTCACCAGATCTCCCTTAGACTCCTCCTGAAATCCACTGCAAATGCTCAGCACAAGGGCCTCCCTATCATGTCAAGGTTTCATCA
Source organism: Protopterus annectens (assembly GCF_019279795.1). Classification (NCBI taxonomy): domain Eukaryota; kingdom Metazoa; phylum Chordata; order Ceratodontiformes; family Protopteridae; genus Protopterus; species Protopterus annectens. The sequence continues at coordinate 1,149,168,731 of NC_056732.1, read as the reverse complement.
TGTTAACATGGTACAATTTGTGCCCCTGCCTTCTGTCTAGCAGCTCCGCCATATAGATAACATCACTTACCTTTCTTACCACCTTGTAGGGTCCCTCCCAAGCTGCTTGCAACTTGTTGTGTCTGACAGAAATGAGAACCATTACCTGCTGATCTCTAGCTTGAGCATTCCTGTCATGTCACACCTTTTTCTGTTGTTGGGCTTCTGCCAGGTTCTCCTGGGCCAAGCCTATGAGTTCCCTGAGCCTTGTCCTGAGGTTTAGGATGCATGCCACAACAGACTCCATGTGAGACTCGCACTCACCTTCCCACTCATCTCAAATTAAATCTAGAGATCCCCTCACCCTATGCCCATACAGCAACTCAAAGGGTGAAAAACCTGTGGATTCCTGGGGAACCTCTCTGTAAGCAAACAACAGCTGGGGCAAATATTTGTCCCACTCCTTCCTAAACTGATCTGCAAATGCCCATACCATAGACTTGATTGTAGAGTTTAACATCTCAATAAGACCATTAGGCTGGGGATGTCAGGGGGGGGGGGGTCTTCATGTGCTTCATCCCACAGGACTTCCATAGACAAGCCAGCAGGTCTAACATGAAATTGGCACCTCTGTCAGTCAATATTTCTTTTGGGAAACCTGCCCTGCTGAAAATCTCTAACAAAGCATTTGCCACCTTCTCTGCCTCAGTGGAGGACAAAGCCACAGCCTCAGATTATCATGTAGCATAATCCACTACCGCTAGGATATACTTTTTGCCTGTGGAACTTGGGGTAGTCAGAGGCCCCACAATATCCATAGTTACCCTCTGAAATGGCTCCTCAATCACAGGCAAAGGCATCAAAGGAGCTCTCACCTTGTCTCCTGCCTTGCCTACCTTTTGTCACTGCTCACAGGTCTTGCAGTACCCTGTTACATCTCTGGAAATTCCAGGCCAATAGAAGTTCTGCATAATATGCCTCTTTGTAAATTTTATGCCCATATGACCTGGAAAGGGAATATCATGGGCTATGGCTAGAAATGCCAGACGGTAGGCTCAAGACACTACCAACTTCTGTACCTTTCACCTTCTAAACCTCTCACAGGGGTCCACTCTCTGTACAGTAACCCTTTGTCCCAGTATACAGATTCCCCCTTTCCTTGGGAATCAGGTGCCTCCCTAGATACCTGCCTCAGGTCTTGCAATCTAGGGTCTGAGAGTTGAGCCCGTCTCAACTTTCTCCTTGTAACCCTTCCCAGCTCCCTTTCCACAGGAAGTCTGGAATCCTCTGACAGTGGTGCCTCACTGTGAGCCTGGGCACTACTACTCACCTCTACCTTTGCAGTCACTCTGTCCAAGGGACCATCAGTACCCCCAAGCAGCTGTGGCTCACCTTCAGTCTCACTGCTACAGGATAGCATCCCCCATGAAGTAACCACCTCATCAGTCCTGGCTGCGAGTATGTAGTCTGTCTGGGGCTCCCCCAGGCTAGCAGACCAACATTCTTGTCTCTTAGCCTGACTGTGTTTAACTGCACAAACACATGGTACTGCCTCATCTAAATCCTTCCCTATCAGGACATGTGCAGGAGGGTAGTTTGGTACCCTTGTTGTCTCAAGACAACCTACTATTGGCATTTTGTCTTTCCTACTTACTGGCTCCCTCACCTTTTGTTCCCCACCTTGCCTCCATGGGCACTTGTATGCCACATGGCCCCACTGGTTGCATTCAAAACATTTAACCTTTGCTCCTCAACATGTACCTGGACTAGTGGCTTCCCCTGCTACTAGCAGATTCTGTTGGGGCAGTCTGTGCTGCCCACCATGGGTTTATTTAGACCCATGAGCAGTACTGGGGGTCCCATTCTTGTGCAGGGCTATCCTGCTTGCCAGGTATAGGTCTCCCTTCTTCCCCAACTCATCTGAAGTTGCACATTGTCCATCAGCTGACCAGATCCTCATGTCCTCAGACAAAGTGCTAAGAGCTTGTTCCCTCACCAAAAGGTCTGCCAGTCCTTCAAAAGTGGTGACCTGACATCCACTCACCCACCTATGGAAATAAGTGCTCAGTTCCACAACATATTCACACACACTTTCATCTGTCTTGCGTATATGTTCACAAAACATTTTCCTATATGTTTCAGGTGTTAGCTTAAACAATTCAACAAGTGATTTTTAACAGCAGTATAATCAAAACATGCGTCAGACATTTTTGACAAAACAGTTACAGCTTCACCATGGAGTAAGGGGGTCAGGAACCATACACAGAGCCTTTGGTCAACACCATACTGTTTGCATACCCTCGCAAACATATGAATGAAATTATCAAAATTATCCCCCTCTTTAAACTGCATAAGAAATTTACTGACCTTTTGTGCTTCTAAGGTACAGTTACTCCCTTCCCCATTACCTCCATGACTCTGCCGAAGAGTCAGCATTTCCCTCTCATGCTTTCTCTGCTGCTCTTTTTCCTCAGCTTCCAGGCATAGCAGTTTCTCATTTTCCTCAGCCTGTAGACTCCTCAGTCTCTCAGCTGCTTCTATCTCCAAACGCCTGGCCTCCAACTCAAGTCTCTTTAGCTCCAGATGGATTTTAAGTCCTCTGCAGAAAGGTTGAGCTGTCCATTATCCGAGGGTATTATATCTCCACTGCCAGTCTGATTGTCCTCCTGGTTGCTGTTTCTGATGCAACTGTAACCAAGGCTGCAATCAGGTCTGCCTTAGTCAGGTTTCCATGCACCAGTCCCCTAGCCTGGCACATCTCTGCCAGCTGGCTCCTTATCAGCTTTCCATACTCCTCTGCTGACATGCTGCTTGCTCACCCTACAATTGTGATCTGAACTCTTGAGTATTCACTTTGTGGCTGATTTAGAGCACAAAACACCTTCAGAGGTCACTGTACACAAGGTACAGGAATTCACTCAACCCACACCACTACAAGTTAATTAGTATTTGCCAACCAATTGATATGTGGTGTGGATATTCCACCACTGCCAAACAATTAATATGTGATGCCCGTGACCTGGCCCAGCAATCAAGGAGCCTCAATCCTCACCACCAACACCAGTGAGGGGCATCTCATATAGGAGGAAAGGATAAGAAATACACACAGTAAAGTGCAATTTCCTTTAAGAGCACACAGAGATCACAGTCAGTCCAGGGCTGGTTGCTCCCTTGCTCTCCAGGTCTGAAATAAGACTCCCCACTAGCACAGCTATGGGGTACAGATTTCAGCCAAGTGGGAAAGCTAAAACCTCCAGTACCCTCTCTGTCCAGCCAGTGCTTCATGTCCCTGGCCAAGTAGCTGACACACACACACACACACACACACACACACACACACACACACACACACACACACACACACACACACACACACACACACACACTTTGAGAAGAGTTTATACAACCACACAGACACTCCTGGGGAAGGCTGGCACAGGTTCTCCAGCTGTGCCATTTTTTTCCAGACTATACGGTAGTACCAGCTGCCACCACCCACTAATATTTATCAGCTACACAAAGGCCCTTAAAAGAGTGTCCAATTATTACTGTGCAATATTATTATCCAATTGGTAGTATAGCCAATGGCTAAAGCTATTGAAGTTGCTTTATACAATTTACCAAAGGCATGCAAGTACTCTAAAGAATATAACAGTCCACAGCACACAGGATCCAAGGCCAAATAATCCAACAGCAGGCAATAAAATCAAATTTCTTTTAATTCCAAAAACAGCACAAGTAGTCGGTTCTAAATAGAACAGCAACACAGATAAGCCAAGCGCTTTCACCCAGTATATTACTAGGCTTTCTCAAGGCAACAAACAGAGCTATCCATTACACATCAGTTTTAAATAACTAGTACAATTAAATGGTAACTCCACCCATCAATTAGAAGTTAATACCTTTGATAGTGTTGTGTTAAAAACATAGTACAAAGAGAAACAGTTTCTCAAGTTGAATATGTATGTTTGTGTAAGAAATACTTCTTAATATAGTCAATAATGGTAATAATACCCTGCAAAGTGCCTTGTCAGTGCAAAATTCATAAAAGTACATCATAAATTAAAAAAGTTTTTTAAAATTTGAAATGATTAATTATTGTTACAAGTTGGAATTAAAATTAAATCACATTTCTTATTCCAAAAACTAAAATAGATAAATAAATGGTAAATAAATCAAACTTTTTACAGTGACATTGTAAAAAATAGGGAGCTTTCTGACTAATGTCACAACTCTACCTAATAACAACAACAACAAGAAGAACAACAAGAAGGTGAAAGAAGAACAAGTGAACCTATACAAAATTAAACTAAATAGTCACATATTATAACCGTGCTCTTCTCATTTTTAGAATGCTGTTAATATTTAAGCCCTCATTCTCAAGTACTCTAAAGAGCTTAAATTATCTCTACAAAAACAGCCACAGTTGAAAGGCTTTAAAATATTTAATAACAAATAATCAAAACACAAGACAATACTTTTTACTACACAGTGCTAGTCAAGAGTTCAGAGATCACAGAGAAATACTTAAAATAATTCAGTAGCACAGTTCTGACATCACAGAAAAACACTTAGTCTAATCTTTCTAGTTTCTAGCTATTTGTAAGAGAAAACACAAGTCTAACATAAACTTACATATAGAGCAAGACAATGCTGGAGAGTTGGATGGTCAAGACAAAAATGCTTAATGCTCTCTGATTCTCTCTGTTTTTAAAATCACATTCCTGGTTCACATTACATCATTCTTCACACTTCCCTGGGTTACATTACATCATTTTTCACACTTCCCTGGGTTCCCAGGCTAACAGAAGCTACATTTACATTCTTTACCTCTGGGTAGAAACCAGAGCAATAAAGGACATTTATGCATGCAAATTCTGGCCATTAACTCTGGCCTTAAAACAATAGGCAGGATGCCCTCACTCTAGACTTGCTGACTCCGGGTTTTAACATTAAAGGGTCACAACATGCTTTACTTGGTCAGTAGAGTGCACTGATGATACATTTTTTCAAGTTCCACATGTAACACTATTTTTACCATTTAAGACAACAAGCCTGTGGTTTACATTAATATTTACAGATGACAGAATTATCTCCATAATCTATCTGGCTAGCCTGGCATCCTTCATCTATCTTCACCCAGTCTTCGCATCCTAATCTTGATTTAAAATGTCTAGCCTTCTTATAACTAACCTGGGGTGATTGTTCAATAATTGCTTTTGATGTCAAGCCTGTTAAACTTTCTAAAATAAACCAGTTCTTCCTTACTATTTGTACTTCATATACATGTCAGTTATAAGTGAGAGTGTGCCTCATACCTCTATGACTATCTCAAAAAGAATTAGAAGTACCAGCTACTTCTATTGGGGAGGCATCCCTTGTGGTCAGATTTTATGTGAATAATGACATAACCGTAGTAGTACATTCACAAAATACTTTATCTTTATGATTGTTCAATGACTCCACATCATAATGACCCCTTTGTTGGAAGTTATTTGCCATCTTATCTAAGGCACTGTTCAATTTATCATCCTCACTCATTAATTTGGCATAACAAAGCATTTGACTTCTTGGTATATTAGAAAATATAAAGTGGGGGTGCACACTACCCCTGTGTATGATAGTGTTCATTTAACTTCCTTAATACGAGCTGAAGTGCATAACTTATTCTAATCATCCTTATACAAATTAATGTCAAAAACATTCATTTTCATACACAAAACATCTATAAAAGATAAAAAATCAGCAGTACTTATAAGATATTCAATAAAATAATTAAAGTTCATTCTCATCCCAAAGTACAAATATATCATCTACAAAGTGTTTATACACAAGTAGTTTATGTGTGTGTGTGTGTGTGTGTGTGTGTGTGTGTGTGTGTGTGTGTGTGTGTGTGTGTGTGTGTGTGTGCGCGCGCGCGCGTGAGTGTTAGTCAAGCAGAATACACTCCTCTTCTCAATGTGCTAACACAAGATTGGCATAAGTTTTTGCCACTGATGTCTCCATAGCTGTGACTGATTTTTGTAAATAATAATTTTGTTTGCAAATAAATACATTATTTTTAAGTAGGTCAATAAAGTACAGGTAGTATTAATTTCCTTGGTTCTTTTGTTACTATTTTTACCAAGTTATACTCTAACATATTCCACACGAATATCATTTGGAGTCACATTAAATAATGAATCAACACCCAAGGTTATAAGCATAAAATTAGTGTTGCTGTTCAGGTTAACCCATTTTTGAATATATCTCAAAAATCATAGCTATCTTTATAAAACTTCTTCAATTTACTAATACATGTTTTAAATTATTGCAATGTAAGGAACACTGACAGATTCGGCAACCAGGAAACAAGAACCACTTCAAAATGCCATGCACGAACTCTTTAATGAATAAAATAACAGACAGATAAGCGCTTTCACGCACCGAAAGTGCGCTTCCTCAGATCTTCACTATGTTTTAAATTATTGTCCAAAAATTTTGAGATTAATTCAGTGACCCTACCCTTCCCTAACAGAATAGGAAGACACTAGTGGAACTCTGCAGAAATATGTTAATATGCTCTTGGTTTACAGTAGTAGCCCTTTATTAGAAGTCAGTGTAGAAGCAAATGAGAAGAGATGCTGGTAAATGACGGTGTGACCGCCATGGAAGAATTTGATAAACTGTTGTATGATCTAAAAAATAAATTGAGCAATTTAAAGAAGTTGCAATGGCAATGTCTCAGTTTTGATGCTTATTTAACAAGAAATATTGTGCCTTGTGGACTTTGCACCTTAAAAATGTTCTCTTCTGGTAATCAGTATCCTGAACTATAATGGTACTGGCAAATTCTTAACATAAAAATAAGTCAAAGTTATATGGAACCGATGAAGGATTTCTTTAAAACAAATTGGAAAATCCTAAAATAGAACAGATACTGCTGTAACATTACTCACTTCTCACTCGTTATTTGAACCTTAAATAACTGAGGATGGTGTAGTGGAAAATTATGTGTCAGTTTCATGAAACCTAATAATATAAGTAAACCACGTTTGTCTATTGATGATAAGCTCCTAACATTATGCATAATATGACAGCTACAGCTATAAAAAGTATAAAAAAGTCTAGATCTTCTAGACAAGAATATATTTCTCTCAGTTGAAGTGCCAGTGTATTCAAGCCACTGCATAGTCTTACAAATAAACAGCTTAGATCTGGACACATTTGCTAAGGTTGACACCCTTCCATATTTGTCCTAACACAAAAAGGGGGTGCTGCATCTTATCCTATTGATTTCAAACCTGCCAGTCCTATCAGCAGCCTCTAGAAACTTTTGAGTAACTGACCTTGGGTCCATTTCTAAAGGGCTTGATGTCAGTGTATGTGACCACCTACACTGAGAGTAAGTGTTTTGGAATCAGGACAAACTTACACTGACAGCAACTCTTTAGGTATCTTAGGTCCATTATCTTATGACATCACTGAGCTTATGTTAACAGATTTAGAATGGTATGCATTATTTAAAGGAAAAGTGCTCCTCCTCAATTTGGTCCCATTCATCAAGAA
>NC_056732.1:1149103704-1149158704 GCF_019279795.1 Protopterus annectens | reverse complement strand
TGCCATACAAACTAAGGTGCCATTCCATTAAGATGCACTTGCCCAAGCTTTTTTTTTCCCTGCCTTCTGTACACAAAGTTGATGTCATTATTATGACAAGTTTTGTTAGAACTATGTCACTTATGCCCAATATTTGGGGCACACCAAGGCTACCCATTTTGTTTCACCATGTACAGTATAATTTTTCTTAGTAGAAGTGAGTAGTCTCACTGTCTTCTGTTTTACTATATACTATACTCATATAACAAAATGCAGGACTAGATGCTTCCATTATTATTTGACATTATACCTAGCACACTGAGCACCAGCCACATAGATAAAGTACAATTGTGTAAGTTAAACTTATCATAACAGTATGTATTTGAATGAGCAATGCTACAGTAGCCTTATAAGCAAGGGTTATATCCTGCGAAGGATATAACAGCTGGACAGCTTCCAAAGCTTCAGGATACCATCTAGATGCCCAAACTGTCAAGCAGCTGAAGCTGAGCTGACTAAAAGACAAGTTTGGGTGCAAAGCCCTTCAGAGCTTTCCTGACAAAAGGGAAAAAGAGGCTGAGGCCTGAAAGGACAATGTTAGGAACAAGAAAATGTAAATGCCCCCACTCTAGCATAAACAAATACCAAAAAAACAAGAGTTGTAGTGCACAGGAGTGGCTACTGCAGCAGTGATCATTCAAACGTTTACCGTTGTGATACATTCAACATTCACAACTGTGCAATGTTCATCATATTCATCACTGCTGCAGTAGCCTTAGCTATATGAGTAGATTAACAAAGCTAACTACATTTGGAAGGGGGAAGGGGAAGAGTCCAAGATCCCCTGAAGAATGGTCCTAGCAAAGCTAAATCTGGACCTAGAAAAGGAAACAAGCTTATAGTGCTTTGTAAAAGGACCAAGTAGCTGCAACTAGAATACTTGTAGAATCCATCCCTTTTCAAAAAGCCATATATAAAGACAAGGTCCTGATAGAGTGGACCTTCCCCTGCCTGAAATAGTTTTGTTATGGTTTATTTTATTTTGCTTTGCTATGGTGAGTATAACAAAAGGTAATAGCCCTAGGGAACCATTTGGAAATAGTCTGCTTTGAAATAGGTTGTCCCTTTTTAACTTTACAAAAAATGAATAATTGATCTGAAGATCTGAAAAATTTAGTTCTGTTAAGGTAGTGCCTGATGTGTCTATGGACATCTAAGGTATAGAAAATCCTTTTGCCCTTATTGTAAGGTTAAGAAAAGAAAACAGGGAGATGGATATTTTGGTTTAATGTAAATCCAGACACCACTTTAAGCACAGAAGAAGGATTAGTTCTCCAAAATAATATCTTTATAGGTTCATAGGTAAGTACTAGGCTATCTGCCCAAGGGCATTTATAAGCCTAGCCAGAATGTGTTGGCTTTCGTCACCCCCTTAGAGTAGTTCCCTGTGCCTCTGTCCAGCAGAGCCATTAGTTCACTGCGCCACTGTCCAGCAGAGCCATTAGTTCCCTGCACCACTGTCCAGCAGAGCCAGTGCAGTGATCCCCGGGGTAAATTTTCTGTTTCCCATCCACCCATCAAGGTTTCTCTTGAAGAGTGTTAGTGAGGGGATCTGCATAATGTATACTGGAATCCTGTTCCAAAGCATGGGGTGTCTCTGGGATAGGAATCTATCCCTCCAGCATGTCCTATTTATCGTTGTGGTGAGGTTTATATTTCTAGAGCGTGTGGCTCTCTAGGATTTGTTTTTTTTTTTAGGTGGAGCATGTCCATTGATTCTGGGTTGGACATGGCCTTGTATGTCAGGCAGAGATCACCTCTGAGAAAGCGGTATGCAACCGAGTACAGCTGGAGTTTCTTGAGTTGGGTTGCATAGGGCACCTGTTTGAGGCCAGTAATCCTCTTGGTGAGGTAGTTTTGTGGCCTTTCCAGCTGTTGAAGGTGTCTTGTAAGGTACATCCTAAATGGGGCATTGTATTCTATGATGGGTCTAATGAGTGATAAGTAGAGAGGCACAATAACCTTTTTTGTTCTAGATGCGAACCCTTTTGTGATTAGGTGGGCCACATAGGATTTTCTAACCACCTTGGCAATATGATTATCAAAGGAGAGATTTTACTATCTACTTGGGTCTCCAGATCCCTTATTACATTTTCTATATTTAGGGGGCTACCACCTATGTGGTAGTTTGCGGGTACTTTGTTTTTTCTAAAGGGGATGACTATGCACCTTTTGGCATTTAGCTTGAGGCCATGATTTTGACATCAGGTATCTGTCTCACTGAGACTCATCTGGGAGGGTGTCTGTATCAGCCGGAGAATCAATTATGGCCCCTAGTTTGCAGTCATCTGTGAACTTGGTCAGCCATAGTCCTCCTATGTTTGCCTGTACCTCTGAGAAGTATATACCGAACAGGAGGGGTCCTAGGACTGAGCCCTGGGGGACACCACTTGTAACCAGTTTAGAGTCGGACATAGAGCCTGCAACTCTCACCATGTGGGTTCTATCCATGAGCCAGTTGGCAACCCATCTCATGATGTAGGGGTTTATGTTCAAGCTGGTGAGCTTGTCTATAATACTAGAATGGGTAGTAGTGTTGAAAGCCTTTGCAAGGTCTAGGTAGGCTGTGTGGACTGTCTTTCCCTCATCTAATGCCTTGGTAACCGTCTCAAAGAAGTACACCAGGTTTAGGAGGCATGCTCTGCCCTTAACAAAACCAAACTGGGTAGGGTCCAAGGTTTGGAGGTTCCCAATGTCTCTGTTAATGAGTTCCATGATGATGCATCCCATAGCCTTGCAAACCAGGCTAGTCAGGCTTATAGGGCGATAGTTCCCGGGGACCATTGTGGCTCCACCTTTGTGAAGTGGGATAATTGTTGCTGTGCATCACTCAGTGGGTACATAGCCTGTAGAGAGGCTGAGTTTGAACAGTGTGTTTAGGTGAAGGGTTAGTTCATTTTGGAGCTCTTGTAAGACACAGCCTGGGACCCCGTCCGGTCTCATTGAAGCTGTGTTTTTGGCTTTGGATAGGGCTGTTTTAACCTGTGTGTCGATGATTGATGGGACCCTACATTCTTCTGGTATGGTTATGGGCCCTTTAGTGGGTGAGAGGGGGGCGAAGTTTGCACTAAATCTGTCTGCCAGAATGTTTGTAATATCAGTCAGTTCAGTGTATTTTGTTGCCATTCTGCACTAACTCAAAGTAGATCTGAGAATTTCCACTTAGGTTCTTGATATAGCTAAAGAAAGCATTGTGGTTATCTTTGGAGTCATTGGCAATTTTTCTTTCGAAACTAGCCTTGGATGATTTAATGAGGGATTGCAGTTTCTTGCTGATACTGATCAGGGATGTCTTTCCTTCTTGGGATTTTACTCTTTTCTGTAGTAGCTTCCTCCTTCTGTTGTATAGCTTGTTTATGGCAGGGGCCCACCAGGCTGGTTTCATTTTCTTGGAGGAGTGAGTCTTGGTTTTACTTGGGATAGCACAATCCATGCATTCCTGCAGATGCACATAGAGTGCCTTTGTAAAGGTTTCAGCAGCTTGGACAGCATTGTCCTTTAGCATGGGGGCTGTGAACCTTTCCACCTCGGTCTTAAGTAACGTAAAGTTTGCTTTTGAAAAGTTTTTCATGGTGGTTTCCTTGATTGGGGTTGGGGGCAGAATGTCGATATCCAGAGTGATTAGTCTATGGTCTGATCTAACCAGCAAGGGGTTGACCTCCGATGTGGAACATCAGTCGCCCATGTTGGTGATGACCAGGTCCAATATGTTGTTCCCTCTGGTGGAGGTGTTGACCAGTTGATCCAGGGCATTCCAGTTTATAAATTCTAGGAAGCGTTGGGCAAGGGAGTTAGTACTTGAGTAGTTCTCCCAGTTTATGTTTGGGTAATTGAAATCACCCAGTATTAAGGTGTTTGGTAGGACCTTCATATTTCCCAGTGTCTCCAGAAATGCAGAATGGGGGTCCTGGGCCATGGTGGTTGATCTGTAGCAAGCTACAATTTGGATTGCAGTTTTGCCCATTGTTAGTTGCACATGGATGATGTCTGATGCATTGTGCTGCACCACTAACCTGGAGGTGTGGGTATCCTTGATGAATATGGATACACCCCCCGCCTTTTGTGTTTTGGTCCTGGTTTTGTGGCTGAAAGGTATGGTATGAGTTATAGCCTAGTAGTGCTGGGGTGCTCTCAGGAGCCTTAAACCAGGTTTTTGTTACTGCACAGATGTCAATGTTCTCCATACTGAGGAGTGCCTTGAGTGTGTGCATTTTGAGGTTTAGACTTTTGGCGTTGAGTAGCATTACCCTCAGTTTTTGGTTACTTGGGCTATTTATGGTGGTGGGTTTGTCTTTTGAGCCTTGTCTAAAAAAGGCACTATGGGGGTGGGAAGAGCCTTGGCCAGTACTCAAAAGCCTAAGGGTGACAGGTACAAGCAATCTCTTGCGAAGCAACGTGGCTTGTCCAGCATGTCATCCCAGGCAGACAGATACTGGATCCCTTTTGAATTACACCAGAAACTTAGCCAATTGTTGAAATTGATAATTTTTTCTTTATACTGTGGCATCATTCTTGGTGAGGGCAGGACGCTACTCAGAGTCAGGGTCATATTGGCCTGGGCTACATGATCAGAGAGCTCTTCCATGTCTCTTTTCATGTAGTCCAGGGAGGTACGTCTCAGATCATTCACACCAACATGGACAATGACAGAGTTTTGTTTGTACTTGTTCTGGAGTGACCTGAGTGATTGTGTTATGTGGCATCTGACAGGCAGCTAACTGTAACCTTCTCCTTGTCCAGCCTAGTTAGTGGGACATCAGTGTGCCTGACTATAGAGTTGCCTATTACTAGTGTTTTGGGTATGTTATTTTGCATTAAGGGCTGTGATTGTGTGGCACACTGATTATGTGAATTGTGTGTTTCATGGTTGGTGATGGGGTGTGGAGGTTGCTTGGATGTCTGCTTTGGAGGTCTCTGTTGCTTTTGCAGATTTTTATTTACAGCCTCTGAGTATGTTTTCATGTATTCATGTGTGTTATTTGCCGGTGTTAGTTTATTAGGTCTATGTGAGATTGGTGGTGTGTTGCAAGTATTACCCTTCTTCTCTTGACTGTCAGTTCCAGTCTTGGGTTGAGAGAGCTTTGCCTCCAGTTTGGCTGTATAATTGTATCTCTCACATATATTAGTGTTTGGTGGTAGGAGGAGAGGGTTGTCTGTGTACTTGAGGCAGTTGTAACATTGCCTCAAAATGTCCAGATTCACCAGTTGGACTGGAGTGTACACCGGAAACTGCCCTTTGGACATGCCTGAATAGGTAGAATAAGCTGTTTTTTCTGATTGGCTGGTGGGGACGAATAGAGAGCCTTGTCCTTCTGGACAGAATAGGGAGATCTAGTGCTAGGGTTAATTAGTACTTGCTATGAGTTTTAAGCAAGTGCTTGACTGTGAAATGAATGGTTTGAGTGCTAAAGTTAAAGGCTTGTCTAGTTCCAAGGGAAAAATTGAAGAGTAGACTTAGTGGAGCCAAGAAAAGTTTAACTCTAGCTAAATGGCGCTGCCCAGAGCACAAATGCGTTTTTTATAGCAGGGAAGTGAAAGAGATAGAAATTAGCCCAAAATGGCTGATAAACTACTAACTTCTGGGCTGAAACCCCTCCACCTGGGACAGATAGGCTGCTCAAAACTCCCCTCTCTCACAGGTGAACAGAGAAACTTCCTTCTACCCAAGTAAGGCATGGGCAACACAGAAACTTGTAACTCAGCCCTGGATTCAGCAATAACCTGAAAATTGGACTATTCTAGTTCAGAAAGGCGGGTATCAAGTATATATATATATATATATATATATATATATATATATATATATATATATATATATATAAAACCCAAAGAAACGGAAGAACAGTGCAAAACGCAAACTAATAAACAATCCACAAAGCACTGAATAGAGGAGAAGCCAGGCACCGGACAGCTGAAGTAGAATGGCAAGGTTTATTGAAGCAACCCAAACACAAACGTGAACGTTGTGTTTGGGTTGCTTCAATAAACCTTGTCATTCTACTTCAGCTGTCCGGTGCCTGGCTTCTCCTCTATTCAGTGCTTTGGGAAGTATATATATATATATATATATATATTTTTCAGAAAATATTGTAGATACAATCAAAACAACACTAAATGCACAGAAAAGGCTATTGCACTTTAGTGTGTAGCCTACAACAGTTAAACAGATTATTTAAACACAAAAATGACTTAATTCAAGTGCAGGCAGCAAATAAGTACAATATGTAGCAATAACAAACTTTTTAAATCACAGATTCACTAAAAAAATGGCGTTTTAGCCGGAATTAGTTAAGACAGCAAGAAAAACAGAAAAGTGATACTTAATCACTTCAAAGTCACTCTTTTGTCTCTCTGCTGCTGTAGACTCTGCAAAATACCTGGAAGGCACTCGCTGAGTGGAATACAAGTGTACAAACTGCACAAATGCGGGTTTTTTTTAGCAGGGAAGTGAAAGAGATAGAAATTAGCCCAAAATGGCCAATAAACTACTAACTTCTGGGCTGAAACCACTCCTCCAGGGACAGATAGGCTGCTCAAAGCTCCCCTCTCTCACAGGTGAACAGAGAAACCTCCTTCTATCCAAGTAAGGTATGGGCAACACAGAAACTTGTAACACAGCCCTGGATTCAGCAATAACCTGAAAACTGGACTAAACTAGTTCAGAAAGGTAGGAAACAAGTATTTTTTTTGTTTGTTTTTTGTTTGTCTGTTTTTTGTTTTCAGAAAACTGAGCAGATACAATCAAAATTAGCCCAAAATGGCCAAAAAACTAATAACTTCTGGGCTGAAACCACTTCTCCAGGGCTAAATAGCCTGCTCAAAGCTCCCCTCTCTCACAGGTGAACAGAGAAACTTCCTTCTATCCAAGTAAGGTATGGGCAACACAGAAACTTGTAATACAGCCCTGGATTCAGCAATTACCCAAAAACTGGACTAAACAAGTTCAGAAAAGCAGGAAACAATAATATAATTTTTTTCAGAAAATAGAGCAGATACAATCAAAACAAAACTTTACCCATTTAACCAGTTAAAAAGCTTAAAACTGAACCCTGTTCCAGCAGTCTTCAATCAGACAAGTTCTAACTGCACAGTCCTGCCACTAGGGTACAGAGAAACCTTCTCCAAAAAAGACGTCCTGAATCAGTGCACAAGTTATACAAACACAGCTAGATCCAGCCAGCCTGTATCTAGTCTATGCTACAGCAAACAAGGCGTACTGATTTCAGAAAGAAACAGTTCAAGTAAGCATGCGCAATAAGCCTTTAACCAGAAATTCCCAGCTCAGAAGGGCAGAATCTAGCCTCTCCTCCCACAAGAGTGCAGACCACAAACCTTCTTAATGTAAAATAACTGGCCTGAAGCCCAAGTGCTTAACCCAGAATTAATACACTTTTAGAATAACAGACACTGAGCCTTCAATCAACAGTTCGCAATGTAGAAGGATGTACGCTACTTGTCCTGCCACAACAGTGCAGACCACAAACCTTAATGTAAAACAACTGGTTTGAAGCCCAAGTGCTTAAACCAAGGGCCTTAGAATAATAGTTACAATTTAATCAGGCTACTAACAAGTTAGAATAACAGACACTGAGCCTTCAATCATCAGTTTCCAATGTAGAAGGATGTACGCTACTTGTCCTGCCACAACAGTGCAGACCACAAACCTTCTTAATGTAAAACAACTGGTTTGAAGCCCAAGTGTTTAAACCGAGGGCCTTAGAATAACAGTTACAATTTAATCAGGCTACTAACAAGCAGTAATAAAGGCAGCAGAATAAATTCAATTGAGTAATTTTAAGAAGAGGCAAAAGCAAAATAAGGTAATAAAGTAGGAAGAAACACAAATACAGTAAAGCAGATGAAGTGCAATTTTTTTTTTGAGAGGGAGGAAACAGAGCAGATTAAGATGCTATAGGGGAATGTCCTTCTCAAGTGCTCTCTCTGTACACCTCAGAGGAGATGGGACTGGTAGGAGTATCCAAAATCAAAATATGATCTCACTGTACTCAGTTGAGTGAGCAAATGAGATGGGTCCAGGAGGAGTGTGCAAAAAGAGATTTACAGCAGGGGCGGGCAATTCCAAAGCCACCAAGATTAACACCACAACAGGAAACGGGGGGGGGGGAGCTAACTATAGAGAGACAGAGACACAATATTTACTGAATCAAAGACACACAATATTTACTGACTCAAATATTAAATAAGGGCAGAGAAAAGTATACTTAAATCAGCTTGTGTCCAGTTGATATATGCAGACAAGTCTCAGTAGTCAACAACTCCGATTTAAAATGATTACTAGAAATGTAACCAACACAGATTTTAATGCTAGCAGAAACCCCCAAGCTAACTAAAACTAACAAAGGAATTTCAAAGCAGTCTAACAAATTTCAGTGAGCCCAGATGGCTACACCTTTTCACACTTCAGGCAACTTAACTGCAGAGAGACAAAGACATAATATTTATTGAATCAAAGACAGACAATATTTACTGACTCATATCTTAAATACGTGCAGAGAAAAGTATACTTAAATAGCTCATTATGAAAAATTAGATAAGATTGACTCACCATAAGAGCTTGCAACTCAGATACCCTTCTTGCATCAGACATAGCAATTAGTAAAACTGTTTTCCACATTCAGAACTTCAAGTCAGCCAGATTAGCTGGTCAAATGCAGCAAGCTTGTTTAACACAAAATTAAGATCCCACAGATGGGCCACCAGGTTGCTTGGGAACCTCATGTAAAATTCCTTTCAAGAATATTTTGACTTCAGAATGCATTAAAAGAGGATGTTCCATGGGCAGACATGGTGAAATGTCTGATAAATGAACCTTAATAGAGCAATTAGAAAGGACATAGGATAGAAAGTAATACAAATATTGTAGAACTAGAAAAAAGACCTGAATGGGTGTTGGTTAGGTTGTTGCAACCAAACAGAAAACCTTTCCCGTATGCTAATATATGATTTTCCAGTAGCAGGCTTTCTTATCTCCATTATTATCTGTTGCATGACCTCAGTAAGCAAGTGGCTAAAATGAAATAAGACCTTATCATCCAGGTAGTCAGTTGAAGTTGAGTGGAGTCAGTATGAGTCAAACACCAATGTTCTTGTGTAAGTAGATCCAGTCCATGAGGAAGCTTGTGGTAGTTGCTCCTGGCCATTTACAAAAGAAGGGAGAAATACTGCTGGTTGGGCCAGAAGGGAGTCACAGCAATGATCTTGGGGGATTCCTTCTGAATCTTCAGAAGTACCCAGGAAATTAGTGAAAAGGGTGGAAAGCATACAGGAAAAGAATATGTACCTGTCTTTCAGGCCTTCTTACATGGAGTCCTGGAGCAGAATTGTGACAGTTGATTGCTCAGAGAGGAGGCAAAGATATCTACCTGAGGAACTCCATACAGATGGATCACATTTTGGAACCCCTGATCTAGTTACCATTTCTGAGGGTTTGCTCTGAATCTGTTCAGCTTATCTGCCCCACAATATTGCTCTGATGGAATGCAGGATGCCTGTAGATTGAAGTTATACCAAGAAGCTGTATGCCAAGCTAACATGGCTAGTCTGAAAAGGGAATATGACCTGGATCCCCCTTCCTTATTTATGTACCACATGACTGTGGTATTATCTGTAACCACTTGAGTAGGTCACAGAGACCAAAAATGGTTCAGAGAGTTGAGTGCCTTGATCAGGGCAAGCATCTCCTTGATATTTATATGCTTGAATCTGTTCTTGGTATCCAACACCCCTGCACTTTTATCCCTCCTGAAACTGCTCCCCAAGCAAAGTCTGAAGGGTCTCTGTTGACTGACTGCTTTGGAGCAGGAAGGGAAAGGGGAGACCTGGATTTAAGGATATCTGTTGTCTTCACCAAAAGATTTCTCTTCTGACAAACCCCTTTACTGAGATTTGAAAATAAAAAATGTGTTCATGCTGGGACTGAACAGATTTTAGCTACCACTGTATTTTTCGTATGTGGAGTTTTACCAGAGGTGTCAAGAGAAACATAGATGCCATGAGATCCAAAATCCTGAGGTATCCTGATAAAGATCTATTTTTTTTCTGTGAAAGAAAAGTTGTTTGAACTGAGGTGTATAGTTGACATTTCAGGAACACAAGCCTGTGTGAAGGAGTCAAGAAATACTTTTGTATGTTGTCTTGAAATCCCAGCTTGAGTTAGAGATCTCTCACCTGAGAGAGAGAGAGAGAGAGAGAGATTTCAGAAATTTTGAAAAAGACTATGCAAAAATAAGCAAGTGATTTAAATATGGTAAAATGTGGATACTCTGTAGCCTGTAATAGGCTATTACTGGAGCTAGACACTTTGCGAACACTCTTGAAATAGGTTATAGGCCAAAGGGTAAGGTAGTGACCTGATAAAGTGATTCAAGCATACAGAATTTTAAGAAACGTCTGAAGTCTGGATGAATAGGGATGTGATGATAAGTATTTTTTTAATTTTAGTGTCGCCAGGAAACATGAAAGAGGAAGAAGATGTAACAGGTTATGAAGTGACATAGTTTTGAATTTGGGCACTATCACAAACAGATTAAAGGAAAGAAAGATCAAGAACAGGTCTTCAAGCATTTTCTTTCTTTAGCACTAGGAACATTCTTGAATAAAAAAACCTTTGAACTTCTGGGAAGGAGGAATTGGTTTTATTACTCCTTAAGGCAGCATGGGATGAAGAACAGGTGGAAATAAAAGAGTCTGATCTAGAGAATGAGGAATTCTCCCTTGGAAAGGAGAACTTCCTCGCACTCCCATCTGTAAGTATAATAAATTATTTTCAGGAGCCATTTGTCTGAAACAATCTGTTGACAAAGAGAAAAATGAAGATTAAAACTTTCTGGAAGAAAAAATATGTCAGGGAGGGAGGCGGTGACAAGGTCTCTGGAATGATCGTTTAGACTTTTTGGAGTGTCCTTGGTTTTGAAAGATTTGAGACTTTGCTTTGAAACAGACTTTTGCCATTTCTTCTTAAATGTCTGTTTACCTCTATTTTGTTGAGACTGTTGATTCTGTTTCTACCAAAAGTGAATGAGGGGATAGAAAATCCCTTGGAAGAATCGTAAAAAGAGGGCTGAAAAATGTAGAGATTTATTGGATCAGTTTTCGCCTTTCATCATACTTTTTGATCAAATACCAAATCTTCTAGCAGGGGACAATTTAAAATTCTCATTTTAACATCATCTGGTAGGTTCTGAGAATGCATCCAAGGAAACCTTCACAAAAGAGTACCAATGGCCATAGCCTTGGAAGAAGTATTAACAGAGCCATACACAAACTACAAACAATGAATAGTGACGTGTGAAATAGAAGAATCTAAGTTATTTAAAGCACATATTTCCTAACAAGAAGAAACTGGAGATCAAACATTCCTCGTGCTTTCTCAATTTGTCAGCACAAACTTTAATACATGAGCCTGATAATTCACAATTATAAAAATCAAAGTTGCAGAAGTATTACCTTTTTCCATACCTATTGATACTTTCCCCATCCTTATCAGAAAGAATAGGATTGGAAATAACTAAGTTCTTGGCAGCAGTGGGATCAACTAAAGCTGTATCTTCTGTGTTATGTTTGGGAATAGTATATAAAAATGTGAAAGACTGTGTATAAAGTGTATAAAAGATGAGTGGTCTGAGATACGACAAATGGACACAGCAGAGTCACCCACCTGCAGCTGAGGCAAATTATTAGCCTTCTGTGGTGGCAAAGGCTGTTCATTTATTTTTTTTTACTTTTTGTGGCTGGAAGAAGGACCAACCATGGGACTGGTAATCTGCTCCATCCTCCTTTCCAAGGAAGACAAGCAGCAATTGCCAGTGAACACTACCAGTACATAAAGGTTACATTTTGACAGAAAAATTATTTTATTTATTATTTTATTTTATTTTACATTTGTTGACCAGGATAGTCTGTCTGGGTGTGAACACATTTTCAGCAGAGGCCCATGGAGAAAATCTCCAATAAAACAAGAACAACATTGACAGGTACAGTATTGGTTTTACATAGAATTTAACAGAAATATCCAGAGACAATAAAGAAAATGCAATATGCAATAGGCACTTTAGTGAAAAGGAAAAAATGACAAAAAGCACTTTCAAACTCTATACCAGCCCCAGAAAACTGACTGGGAAAATGAGTGCTCCATGTAAAATGACATTGCAGTCTCAATAAAGTTCATCAAAACACAACAATTCTAGCTTTAAAATAACATTCCTGAAGTGGAAAGTAATAAAACGTCACCAAAATAAGATTTTTTTCCCGGAAGGGAACTTATCTGTCCAGCAAAAGAAAGCATAAGCTGACTGTCAATCCTCAAAAGCCTCAGATGAGCATACTCTTCAGTGGCAGTAAAGCTCTGAAGGGCTTTGCATCCAAAATTCTCTTCTAATCAGCTGCCAGAAGTTTGGGTGCATGGAAGGTGCTCTGAAGCTTTGGAAGCTCGCCTGTTGTTATATCCTTGGCAGGCTGTAACCTATATAGCTAAGGCTACTGTAGCAGTGATCAATATGATGAACATTGACTCTACTTACTTAGATAAGAAGCAAAAAGAACCAGTTACATTAAAGATGCAAACTATGTATGTACCAGTGTTCCAATCACTGCCATTGAAGTTCTCTAGGAGTAAAGCTTTTACTGTAATTTACACTGCTTTTTATATGGGAAATAGGAAAGTATATATTGCTTGTTCCTGCTATGTATACATTTGATCTGATGAAGCTCTGACAAAGGCAAAAGTTCTCATCTCATGTTTTAGATTAAAAAAAAAACAGTGGTTTAAACAAGCAATACCAACTTGAATCCTTTTCATTTACTTCTAAGAATGTAACGTGATCTTTGACATACATCTTACATACGTTTTGACAAGTCTGTTTTAATAATTTGTATGCTGATACCAAGAATATTATTTCCTGTACAACTAGTTTTCACTTTTTTATCAGTCTATCTATATATAAAAAACAAAGTGTAAAAAGGTCACACAGACAAGCCATTCAGTAAAAAAAAAAAACGCAACAAGAAAGACCTAGCTAATCTAGAGTCTTCACTGTTTAATACCTTAACTCATTCAAGCCTATAGTGCCTTTTTTGTATACTTCCCATTAATACCTATAGATCCTTATGGTGTCCAGACCTTTCTTGAGTTTGACTTCTTTAATTATGTGATTTGCCAGCTTATGATAAACAGGATTAGAAAGGGCATGGAGTTATTATTAAAATGACAATATGATTGTTAATTTAGGATGTTCCACAGTAGAAAAAAGCTTTGGTCACCTTATGCTTTTTAAGTTGATTTTTCAGAAAATGCAATGGAATGCAAGGATGTGTTCAGGCTGTAAGAGGTGCAGCATTCTACACCACATAGGTGTTATTGTGTCAAACCTCCCTTTGTAGAGATCCATGGGATATATGCAAAGGACCCCTTGAGGGCCTACCAGTGTTTTAGCTACATGGCTTCTGAATGCCCATGACTTTTTACTTTTTACTCTGTGTTTCTAAATTATAGAAAAAAAACATCCACTTATGCTGCACTCATGCTGTCATAAAAATGGCCGAAACATGCATTTCTACAGCTAGTGCAATGTAGCTTTATTGGTCTGACTATACCTTTAAGGGGTTTAATGAATTGCACATTGAATATTCTAACTTTGTTATGTTTCCCTTACAGTTTTTATTGAATTAAACTGATCTTTTTACCCTTCTGTCAGCATGTTATTTTGGCTATTTTGCAGGCATCCTAATGCTTATGGACATTCATCTTTATTTGTATGTCTGTGTTTCTAAAGTAAAGACAGGTCTACTGATGCTTTTCTGATGAGGTCAGAAAAAAGTCCAAAGCAAGGCAGTCTACAGCTAGTGGTGGTGGTGAGGGGGGCTTAATTGGCCTAAATGTACCCATAACAAGTAAAAAGTCATGGGCATTCAGAAGCCATGTCGCTTAAGCAATAATATGTCTTAAAGAGGTCATATGCATACATCCCATGGGCCTCCACTACAGTAGGTTTTACACAATAAAACCCTCAGCTTGGCTGTGTCATTCTTGCAGTTTTTACTGAATGGTTTGACCTTTTATCCTTTGGAATGAATGTTATTTCAGATATTTTGCAGTCACCCTAAAATTTATGGACATCAGATTTGATTTTACGCTCTGTGTTTCTAAAGCATAGCCAACCAATCTAGTTATGCTGTACTGAGATGAGCAGGTCAGAAAAAAGCCTACACATTACCTGTATATAGCTAATGGGGCTTGTCGTTGTTAGCCTGAATGTACTCATAAAAGCTTAAAGAGAAAAACATTGTGGGTCTTTAGAAGCAATGTAGCTCAGATAATGGAATGTCCTTAAGGGGTCATTTGCACATATCCCATGGGCCTCCTCTACAAGAGTTTTAAGGTATTATACAATGAAGACTATAGCATACTTGTATCTTCATTGCTGTAAAAACATATATGGATATGTGAGCGTGTGTGTGTGTGTGTGTGTGTGTGTGTGTGTGTGTGTATGTAAATATATATTCATGCATGCATATATGTGTACATATATAAATATATATGTACTCATGGCTGTATCTTCATTGGTGTAAAATATATATGGATGGGTGTGTGTGTGTGTGTGTGTGTGTGTGTGTGTGTGTGTGTGTGTGTGTGTGTGTGTGTGTGTGTGTGTGTTAATATATATTCACGCATGCATATATGCGTCCATATATAAATATATACGTACACACACACACACACACACACACACACACACACACACACACAGGTGACATTCGTTTGATCTAAAGTCAAAATACTTACAAGCTATTTCTAACAGAAAATGCAGAATATCAAAAATGTGTAATTTGCCCTTCTTCACTGTTGTGAGATCGTGGAGTTGGTATATATGTTTCAGCACTGGGAGGGTGGGGGTCAGGCTGACTTGTCTCCCATATATATATATATATATATATATATATATATATACATATATATATATATATATATATATATATATATATATATATATATATATATATATATATATATATATATGTATGATTATAGATGTGCTGTGTATGAAATGAGCAAGAAAAGCTTCAGATCAGCTTTGATTTACTTGTGAATGCCAGTCTGCAAGTACTGGGATTCAAATCAGAGTATGTTCCCACAGGAATGTTACAATAAAAGAAGCGTTTTAAGAAAAGACAGTATGTGTTTAAGATAATGCAGTAGCATTATAATTTGTACTTATCTTGCCCACAAAATCTATTGTAAAAGACTAGACAGACTTGTTTGTTTAAGATGTCTTCCATGTTTGGTCATTCCTTCATTTTTTTCAGTGATATAATTATAAAATCAGATGTGCACCACAGTAAATTACACAGACATAAATGCCATGTACATTAAAAGATGTGGAGTATTACATAAATTAAAGGCAGCCATGGAAAGGCATAAAATAAGTGTTTAAGTTGTGAGCAACCAAAGAAAGGCTGCAAACCCTCTAAGCACCCCTTCCCAAGTGTCACAATTCATAATGTCTAACCAGTATTTCAGGGCACTTTTTTAACTTCTACAATATTCTATCACTGGCCACTGAAAGATAAATCTCATATAGATTCTGAGTTTTTTAGTAAAAAGTGGAAATGTGTGACATCTGAGTCACACAAGAAACAGTTTATTTACTTTTGCAAAACGTAGTACTTGATGCACCAAGCTAGTTGTCTTTTTTAAACTTTCTGGTACCTGTAAAACAAAGTTTACTCTGTACTTCAAATCTTTCCTTCTTATTTTACTGTTGTCTCATAAAGTTTGTATCAATCAGCCACCACCCTTTCTGTAGAAAAGAAAATTAATTCCTTTAAGCTGACAACTTTACATCTTCAAAATGTATTGCTTTGGTCTCCATATTCATGGTCATGAAAATGGTTTAAATAATTATCTGATATGAAGTCATGTGAGTTTACCAAAACAGACTTTTTGGAATTTTATTGCTTATGACTAATAAGTTAAAACATAGGCAAGTCATGATATTGTCTAAGCAGACAGAAATAAATCAGCACAGACTGACTACAAACATGAAGAGCTTGGCACATCTAGTCTCCACATGTCCCTGTCTGTGGGATAACCTATAAGTTCTAGTTAAACATTACCTTACGTTTTTATGCCTCTGTTTGGTATGTCTATATGATGCCTTTCTGAATTCCCTGTCTTTACATTTTACCTCCTAAGGAAGGGTTTTGCAATCAGTCTCAACACTGCCAGTGTCAGCACTCTCACTGGAAATTCAAACCTTTCATTTCAAGCCACAGAGACACATTGCATCTAACCAGAAGAATGTATTTGCTTAAGTACCCACATGCTTGGGTACCCACAAATAAAGCTGTATATCTTCCTCACCTTAAAGTACTCTGTGAGCTGGCACAAAAACACAGTTTTAATGGCAACCGTTTACTTCTAAATAAGTAGGTAGGAAATGAAAGGAAGCTACCCAACATATTCTTTTACTTGGATTCCCATGATTACTATGTATCAGACAACTTATAACACTTTAAGTAAGATCCTTAGTTAGTTATATGTGACTGTGGTTGTTATTTTTCACCTTAGCAGATTTTAAAAGGTTAGCCTCTTAGCCTAAACTTGCTAGCATGGTTTTATTTTAGATGATTTACTACAGATCCTGGCTAGTTTAGAAGACTTGGGTTCCAGATTTCACTTGTTTTTCATTGCCTCTTTTACTTTCTTGTTTGATACTGCAAAGAGTTCATCTCTCCCTTGTCTTTCTGGCAAGACTGCAAAGGCATGCACTATGTGTACTCACACAGCTGACTAACTGTTTAATATTAAAATCAGAGAAAAAGCTAAGAAAGTCCTTTTTGTGTTTGCACTTAAGTTCCCTAACTGATTTATGCATTAAAAACATGTTTCTTTGTTGCATTGCCTGGTTTTACTTTTTTAGTTCATTATCTGTTCTGAGTGAATTTCTGCTTTGAGTAAATCTGTTTGGTTTGGTGTATTTTCGATTAATTAGGTATTGGTCTAAATGAAAGTTTGACTAATTACATGAAGTCCTGAGTAGCTTTAAATGTCCTTTGTTTGTCATTGTTTTCTTGCTTATTACCTATGTGGAGAGCTAGGCTGAGCACAGCACATCGGTAGTTTCATTTACATACTGGGTAATACATGAAAGTACATTCTATCCCCTTGTACTTCTGAAAGGGTACCATCTTCTAAACTCTGTGAGTGTGTTATCTGTGTATGCTGTGTATAAGCAGCTTTCTCTGGGTCGCACTGAGGTGAGCTGACTTGAACAGATTTCTGCAATCCTTCCATTTGCTGCATGGTCCAGTCCAACAAACCACTCTCCTATATTAATCTCCTTGCCCCATATTTAGTTCCTCACTAGCCTTGATCACATAGCAGCAGTGTTTTTTATAAGGAGACAACAGACTGAGCCTCGTTCTATTGCTGGTCTTATAGCACATGGTATCTGAGGAAAGAACTGTCACATATTCACTGAAAATGAACTGCTACTTAACTTAAATGAGTCTATCTCTGAGAGGTCCAAGTATTTAACTAAGCTGGGGACATCCCCTCTCTCAAGTAGCATATAGTAACTCACTGTTATCTTAACCTCCATCCTCACCTACTCAACATCCACATACTTTTAACAGAAAGCCGGTTTCTGCTGATACGTTAAAAATACCAAGCCTCCTGAACTCCTATATCTGGGCATCAGTTTAAACCCTCAGATGGCCTCCTGGATGCTACCCAACATCAACAGGTCTGAATCATTATACAGCACTCTCTGATACTACAATAAACAAAGCAAAAAAGGGGTCTCATAACTTGCATGAAAATGCCTTTAAGGCAACAGGACCAAGCTTGTACATCTGTCAATGTCCTGGTCATCGGTAACCCTATTGGTAGATACACAATTACCCCACCCACAGGACTGAGCAAAGGCAGAGTGACAGCTGCCTGTCAAGTGCCAATATCCACAATGTCCCTAGGGCCCTCAAATGTCTTCTCCCATGTATTCATCTGTCTGCATCATTGCACATGTGGGAGTGAATGACTTTAGAATGTACCTCCTTGGATCAAATGAAGAGGGATATAATGGGTCTCTCAGAATATGCATCTGAATTGGGCATAAAACTAGTACTGAGCAGTATCCTACCATTGCCAAGACTGATGCCCAATACAAGCAAATGATGAAATCCAACAGAGAGGTGTGTGGCAAAACAACAGCACTGCAAAAACTGCTTGAATAAGAAGTCCTTTTATTCGAAAAAGTACTGAATAAAACAAACATAAGTGCTTTAACAGTGTATCCCACTGCTTCCTCAGACATATTTACAGAAAGCTCTATCAGGTCCATTTAAATACTCCTGTTGCAGTCAGTCAGTTAATTAAGTTAAGCTAGATCATCCTTCCTTAAAGGTACATACATAAAAACACTTTTGGATAACATGAAAAGTGCTTTAAAACATGAAAGTGCTTTAAAATATATAATTTAAAAGATACATAGAATATATATGAATAAAGATGATGATTATATATAGAAAATCTTTTGATATAGATATAATTAAATGAGCTGACGTTTTTGCAAAATACTAAAAATGTATGCTTACATATGAACTTAAAAGCACATTCACAAGATATACTCACACTCATATTCTTATGTATATATTTCTATACTTTGCTTTTATCCATATATATCCATACATTTCATTTAGTTCATGGAGTATGTTCAGTCCTTCTTCATGATCCTAACTTTTGTGATGTAAAAATTTAATACTCTTCATATATATCTTTCTTTTGGTCCATCAGTCCATCACATCACCTGTATAAACCCATCACTGTTTTTCAGATTTTAATACAAACTTTAGACATTAATCCAGAATATATTGTGTGAGTATATCTTGTGAATGTGCTTTTAAGTTCATATGTAAGCATGCATTTTTAGTATTTTGTAAAAACATCTAACCTTATTTAATTATATTTATATCAAAAGTTTTTCTATATATAATCATCATCTTTATTCATATATATTCTATGTACCTTTTAAATTATATATTTTAAAGCACTTTCATGCTTTAAAGCACTTTTCATATTATCCAAAAGTGTTTTTATGTATGTACCTTTAAGGAAGGATGATCTAGCTTAACTTAATTAACTGATTGACTACAACAGGAGTATTTAAGTGGAACTGCTAGGCCTTTCTGTAAATATGTCTGCGGAAGCAGTGAGATACACTGTGAAAGCACTTACGTTTTTCTTGTGTTTTATTCAGTACTTTTTCAAATAAAAGGACTTGTTATTCAAGCAGTTTTTGCAGTGCCGTTGTTTTGCCACATACCTCTCTGTTGGATTTTATCTGTATTTACTTGGGTGTGTCAGGCATTGATGCAGTTTCACTGGTGAGTTGTTTTTCTGTTTGAGGGTACAAGCAAATGATATTTGACTTTAATTATTAACTCAGCTACTGGTGACATTATAAGGGGCTCCAGTATAAGCCTGGGAGGAGATGACCGATAACACTAGCTGCTTTATCTTGGATGACATGCATCTCTCTGTTTCTCCTCATGGCATCTGCACATTAACCAAGACATTCTCCTCCCCCATACTGCCTTTTTTAAGGTAAGGTCCTTCTTCTCAAATCACCTGAATAGCCAATCAAAATGAAAACAACGTTGAGGTGGCACTGCTCAGTACTCAGTGCTAGAAACCCAGACAACAAGTTGAACTCCTTACATGTATTCCTAACCCTGGAAAATCTAGATATATGTGTGCAGTCATTGAAGCATGATTTCAGAACAGTGAAAGCACCCACACAGTGCAGCTATTTAATACTGAGCACTCCTTCACATGTAACAGCAATTTGGCAGTGTGTAGCTAGAGAGGGCGTATCTGTGCCCTTAAAAAGTTCACTTCATCTCTAGACTCAGAATGCAGGACAATGCCCTTGATATGCTCCACATCCTTCTCATGATAAACAAAAGCAGCACATCATCACTGTCAGCTACTACAACCCCTTCATGAACCTAGCAATCCAAGAGACATATCTAAACAAACTGACATGCCTCACTATAGACCCCTAACATTATCCTCTTAGGTGACTTCAACTACCCCTTGCATTAGCTGGGGAACATATACCACCCCAAATAGATAAACATAAAGATTAGTGGACTTTATTCATGCCAACTCTTTAGACAACTAAATCCAGATCCCAATGATGGGATCAAAAATATGGGACCTGGTTGTCATTAACCTATCACCTTGTGCACAGTGCCATGGTAACCAAATCAGTTGTCAAATGTGACCTCTGTGCAGTAAAGCTTACCTTAAGTATATGACCCACATTACCTTGTAATCCTTACATCTTCAAAAACTTCTTCAAGGCAAATCTTCTCCAACTAACTGATGACCAGATGAAACTCAAACACTCTGCTCACCCTGATGACCCCATATGATATGTAGCATGATTCATGGATACGTTCTATGGTCACCACCATGCTTGCACTGGGACCTCAGTACTGAGAGGGCATAAATGCAGTATCACATTTAAGGACAAACTCATTAGGTGGAAACCCGCTATTAACAAACTACAATAAGAGGAGAAAACTAATAGCCTGTAAAAAACAAAATTAACACCTCATCAGCTAGAGAATAATTCAAAAAGATCAAGAAAGAACTTCAAAACAAAATAAAATCCCCCAAAAGCAAGTACAAATTGAGAATTGCCATGCACACTAAGGATATCCTCAAAGCCTTCTGCAGTTATGTTATGTATCTCAGAAGTAATACCCAACGATGTCTGAGTTCATACAAAATAACACCACATACTCATCCCTGAAGACATAGTCAAAATGTTACCGGACAAAATTCAGTTCAAACTTTGTGCCACTATTACTGCCTAATTATACGCAGCACATTTCTTTGCCTACACCATCCCCCGATCACCCCTGATGACATCCTAAGTGCTCTCTGCCCTGCACTAGCTCCATGGGGCTGGATAATGTGATAGGCTTATTTTTTGTCAGCACCAAATTTTGCCTGGCTGATTAAGTCTGTTCATCCCATCCTCTCCACTGAATTCATACAAATTGTCTGGAGAACTGCTGTAGTCATCAACTCTACAAAGAGGGACCCACTACTGATCCTGGACAATAAAGGCCCATAAACCTCAGTACCCTTATCTGTAAGGCAATGGAGGATATTGGTATGGAACTCATTAACAAAGATAGATTGTCCTCATACACTGGAATCTAACCATTTGGCATTTGTTAAAGGCAGATCCTGCCTCCTAAACCTGGACTTTTTAGGGCAAGTCATTGAGGAATTGACTCAGGCAAATCACTTCACACTGTTTGTCTGAACTTGGCCAAAGCCATTGATATTGTTCCACATTCTGGCATCAGTAATAAATTAATCAAACTAAACACAAACCCCTGTGTTACCCACATTTTGAGCCATACTCTCAGCCCAAATAGAGATAGAAATTTCCAAGTCCATAAAAATTAACAGCTTTCCTCCATAGGCACACTTTATGCAGGTGTCCTCCAAGTATTTATGCTAGACCCTTTACTGCTCTCCCTCTTTATCAGTGATGTTACAAATGACTTGCTCATATGGGATAACTTAAGGTATATAGACGATATTCCTCTTTTTTTACTCCAGGCTAATAAATGCACATGTGTTTTGCAAACGCAGTTGTAGAATTACTTCTGTGAGCCGTGTCAATGACCCTTTAACCACAGACTTCCGACCCTGCCTAATATTATCATAAAAAGCAGCTTATAACAATATTGCCAAGCAAGTCATAAAATATTAATACCTTGGCATCTAAACTTTCTTTTTCACAGATGATGCTAAAAGTAAAGTATTTTCTCAAACAAAACTCTTGTTAGAAGATCGCTCATCTGCTTGCCCCAGTAGTTTGGTTTGCACTAGCCAAAACATTTCTCTTCTCCAAACGGTAATGCAGCCTTCCTTTCTTTGTCTTTAACTCAGTCTCCATCACCTAGGTGATTGCAAAAAGTAGAAAACAAAATCTGCAGAGTTACCTCTAGAAGATTCCCAGTCACACCACCGTAATTAAATTGAGTCTATATTACATGGCCGAAAGCTAATAATAGCGAACAACCACAACTTCAAAAACACCGGAACTCAAAGTTGTTATTGTGGGGTCACACTAGAGTGTAGATAGGGGCATTTGCCCTATCCTCACTGTAGTGTGATCTTGGAGTTGGTATACATATTTAGTGGGGGATGTGGGGGGGTTTAGCCCTCCAATTGCAACTTCGAGTTTTGGTGTTTTCGAAGTTGTGGTCGTTCGCTATTATTAGTTTTCGACCACGTGATATAGACTCATTAAATTGGCTATCACAGCAAGAGATACTTTCCTATTATGTGCTCTCCTCCTCAAAATTATAAGTGGAGGCTATTGACCATTTTTTTAAGACAGTTATAGGGCATCAAACCTTTTCCAGACTGGGCCCTGTTTTTGGGATAAACTTCCTTCTGAGGCAAAATCTGAGTTCACTCACATAGGGTTCAAGCAACCATTTTCTAAATATTTTCACAATGAGGTTGAATGCAAGTGTTTTAAGGACAATGGATTAGCAACATACCTCCCCACTTTTCATCTGTTAATCATCACTATTAGGAATCAGTCAACCTCTCAACCACACCATTGCACCTATTGCAGATAAGCTGTACTCTGTAAATATGTGCATAGGTGAAAGCAACTGTTTTAGACACACTTTAGAGCCTCTTGTGTCACCTGAATCTGATAAAAATCTCCATGTGTGGAATATTTACTTTCTCAAGTTCAAATCATTCCACTTGCTCTTTACTTTTTATTATTTGTATTGTACTGATGCAGACATATGGTTTTCTGCCAATTAATATTTTCTGTCTATGCTTTTACCAAAAGAGATAAGTGTTTTGTATATACTGATTTCTTTATGCCTATGAGCCAAGACCATGGTGGCAAAAGTTCTTGTACTATCCCTCCTACCTGGTTATCAAATAGTACATAAATAAGTAAAACAAAAAGTATATACATAAGTAAAACAAAAGAGTAGCTACGAGTGGTGTACACAAGGAATCTATACTAGGACCACTCCCCTTTGGTATCTACTTCTCTGTGAAAACCAACAGCAGGGCCTGTGTCTGATGAAGTTTCTGATGATTGCAAAGTGGATATTGTTTTAAACATCTGGACAATTCACTGGATTTTCCAGGAGGTCCTAATGCTCAATAAAAAATACTTAGACCACAGGCTTAATCTAAATGACCAAGAAATGTAGCAATGTGTCCCTTTGGCAAACTCAGAAACCTATGCTTCTATTATTTAGGTAATAACCTCCTTTTAAAAAAAAATGACTCAGTCATTAGGAACATGGTCACTTTCATTGACAATAATATATCTCTTGACCATCACGTTATTACTGTTCTAAGGAAATATTTTTATATAGCCAAACTAACTACCAGGGGTATATTTTCAAGATCCAAGGAAGTCATTATCCTCTCTATTCATCCCTTCTCAGACAGTTATAGAATAAAACATAACCTTTGGTATGCACTTCTCTAAGCACATGACTCAGCTCAGGAGACTGCAGTGTTTCCTTATTAAGGCAATCAATGGCATGTCCAACTTGAGTTCCCCTGACTGCTTAAAAGCACTCTTTTCCATGTCCTTTTGACTTCTGAAATGGGAACTCTAGCTAGCCTACATAGTATTGAAGGATCCAGTCCTATGCAATCTCTTTCACATCCAGAAAATTAATAACACCTTAAAAACCTGCTAAAAAGATATGAACTTCCACCACTCTACAGGACATGCAGTTGTGATAAATATCTGTCACAGAGAATACGTCTTTTATGGAAAGGAATCCCACAGGATATAAAGCATAGTAGTTCCCTGACCCTTTTTAAGTACAACCTGGATGACTGGATGGGCAATTGTAAGTACACTCTTGGTCTGGACCCTCAATCCCTTACAGAAAAGTGACATAACTAGTTTCAATGTCATTCATCCTGTTGGGTCTGATATTGATCCATATATTAGTAAGTTCAATGTGGGATCATATGACTACAGTGCAAATGGTCCACTATATCAGCAGCCTAATATTAACCTATGGACCAAGTGCTGCCACATTGTCTGGTATATGCATTAATATCACACGCCCACTTTCAAACTTCACTTTGTATGCATCCATCGCAGCTGTATTATCATCTAATTTTTTAACCAGTGTCTCAGTGACTGGGCATTACAACTATCAATCTTGGGTACTAGTGACTGTGACAAATAAAAATGACAGATGGTATACCAAAAACCCAGTTATCGTTTAGGATGGGGTGTCATCCATATGGTGGGAGCTTTTATTAGTTAGAGGCAGATAACGTGCAGATGAGGGAATGTTGCACTAAATTGCTATAAACTGCTATGTGAACTGAACATGATGAGCGTGAACAGCAGACCATTTTGGATACAAATGGATGGGCTGCTGTTGTACTATAATGAATGATGGATAGTGACCTCTACACATGCAATGCAACTTCTAAGCACTCATAATTGTGATGAGGGTCCAGCACAGCATTACAGATAAGATACCTAATGTGCTAGAAAAGGTGTCTGGTAAAGAGCAGCATACGTAGCTTTTCTCTCAGGTACCTATATTTTTGCTATGAACAACTCCAGCTTGACTGCTGCATATAATGTAGCATATTGTGTAGTAATATTGGCAGAGAGTGGAATGACTATACACTGTCACAGCTGATTATGACTTAATTCCCCAACAGTGACTCTAAACTTTTTATACCTTAGATTAAGGCAAAATTGGGCAGTAGTAAAAGGAAGTTAAATCCCTTATATGTAGTATATAGTCCCATACCACCTACATTAGAAATGAAGTGGTCAGCAGAAAAGAAGCAATCAACAGCCAGAAAAGAACAAACATGGAAGCATAGGAACGCTACATGGCAGATGCCAAGCAAATGGTAGAAATTCCTGGTCGAGTCAAAGATTCTAAAGCCACCAGTCAGGATGGCAGCAACATTTTTTTCCTGCCTTTGTTCAGCAGCTTCACTTTGAAGGCAGTCAGGGTTTTTTCTGTCCCCTCATGTGTCAGTGTGGGATGCTATGGGATGCAACAGGTGTTATTGGACATAATATCCAGAGGTTATGCGATCCTCTTCCTCACCACAGCCACACTTCCATAAACTCCCTGACATCCTACCTTGCCAGAAGAGTGCATTGCCACTGGAAGTCTCAAATGGATTCTAAAAGGAACTATCCAGGAGATCCTACAAGACCATAGATGGTCCAAATTCTACTCTAAGTACTCTGTAGTATCCAGAAAGGCCAAGCATTGCAGGCCCATTCTACATCTAAGCAGTTAAAATCATATAATTCCAAAACATATGTTTCAAATTACTATGATTTACTCATTTCATCTTTGTTTATGAAGAGGATACAGGAAGTGGTCTTTGAACCTCCAAGAAGCATATCTGCATGATCAGATCACTAAGGAGTTGAAGAAGTTTCTGCACATCTATGTAGTAGCCATCATTAACAGTTTTGGAATCATTCTTTTATATGTATAGTCTGCACGGTGTCAAGATTTTTCTATAGTGGATGACTGGCTGACCTTAGAAAAGATGACAAAGCTTTGAGATTTCCCTCATCAACAGTTCAAGACTTTTATGATAAATGTACATCTTGTGAAGTCCCAGATGCTCCTTTTGCAGGCCACTAGCTTAATAGGATGTTCACTGGACATTCTTTTTTGCAAGACAAGCCTCCTGCCAGAAACGTTTCCTCTCAATCTTCAGGCAGTACTCAGATTTTATCAACCACTTCAGTGTTGGCAGCCATATATCAAGGACCTAAACTGTTTTACTCCTGTACACTCCCTATCGAACTGTTCAAATAGCATTCTGCTGGAGAAAAATATCTTTTTGTATGGGTCCCACATGTGATGCAACACCAGCTTTATAGCACTCTTAACTAAACTCTTATGTACACAGTACATGATAATACATACCACACTTTTTTTTGTTTTAGGTTTCTAATAACATGACAGAAATGGACCCCTTTTCCTAAGACAGGATAAGACTGAACTTCAAGAGATTAGTATTACTTCAGTCAGTGATGTTTGCCAAGAGTGCTCTTCTCAGCACCCACAGTGTACTCAGAATTGCCGTCATCTGCAGTTTATACTGGGTTACACATATTGGTAACATTAAAGTATGACTGTCTGCATATTTTCTGTATGGAAATTCTGGATTGCTTGTGTAATAATAAGAATATTTAATCTCTCCCTTATCCTCAACAGTTCACTAAATATCTCTGTGTTTCTTACTTGGCCTGTAAGATGCTGTGTTTTGTGTTGACCACGTCTCCTTTTACCAAAGAGGAGTCACCATCCTTCTGAGCAAAGCCTACTACTGTGGTAAGAATATTTTTATATTCTGAGGAATCTACACTGCCTTCTTCATTCCTGACATCAGTGCATAGACCAGGCGTGGGCACCTTTTTATCCTGGGACCTGTGCACTCAGTCATTTTTTTATTTCTTGACCTACCTTTGTCCAATACATATGTCAACCTATCTATCTATCTATCTATCTATCTATCTATCTATCTATCTATAAAATGCAAGCTATATAGCAGTGTCACCTTGGAGAGATTTTGTAAACACAGGGTCCACAACGTCAAGATACTCAGAACTGAGGATCAGTTCAGCTCCAGAAGTAATAAGCTCCTTTTATTGCTGAATCCATCCATCCATTCAGACTAATTCCCATGAGAATGGCTGCAAATCATCCTACGAATTCTTTAGAAAGCTGCATTTATTAAAATGACCTTCTGGATCTTAAGCATAATTTCTGGGATTACTGCAGTCTCACTTTTACACAAGATAAGTGTAACCTACTGCATAAGAAGAAACTAACACATGAGTTACACTGTTCTATTTTTTCCTAAGTAGTACCTGTCTGATGCTTAAGGATAAGAATATTTTATGCTTCTGAAATATTATGCATCATGTATCCACTTAACAAAGGATCAGCTGTCATTTAAGGAATCCTTTGGCTGTGTTGCTAAAGTCCTAGAAATAATACCTAACTTGAAGAGAATGACACTTAGCAAAGAGGATGCCTGTGAGTTAACACAGAGGATTAAGGCTATAAACTGCTTCCTGTAACTCAAGTTTGATTTTTCATCCTCTATTTGCCTACTTTGTGACTCTGACTCAGGCACTTAATCAGACAGTGCTCCTGGGGTGAATATGAAAAAGAACCAACCTCACTCGCATCCAATCTCAGAAGCTCAACTAGTACCCCACTCACTTTTGGTGCTGGAAGACCAGAAGGAAGTGAATTTACCCTAGTCATTCTGAATACTACCTCTGATCTCCTCTGGAAAAAGAGACCATTGGCCAGGTGGGCCCAACCCAAACAAAACACTGTAAGTAAAATACTATAAAAAAATAAATAAAATGTACATCTCTCTCTCTCCATATATATATATATATATATATATATATATATATATATATATATATATATATGTATATATATATAGGTCTACCTGATATGACTGAAAGCTCATATGATCGAAATCCAAAACACTGACAACAGAACACTGACAGCTCAAAACACTGAAAGCTCTTACGATCGACAGCTCATTTGGTCGACACATGAAACCACAGGATTACTCCCTTTCTTCACTGTAGGGTGACCCTGGAGTAGGAATAATAAGTTTGGGGGTGTGTGGGGGCACAGCCCCCCACACTGGGGGGTGTGAGGGGCGAAGCTCCCCACATATGTCATAATTTGTAAACGTACATATGGATACATTGAACTGAGTTGACTACATTCATATACATAATGTGGGGGGCTACAACCCCCACACCCTCCAATGAGGGGGGCTGTGCCCCCCCCAAACTTAGTATTCCTAGTCCAGGGTCACCCTACAGTGGAGAAAGGGCGTAATCCTTTGGTTTCATGTGTTGACTAAATGAGCTGTCGATCAAATGAGCTTTCAGTGTTTTGAGCTGTCAGTGTTCTGGTGTTACTGTTTTGTTTTTCGATCATATGAGCTGTCGACCATATCAAGTAGACCCATATATATATGTGTGTGTGTGTGTGTGTGTGTATGTATATATATATATATATATATATATATATATACATACTTACACACACACATATATATATATATATATATATATATATATATATATATAGATAGATACACACACACACACACACACACACACACACACACACACACACACACACACACAAGTATTCGTGTATGTGTATATATATATATATATATATATATATATATATATATATATATATATATATATATATAGATCATCATCTTCTTTTGGCTGTTCTCGTTGGGGTCACCACAGCGGATCTTCTGTTTCCATTTCCTCCTGTCCTCTGCATTATGCTCTTTCACACCAACCGCCTGCATGTCCTCTCTCACCACATCCATAAACCTTATCTTAGGCCTTCCTCTTTTCCTCTTACTTGACAGCTCCATCCTTAGCATCCTTTTCCCAATATACCCATCATCCCTCCTCAGCACATGTCCAAACAAATGCAATCTCGCCTCTCTTGCTTTGTCTCCAAACTGTCCAACCTGAGCTGACTCTCTAATATACTGATTCCTAATCCTGTCCATCCTAGTCACACCCAGTGCAAATCTTAACATCTTTAACTCTGCCACATCCAGCTCTGACTCCTGCCTTTTCGTCAATGCCACCATCTCCAACCCATATAACATAGCTGGTCTCACTACCCTCTTGTAAACCTTCCCATTCACTCATATGGATACCCGTCTGTCACACATCACTCCTGACACTCTTCTCCACCCATTCCACCCTGCCTGTACTCTCTTCTTCACCTCTCTTCCACACTCACCATTACTCTGAACTGTTGATCCCAAGTACTTAAACTTATCCACCTTTACCAACTCTACTCCCTGCATCCTCACCATTCCTCTACCCTCCCTCACATTTACACACATATATTTTGTTTTAGCCCTGCTGACCTTCATTTCTCTCCTCTCTAAAGCATATCTCCACCTCACCAGGGTCTCCTCAACCTGGTCCCTACCCTCACTACATATCACAATGTCATCTGCAAACATCATAGTCCAGTAAAAGTCCATTATAAAGATTAGAGATTGATATATAAATATATATATATATATATATATATATATATATATATATATATATATATATATATATATATATATACACATACACACACATATGTAGATCAGTGAAATGAATAACATGTATTTTCATTTTGTACTTGTATCTCAGATTGAATCAATATTTGTATCTGTACTTTGTATATGTATCTTACTGTTATTTATAAATGTAGAGATTTTCTCCCTGGTCCTCCTCTGAAAAAGGGTACTTCATCCATTTGGACTTCTCTGGTAAACAAATGTAAAATAATAATAAAAATATATATATATATATATATATATATATATATATATATATATAGATATATAGATATATATATATATGTGTGTGTGTGTGTATGTGTGTGTGTCTGCGTGTGTGTATTCCTATTAATAAATATATATGTTTTCATATCTACTATCAAATAATGTTCAGTGAAAATCCTCTCTGCTCTAATACCTTGAAAATTCATGTAACGTTACTCTTTTACTTGTAGTTACCTGTCTGCTAATTTTTGTCAACTAATTGTCCACTATTTTTTGTATATACTTTTGAACTGTATTCCCAGTGTATGTATTTGTCTTTGTTCTTGTAAATACATGTATATATGTAATAGATTGACAGCTACATAGCCAAAACAAAGAGGGAACAACTGCATGGTAGAAGGCAATACCTCTCAACCTTTCAGCATAAGACTCTGGACTAAGACAAAAACAATTGGAGAAAAGGCTAAAAATCAGGGACATAGTTTACATACTGCTGGTATACACTTTGAAAGCTGTTAGAATAACATGTTTTGCATTAAGGTGCATTTAATGAAATATATGTAGTCTGAAATTCAAATGTCTGTAATTAGTTAGTGATGTCAGTCCTCAATGATTTGTCAAAAAGCCACAAACTATGAGAAAAAGGCCAAAGCTATGAGGCAAAAGTCTGGAAATCCTGTAATATTCTGGACAGTTGAGAGGTATGCACATTGCACATGGCATTTAGTATATTAGAAGATGACATAGCTATAATACTGAAGAAATGGGAGATCTTCACTTGCTAGATTTTGGTAAATAAATTTGAACACATACTACTTACTTATGTAGAAACATTAAAGAAATATCAAAGATTTTCAGTTTGCTACTAACTGACTAATAAATGACACTTTTCCTTCCACTGCCATACTATTACATATCACCTCAAATCATTGACAGACCCTTTCCATAATTATTAGTGGTCAGTAAAAGGAAAGCATGTTTATGAGGTGTTGCAGATTACTGGTGGCTGTGGCATGCAACAACAGCCTCAAAAGAAAATTGTACATCTCAAGCAGGCTATCCCCAGAACCATGAAAAGTGAACTACATAATGCCAAACCATTTAACCCAGGTCATTTTATGCCTCTGGCATAGCATCAAGGCCTAGTTACTACATACACAGTAACTCAAGCACAGCTGTATGATTCGGAAACCACACAGTCCTTAACTTCCTACAACATAAGGGCACATTTACCACATTACATTAAAAAAAACAGTAGTTACAACCATTACCTCACTTTGGTTTGTGACTATCGCTTTCTATCAAATAAAATTGACAAATTCTGATCTCTCTATCTATCTGTCTATCTGTATCTAAACACACACACACACACACACACACACACACACACACACACACACACACACACACACACACACACACACACACACACACACACACACACACACACACACACACACACACACACACACACACACACACACACACACACACACACACACACACACAAAGATTGTTAAACTCACTTAATCTCTAAATCATTGAAAAGAAAAGGGTGATCTAAAACATATCTCATCTAAGCCAACCTTAAAGTGACTTTTCAAAGCCCACAGGCATCTACACAAATTCCTTTTGGTGATACATTAACCAAAACTCTACGACACATTCAGACAGAATTTGTCTGATGACTGCTAGTGTTAGAGAATATGGTAAGGTATAGGGTATGGATTAGAGGTGGGGACAGGGTTAGAGTTAGGGTTAGCACACATTAGTAAATGGGGCAGGAGGCTACCATAGTAATAATTGTTTTTTCTAAGCATTCACCCCTGATAATTCTCCCATAAACAATGACCATGATACTATCATATTTAACTATGACTGAGGCACAGTGCTAAATGACAGGTACATTAAACAACAGGAAACTTTCCCTCATTCATATCATTATCATTGCCACTTCAATATTATTATATGCTGCTTAAAAAAATCTACACTGGGAAAACCTAATTCTACTCATAATGGCAGTATAAACAATAAAACACTGTGGTGGAATTTAAACATCAATGCATTATACAACCTGAAAAAAAAAGATTCTAGCACTTCCAAAAGATAATCTTAACTCACTAAACAAACCCAATTTAACAATTTACATACAGATTAAGTTAAACAGTTTGTGTTTATAATATTGATCTAGGTACTAGCCTGGCATTACAAATGGTGACAAAACAAGGTGTCCTTTAACTGTGTCAAGCAACTAAAAGAGATAAAAAAGCAAAACTAGCAGAATTTCAGTAAAGAACTAAGCAAACATCCTGTCCTTAATTATCACCACTTTAAATAAATAAATAATCTAAGGCTATACGGTATAGCTTACTAGAGATGCCTCCTAATATAACAGCCAAAATGATATCCAAGGCATTAAAATTAACATTGAAAATTAACACCACCATAAACTGTGACACTCAGTATTCCTAGGGATTTCCTGCATAATACAAGGAGCAAGCTTCATAAAAGACCTCTGCATAATTGCATTTTTAATACATAATACTTGGTGATGATGTAAAAATTGGCAAGAAGATAACGTCATATATCATATACCATTAGAACATAAAACTACATCGTATGCACTTTTCAGTGCTATTATTATCTTGTTTCATCTTGCAGAACATAAGGCTATTTAAAAAGAACTACATGAAGACTCCAATAGGTAACAACACTGACACAGTAATGCACTGATTGCAATTTGTTCTGTGTGTCACTGTGTGTCAGTGGCACACAAAACAAGCTACAATTTGCAATCTGTTTTTTTCTCCTCTTACACACAGCAACACAAAATATCCAAAAAAATACACTCAGAAGGCAGTCACTGGAAAAAGGGAATCAAGTTTGTTCCTACTTTTTCCACCTTTGGCAGGTGTTATTTTGGACATTGAAAAGTTTTGTAGAAAATTGTATTTATGAGTATATTTTGAAGGAAAACAAGCACTCGTTGAAACTGATAATGTTGAAATGTTTGATACTGAAGATTAATTGCTTGACATGTCTATACATGAAAATAAATTGGCAGATATTTTTTTTCTGAAAATGAAGGTGAAGGGGAAGTAGGTTATTTTACTGGTTATGGGAAATTAAAGGTGAATCATTTTCCCTATTCGAGTACTTTCATTCCCTCTAAATGTTCTAACATTTTTTAAAGTTTAGAAAGGGTATTATGTAAAAAAGTAGAACTTGAATACCATAAGTTTGTCAGATCTAGAAAAGTGTACAACTTATCTAGAGGTGAATAGGACACTTTGAAGTTATACAGAAGTTCAGAATGTGATATTAAATTTTGTCAGGCTGACAAGGGGGTAACTGGGTGTTGTTTTCCAACCAGAAGTATGATAAAATGGTGTTTGATTTGTTAGTTGGTCCAGAATATGAAAAATTGGCAAACAACCCCAGGAAACATTACAACAGTCAGTTAAGAGAAATTTTGGATAAAGGGGAGGGGTGTAAGTAAGTTGTATGTTAAACATCTGAAAGACCCTATTTTTATGCCATCCCTAAAGTGCACAAGAATCTAAATGACCTCCCTGGTAGACCAGTTGTGGCGGGTGTGGTGTCGGTTATTCATGCAAAATACTGGGATTTTTTTTGGATTTCCATTTAAAGAACTTTCTATCTAAAATTACTTCCCATATTAAGTGCACTGCTGATAATTGTCAAGAAGTGAAAAAAATTCAGTGGTGTACAGATTTTTACTGGGCTACAGTAGATAAAGCTTTATACATCAATATTAAAAGAAGGTGGGGAATAGAAGCAGTTCTTTGGATGTTAGGGGAGGGACCACGTGCAGCCTTTCTGGCAGAAGTATTGGAATTTTGTTTAAAGCATAATTAATTTTGTTTTGGGGGGTGATTATTTTTTGCAAAAAGAAGGCACAGCAATGGGGGCTTCTTTTGCCCCCAGCTATGCTATTATTTTCATGGCTTTTTGAGAATAGATTTATTTATTCTACAGAATTTTTTTGCAAAGAATGTTATTTTGTTTAGGAGTTACACTGTTGATTTAATTTTTATATGTAGGGGTAATTTGGATGAGTTTTCTGTATTTATTGATCAATTAAACCAGAATGAATTTGGGTTGCAATTTACTTTTACCGTGGATAGAATGAATATACAATTTCTGCATGTGGAATTTTATGTTAAGGAAGATTTGAAGGTAGAACATAAAATCCATGTGAATCCTACTGCTGTTAATATTTTTTAGAGGCTAGTAGCATACACCCATCACATCTTATGGAAGTATTGCCTATGGGTGAATTTAAAAGGATTTATGAAAGTACTTCTAATAAGAATTTGGTGGAAGAAGAGTTCATGAAGGTGGAATGGAAATTGTTGCAAAGGGGTTATTCTAGTGTTAGTCTGAAAAAAGCTAAGGATAGTGTGTTAAAGGTGGGGTGGTGGCAGCAGCTGTGGTATGAGACATAATAGTTATGATGGTTTTAAAAGGCATCATTCAGATGAGGAAAATGATAGGCAGGACAAAGTATTATTTTTTGTTACCAGATTTTTCCCATTTTCTGATATTTTGAGGAGTTCAGTGAAAGATTTGCAGCCAGTGGTATATGAAGATGAGCAACTAAAGCATCTGTTGCCTTCACATGTTACATTTTCTAATCAGAGTTATTTAAATGTAAGGGAGTTGTTAGGTTTCATGAAGGTTTCTTTCCAGGGGGCTAATATGGGTTCCTTCCCTTGTGGAAGATGTAAAGTATGTTCTAGGATTAAGAACATTTCAGGTAGAAAAATTAATGGTAATTTTTTTTTTCCATGGGTAGGTTTTCATGTGTTTCATGTGGGGTGGTTTATATTGTAGGGTGTGGGTGTACTGCTGTGAGATGGTATGCTGGACAGACAAAACGTATGGTAAAAGTTAGAATTCTTGAACATCTGGGACATATTAGAAATAGGAATTTGGATAGCCCAGTAACTGAACACTTTATTAATGCACATGGGGGTTCTGATGTTAGTTTCTTCTTTAGTGTGTTGGCTACACCTTTTCTTGCTAGGGGTGGGGATTTTTTAGCTAGTTTGTTAAAAATGGAAAGCAGGTTCATTCTAAATTATAATACTTTAAAACCTAAAAGTATGAATCTAGATGTGAATTTAAATGTATAAGTTATATTTATATATTATGTTTTGTAACTTATTGCATATGGAAAAATATTTTACCCCTTTTTAAAGGTATGTTTGTTAAAGCAAGTACTTGTAGTAGATTATTAGGTGATGAGATGATTGTTTAATTGGAGCAGTAAAAAACAAGTAATCTCCGTGGTATCAAAACAACCCACTAAAGTGTAGTGGGTCTAAAAAGAAAACAGTGTAAGAAACTTCTCTGTGTGGAAGATTTTCAGTCCATATATTTCTAGTTAATCACTGTATATTAATCATATCAGACAATAGTAGTAGAAGTAGCGAACGTAAACTCGTCAAGTCAATAAGTAATAATAGAAAATATATAATTCTACAGCATTACTAAGTATTTGATAGTAATCCAAGCAAGGCAGGCAGTCTGTTTCCAGTCGACTGGAAGCAGACTGCCTGCCTTGCTTGGATTACTTTCAAATACTTAGTAATGCTGTAGAATTATATATTTTCTATTATTACTTTTTGACTTGACGAGTTTACGTTCGCTACTTCTACTACTATTGTCTGATCTGATTAATATACAGTGATTAACTAGAAATATATGGACTGAAAATCTTCCACACAGAGAAGTTTCTTACGCTGTTTAATTGGAGCAGTCTGACATAAAATAGGAATGGTTGGTGGCTTATGTTATTCTTTGAAGGCTGTTTGCCAAGGTACCAGAAGAACCATTAAAAGTTGAAGTTTGTTTCCAGTGACCGCCTCCTGAGTATATTTTTAGATTTTTCTCCTCTTAAGCAGGCAAACAAACTGAGCTTAGTCATACCTTTCTGGAGTAATCTACAGCACCTGTCTGCCAAACATATTTGTTTAGAGTCTGACAAACAAGCAAAGGCACATTTACAGAATGAGGCCAGAATTGCAGGGTGATGCTTATTGGCAACACACATCCTTAATCCTCTGAGGACCCTAGGGTGAAACCCAATGACAACTCCTATCCTTAATCCTCTGAGGACCCTAGGATGAAATTCATTGACAACACACATCCTTAATCCTCTGAGGACCCTAGGGTGAAACCCGCTGAAAACTCCTATTCTTAATCCTCTGAGGACCCTAGGATGAAACTCACTGACAACACACATCCTTAATCCTCTGAGGATCCTAAGGTGAAACCCATTGACAGGGCCCATCCTTAATCCTCTGAGGACCCTAGGGTGAAACCCATTGACAACACACATTCTTAATCCTCTGAATACCCTATGGTGAAACTGATTAACAGCACACATCCTTAATCCTCTGTGAGTCAGCTAACTGCTTTAAAAGCTGTAAATTGCAGCAATGCAGAATACAATCAATAAAGACGTGTGTAAAAAATATAACAGCTTTGATAGTTGTAGAACATAAAGCTGTCTGCCACACAAACAACAGATAAAGCTCTGTATAGTACAAAGAATTAAGACTAAGTTACTGATTAGAAGTATTTTTCTAATGTTATCTCTAAAGGATTTCAAGATCAAACTCTCAAGATTTGCTCCAAATGTGGGTTTCTTGTGATACGTTTCTTGAATACATGACAATCTAGTTATAATTACAAACATATTATAATTCTCTGTGCTATAACCTGACACATTTTCTATGTCTGGCATGAAGATGTAGTCATTACATATATATCAGAGGTAGCACATCAGACAGATACCGTTGCACAGCAAGCATCCTTTTTGTCTTCTTTACACTTACAGAGTGCATAAGACTGAGCTAATACTAAAGGATACCAGTCTTACATCATCAGACTAGAATAATATGATTTGGTTGACAGAATGTCTTCCTTAATAAATCTGGAAGCATTTTTACAGAAACAATGTTGGCATGTTGTTGAGGGGCTGACCATACATGCTACATACTTAGATCTTACAAAAATCATTTGACATTGTCCACATAAAGGCCCTTGCTTGACTAAGCATCTGCAGTAATGTACTTCAACTCACAAGTTCTTGGCTGAAGGAATAAAATAATGATAATAATAATAATAATAATGATAATAATAATAATAATAACAACAGGTCACTGTTGTAATTTTCTTGAGCTGCCCATTACATTCTGCCAGAGCAAGTTGGGGCTGCTCATATTTGGGCTACTTTTGTTATAACTACAGGTGGTGAACAGCGGTTAACAAAATATGCTAATAAGTACAATTCTACAAGCAGAATTGTCTCCATGAAGGGTGCAAACATACTTCAGCATGGTTTAAACAAAAAAAATCATTACTTGGTATAGTAACGGCAGCCTAATTCTCTATCACTTCATGCAGTACTGTAGTTGATTTCAAAAGTAATGGGGAGACAGTAAATGCAGATAATGGGTTAAAAGATCAAGGAATACTTGCAGTCAGCAATTTAAGAATTGCTCAGGGGGTTACAATGAAAGTTAGAAATGTTTACTCTGTACTAATTACAGAGCGAGAAAAAATCTGAAAGACTGCTGTGTGCTTTACAGTTCTGAAAGCTGAAACATGCTTCATGGTGTCACACATCTCTTTGATGCTTATGAAGCTTTAGCTGGT
Organism: Protopterus annectens; assembly: GCF_019279795.1. Taxonomy (NCBI): domain Eukaryota; kingdom Metazoa; phylum Chordata; order Ceratodontiformes; family Protopteridae; genus Protopterus; species Protopterus annectens. The sequence continues at coordinate 1,149,121,503 of NC_056732.1, read as the reverse complement.
CCAATGTACTATGAGATCATAGAAAATAAAAAGTTAGGGATCATGAAGCATTTTATACCTTTGAAAACTCTTAATGCATCTTGATCTGCTGATGAGAAAATACCCTTAACAAGGCATCTATTTTCTTGTACCTATTCTTTTTAATCTGTAATATACTATGTGCTGCAACACACACAAAATGAAGTGTGGCAGCACAAAATATATCACAGCTTTTAAAGCTGCTTTAGTTCACAGCCATTGTTGTACGACAGCTGCTGTTGGGGTTCTTGTGTGAAACTACTACACAACAACAGTGAAAGGTGCTTAACACTGTCAGAGCCTAATTATGACACCACTGGTACAGCAAATGGCATTCTGGTACTTTTTGAAACACCTGGACCAGTCACTTCCCCTTCTAGTACTCATAGACTACCCTTTCATCAGTGGGTGAAGCTTTTCTGTCTCAGGCATGTCATGCTTTGCAGGATTCACTACTCTTGCCCAAGAATTGTTCTTTTGATTGAGCTCAAAATTCAGACTTCTCTTTCACTTCATGAAATACAATAAATCTGTCTGGTATTGTTAGAAAACTGGTTTAGGAAATTATATCACAGAAAGATGAAACATTCTGATCTGAATGCAGTGTGATAAAATTGTAATCTATCATTCAGTGCCAAGAAGTGACTCTGGACCAGAGAGAAAAGTGAAGGACTGGTAGGAGTTAGTTGGTTAACATTGTAGAATTACAGGATGCATGAGCCAATCATCACCTAGTAAGAAGGCAGCCATTGTCACATGTCTTGTGTGTAATGAGTATACCTTTAAGAGTATGAGTAATGCGGGATGTGACAAGGAGGTATACCACACTTGAGAGCAAAGGCTTAATGTAAAAGCAGCTGTCTGTGTGTGTATGATGTTTTCAACATTCTCTTCTCAGCATACACTGATGATGTCATCCTCTATAAAGTGTAGTCTGACACTATTAATGTCAGACTTGTGCAGTAGTACTAGCATTAAGTACACTGTTCTGTAGCTCCTGTAACTAGGAAGGTGTGTGTGTGTGTGTGTGTGTGTGTGTGTGTGTGTGTGTGTGTGTGTGTGTGTGTGTGTGTGTGTGTGTGTGTGTGTGTGTGTGTGTGTGTGTGTGTGTGTGTATTTAGCCAGGTCTCAGCCTGGAGGTAATTTTAGAGCAGCATGTGAGTCCCTGGCTCTGTCAGACACTCCTACCATCTTCACACCATGCACACATCATACATGTCATCCCTTTACCTAATATGTTAACTATCAAAGTCTCCACCACTGCAGATATGATGGCTATCAAGATTCTGTAAATTACATCGAGGAACGCTCTTCTATATGCAAATTATTAAATGAATTAAATGCTGCTCTGACTTTAGCACATGCAAAAAGATATATAACTGCTGAAGGCATGACATTACAGTCTGGCAAAGATGGGTATAGAATTTGCAGGAAAATTATTTTTAGGGGAGCTAGGCATATACTCACTGTAATGTGAGATGGGGAGGTGGATGAACAGATCTTTTTCAGTTGAAAGGGAAAATATCAATGCATAAGAAATGCTAATCAAGAACAGTAAAAGAAAAATGTGCACATTATATGGAAGTTCTTTGTGGAAGGGTTAACAGAATTGCATAATAATCTAATGCAAAAGATGTAGGCTGTATAAATACATATTGCTTAAAACTATGTGCTTGAGGGGGAGGATGTGTTTTAAGCTGAGGGGAAGCAATAAAAGAATCACTACAAAGGAAATGAGAAAGCTGCAGCACTAAGCAGGCTTGGTATACATAGACACATTCCTCTGTAGGCATGTCTATATGTGAATAAGCAGATGTAAAGGTGAGTCATTGTAGGGAATGTGTGTGTGTGTGCGTCATTTCCATACTGCACTTCATTGTTTGAGTTGTCATGCATGGGACTAGAACCAGCACACCACGGTGCACATGTATAGTGTGAGTGTAGCACTTCACCTCATAGCAATCCCAAACCAATAAAAAAACAAACAAAAAAAACAGATCCTGTGTTTAGCTCTATGATCCCAATGTTTACTTGGTGAGCAGAACAAGTGCATGGGCTGCCATCTTAATTTCATCAAAATTTGCAATACCTACTGAAACATTACATTTAGTTGCTTATGCTGCCCTTACTGGAGAAGAAAACTCTTTGCCATGTCCAAACTGCATATTTCCACATCTTTTTGCATTTCTTCTCTTCTTACACTGTTGTTTGTATAAAATTATACTTGCATTACACGTGAACTAGCAAAGTTGCCTACAGTATATGTTTTTCTCAAAATAATTTGGATTATAAACTTCAAAATTGAAAACACCCAATTTCAAATAACCATTTTGAAAAAGAATGTCGATACTCATCTAGTATATCCATTCCAAGTCAACACCCACATTTCTCTCATATCAACACGTTTAACACTCCAACAAGCGCAGTACCTAACAAGTGAATACTGGAATTCTGTGTTAGAGTCATAGATTTTCCAAGGCCATCAAGTCTCGACCATTATCATCTTACTAGTACCCTTCCTCAAGCAGCACATCCTTTCACCAGGAGGGCTATACCAGTCAATCCTGGAGTAAATCTCTGGACACCATTCAGTCATCTAGATTATGTTTCTAGGAACATTGTGACCCGCACCATTTATTGTGTAACAGAACTTTATTCCAGACATGTGTGAGATACTACATTATAAAACTTATTCTTCCATTGTGTTTTTTTATCTGTTGGCAAAGATTTAGGTCCTTGGTTCTAATATTGGTGGAGATATTGGACTTGTGGAGAAGCAGGAGTTCCAGGACAATCATGTCTCTTATGGTGTGGTAAGCGAGACAGAGACTGCCCCTCAAAAGGCTGTAAGGCACTGAATAAAGAGACTGGGTTTCCAGCCTCTCTTGGCAGCTGAATAAATGTATGTCTATGATTTCTTTGGTTAGGAACCTTTGAAGTCTTTCTAATTGGTAGATGTGTTTAGTGAGATACATCCCAAATGGAACATTGTACTCAATAATGGACCTGATTAATGGTAAATATAAGGAAGTGCTCAACTGAACAGACCTTGATGGTATTCCTTTAGCAAATAGCTGGGCTAAATAAAAGGATTTCCTGATAACCATCATCACACGATGGTCAAAACAGAGGGAGCTAGTAATCCAAATATCTTGGTCCCTAACTACATTTTTGTTTTGTAGAAGTGTGTTATCCAGACAGTACGATGACAGAAGGGGCTGTCTAGTAAACGTGATGATACTACATGTTTTAGTGTTTAGTATGGGCCCATTTTTAGTACACCAAGCGCTTACTTGGGAAAGTTCACCCTGAGGGTTTGTGTGCCATAGTGTGACTTAGCATAATACAATAAATGATCATCACAATTCAAAATGGGCATGCTAACTGGACAGCCCAACCAATGTGCCAATTTTTAAACTGAGCATATACTAGTAGAAAAAAGTCCAGCCACTGAAGTGCCACTGACTGGTCAGATTTTCTATTGTCATATGCTGAGGGACAAAGCAAAATATAACAAGAATCAGATACATTCTACAAAATGAAACAAACAGAACCTACCTGATTTTCCACATATATTTTCACTATCCCTTTTAAATCTCTATTTTTTTAATAGTTAAAAAAATAGCAACAGCAATTCAGTTTTTTCTGCTTCTTCTCCTACACTGATGTACTGTGGAAGCGTGTAAGTCCCAAACAATAAGCAGTACATCAGTACAGGGAAGTCAATGCAGAGAAAGACTGAAATGTCCTTATACAATTATATTATTTAAGAAAGGTAAGCAATTTCTTTCTTAAATAACATATAATAGTGATAATCTGCTCTTGTTTTTGGGTATGTCAGGCTTTATCCATGGTTAGCTTTCCTTAAGTACTTGCTCTTGGACTTTGTGATCAAACCACACCAACTCTGGGTAAATCCTGATATACCCACACACAGCTGTGGATTATCGCTTACACAACCTCTAGTCTGCAATCGTCAGCAAACTTTGCAAGCCATAGGTCCTTGCTCTGCACTTGGAGATCTGAGAAGTAAATACAAAAAGAGACAAGTCACACCATTGATCCCCTCCATACTTTCTGATGGACCATCTTCCACTCATGCTATGTGAATTCTGTCTTTCAGCCAGCATGTTGTCCATCTTACCACATATAGGATAACTTGTTAAAAGAGATTTACCAGATTAAATTGACGTGATCTCCCCTTCACAAACCTGTTTGGAGTCAAATTTAGAATGATTCTTGATATACAATTTATGAGGTAGTTATAATGCAATCCATGGCTTTGCAGATGAGGCTTGTAAGGCTGAAAAGTCTGTAACTACCTGGACAGTTGTAAGGCCACCCTTATGATGGGGCAGCACCCCTACTGTGTGCCACTTGTCAGAGACAAAACTAGTTTCTAAAATATCAAATAGTTTGAGGTGTATGTCAGCAAGAGCTTGTTTAACACTATTACTTGGGCAACCAGGTATGCTATCAGATCCCATGGAGGACGTATTCTTGGTCTTGGTTAGCACTTTCAACAAATATCCCTTAAAGATAATGAAAAGCTTTGACAGCTGATGCTAATACCATTGTATTATATGCTGTATCCTACTGCATCAGCCAGTGTTCATTGACCATCATCAATAAAACAAACAAGTAAAAAAAATCTGCATGGACAACCTGATCTTAACACAGGAACATTGATAGCACAGTACAAAGATGATGTATTCTAAAGGAAAGGACATCAAACCCATGCAGCATACATTTTCAACATGTTATAGCATGAATACGGAATTTATCTTTCTGCTTCTATCTGCCTGTCCTTCCTGCTGGCTTCTGTCCATCTAACCATTAACTTGCTTCTGTAAGTCTGGCTTCAAAGTTCAAAGGGTTGGAAAACATAATTAGAGTCCTAAAATGGACTATTGTGCGTCATGTGACCTTCTGTTAATGTTGAATACTTTGTGTTTAGAATTTTCTGCTTTTTAACAAGCTGATAAGGACTTACACTGCCATGGAAAAATTAACACAAAAGGCTGCGCTGCTGTACTAGTCCGAAAGTATACCTTCAACAAAGTAGCCTATTCAACCTACAAAATGCTTGTTAGGAGCCTTGCATCTGTGTACTTTTGCAGGTGTGTCAATACCCACCATCTCTTGACATGGTCGCTTTATTGACAGTGTTCAGTTACACTCCATCCTTGCTCTGCATTCAAGTCTTGCTCAAGCCTCCTATTCATAATTTATTTACTGACATTTGATTACTAGGAAAGTCCAACTGGGTAGGAGCCCATTTTCAATGGAGGTCCAGGGAGAAAAGTTTCAAACTGTCACAAAACATTTTAAGAATAATAATTTTACAGTCTTGGAAAATAATACAAAAATGCAGTTTAAATAAATATACCAAAGTTGGCATAATATGAAAACACTTATTAAGAATAGAGTAGTGTAGTGGTTAGAGTTTACGCTTTTTAAGCAGCCATTCCTGGTTCAATCCCCACTGTAACCAGTTGGCGTTTTATGGGAGGGTGGCCTAATGGTTAAGGTGTTTGCCTTCCAAACACAAGGTGCATGGTTTGAGTTTCACAAGGGAACCTATGCAACTTATGTGACAATGATTTAATAGAGAAATTAAAGGTAAGTTAGTATAATACAAACAACAATTACAATGCAGAGTTAGAGAAAAGCAGGCTTAATGGTATATTTAGAGAGAAACCCAGAGGACAGAAATTGAAAGAAGTAAGGGATTAAGTAAAAAAGGGAGAGTAAGGAGATGTAACATATGAATAGGTATTTGTCCACATTTAGGGCTCTAGATTATCTTGTGTTGAGCAAGAACAGAACCAGCTTTTGGCTAGGAAGTCTTTCAGAATGGTTTTAAAGGATGAGATAGGAGGTATTGACCTGATGGACAGAGATAAGGAATTCCAGGCAGATTTGATATGTTTGCAGACAAACTGGAGTTTTTGGTCATGGGATCGTAATAACCAACTATGAACATAGTTGTGTATAATGTTATTTAGTGCCAGACAAGCACTATGAACTATTAGCACAATTAAAGTGCAAATAAGTTAATTCCCTTATTAACAGTTTTGCAACCAAAGCAGCTGTACACCAGACCTTTTAGTACCTTTGAAAGAGTTAAAATGTCTTATGGAATAAAGTTTGGGCAAGGCACAAGAGATGTTCCAGGTAGATAGTAATGTGTGCTATGGACTCTAAAATTAAAAGCTAAAACACACCCAGGAAAAAAACACTGTAGCTACTATAGCCACCTTTAGAAAGAACTTCAGGGAAAAATCCCTTTAAAGAAAAACCACAAAGAAAAAACTGGAAAATAATGTTTTATTTTATATTATACTTTCCTGCATTCCTGACATCCTTATATCAATATAAGCAGTTATTACTATTTCCTAATTTGCTAAACTGCAAAATGGCCTGAAATGCGGTTGCTATGCTGTGTGGTTTTGCTTACAGTCAAAGCTTTCACCTCCTTGTTGTCATAGTATAGAGACAGATAGGCAAGCATGTAATGATAATGTTATTTACTTACTGTGGTTCTCTTTCTTCCCTTAGAGCTTACAAGCAGGATGCGATTGTTTACATTTGACTAGTATTACTTTGCTTTCCTGAGTTTTTGCCTCACAGTAAGACGCTGTCCGGTTCGATTCTCAGCTAGAGCGTCATCTGTATGGAGACATGCGTGAATGGGCGTACCTTCATTGAAGGTTGTGCATCAGGGCTGGTAACTCGGCATGTAAAAATCAACTACCAATCATTAGCGGACTGGAGTTCCGCTGTGGCAACCACTAACCGAAAAAGCCGAAAGAGAATAACAAACATTAGTGTCCATCTCTAAAACAGCATTTTAAGGAACATTTGAATGTCAGGCTTGAAAAAAGCACCCGAAGTTAGTTGCTCTTTTCAATCTACTAACTAGTTCATTATCTAAGTGTGAGAAATCTGCCCCCTGTGATTACAGCTGTTACTCAAGTTGAGCTAGGCTATGCTGCATTCACAGATTTTTAACACTCTATTAGGAATTTATGTTTTTGAAATTAATCATTCCTCCTTCAACACACTGAATTGCCTCAGCCAAATGCTGTATATAATGCAAAAATACTGCAATAATGCCTAGTTTCTGGTGTCATTGTAAGGGGGTGCAATATTTGTCAGCATGGAAAGAGATGGTCAACACACCATGCTGCTTTTCCAGGGTTGGCCTGTACCTCTCCCCTCTAGGCTTTCGAATATTAGCTAAGACATTGTCTTCCCCCGTAGTGCCCTTTTTAGGTAATGCCAAACTAAAAGTACTTCCAACATAGCAAATCAAAACTAAGAAAATCTAAAGGTATTACTGCTCAATGCTAGGAGTCTAAACAAAAATTTCCACTTTCTAGAAGCTCTCTTTACCCTAGAGTATGCTGTCTGTGTGGTCACTGAGACATGGTGTAAAGCCACGGAGAGCACACCAACCATGCAACGTTATAATGCCTTCCACACATTTAGTCCAGCTACTTCACAGGCAGGGACTAAAGGTGGAGGTGTCTCTACTTACATAAAAACTACATATACTTCAAGGCTGGTCAAACAGGACAATGCACTTGAGCTGCTCCATGTTGAAATCACCATAGGTAAAATCCAATACCAAATCCTTGCAAGCTATAGGTCCCCTTATATGACCCAGGAAACCCATACTATGTATTTAACCTTATCAGAAACACTAACCATCCAACCCAATACCATACTCATGGATGACTTTAATTACCCCACTATTAACTGGGAATCCTATACGACATCAAATGCACAGGCACAGAGATTCCTGGATTTTGTAAACATAAATTCCCTGAACCAGATAGTCAATACCAGGTGTGCAACCATACTGAATCATGTCCTCACCAATATGGGGGACTGCTGCACACCCACTACTGTAATGCCTTCCCTGGTAAGGTCAGACCACAGAATGGTCTACTTTGCAGCAAAAATAAAACCTGGACCCCCAGCTAAACATGGAATATTCAGGAACCATTCTAAGGCTAATCTCCTGCTATTAAGTGAGAACCTGGCAGCATTTCAAGCATCCATAAACCCTGGAAGTACTGCTGCCTATGCAGAGCTGTTCACAGAAACCCTGTATGAGCATGTTAATAGCTACATAGAGGCAGCTGTACCCAGAACTAACTCAAAAAAACAAGCCACCCTGGTGAAATCACAAAATCAATAGACTGTATAAGGAAAAAAATCATGGCAAAAGTTAAGAGGTGCAGTACCCAGCAGGATAAAAGCACTCTCATCAAAATAAAACAACTCAGAGGACAACTAAAGTCTACCAAAGCCAAGTCTGAGGTAAGTTTGGCCTCCCAGGCCAAGGACAACCACAAAACATTCTTTAGCTATGTCCGCAACCTCAAAGGCAATAAACAATTGTGTGCAGAACTCATTGCAAATGAATCCACCTATACTGAGCCGTAAGATACAGCAAACCTCCTGGCTGATAAACTCATCTCCAACTTTATCCTCCCCCCATCTTCCCTCAGGAAATATCATCAAATATAACTCCCCCTACTATTACTAGGGAACAGCTCCTTAATGCTCTTTCTAAGACCAACTACAGTGTATCAGTGGGCCTAGACAATATCCTAGGATGCCTTCTAAATAGCATGAAACATGATCTATTATGGCCTCTGGAATTACTATGTAACTGTAGCCTTCAAACAGGCTTCATGCCTCATGAATGGAGAAAGGCAAAAGTCATCCCTCTGCACAAAGGTGGGCCATCTACAGACCCTGGAAACTACAGACCCATAAGTCACACTAGTCTTATATGTAAAGCTATGAAGAGAATTATCATGGAGATGGTCAATAGAAATACTGTAAACTTCCAGACACTGGACTCAACCCAGTTTGGTTTTGTCAAGGGCAAATCATGCCTACTCAACCTGGTGGACTTCTTTGAGAAGGTCACCAAAGCAATGGATGAGGGCTAAATCTTTCAAACAAGCCACCTTGTCCTAGCCAAGGCATTTAACGCAATATCCCACTCAGGCATTGTTGACAAACTCAAGTGGATAGGTACAAACCCATATGTCATCTGGTGGAAAGCCAAATGGCTCCAAGCCAGGACCCAGGAAGTTAAAATTGGAGATTCCACCTCTACTAAGTGGCCAGTCACAAGTGGACTCCCTCAGGGTTCAGCCCTTGGAATGCTCCTTTTTGACATTTACTTCTCAGAAGTCAAAGTCAATGTCTGCAAATTAACAGCTGTCATTGAATCTCACACAGACAGAAATGTTCTCCAGGAGGGGCTGAGACAGACAAACAACTGGTGTCAGAGCCATGGACTAAAACTAAATACCAAGAAATGCATAATGGTATCCTTTGGGAAGTCATCCATCCCAGGTAACTATCATAGGTTTATAGATTAGTACTAAGCTAACTGCCCTTGCGAGCCATTTTAAGCACAGCCAATTATCCCTTGTGAGACTCAAACCCTGCACCTTGTGTTTGTAAGACAAACACCTTCACCATTAGGCCACCCTCCCAACCCTCAATAATATTGACAAAACACTCCTTAGAGTTGGCCCAGTAGTCAGAGACTTAGGGACATATATAGATAGTTATCTAGCCTTTGACCATGGCATGTCTACGATGGTGAGGAAATCATTCTGTGTTGTGCAGCTTATAAACAAATATATGGCATCTAAGTGCAAGAAAGGCATTGTTCCACTGTATTCAGCATTCATCAGACCTATCAAGTGAGTACAATGCCCCTTTGGTATTTACCTAACCAGGCATATCCAACAATTGAAATATCCACAGAGGTTTCTCACTAAAAGAATAGAGGGCATAAGTAAAATGTCATATGCAGACCACCTGAAGGCCATATCCCTGTATTCTGTCTCCTACAGGCTTACTAAGGGGAGATATATGCCTGGCATACAGAGCATTGTCAGACCCCACTCTGATGGACCTCCTGCATATCCACAAAACAAACAGAACCAGAATTACCCATTCTAAAGACTTAAACCTTGTCTGTGATATAAATAGGACCTGCTGGAGATATAGGTAAGTATTTCAGAGACTGCCCCATCTATGGAACAGGCTCCCCATGCATGTGAAGCAGAGTGCCTCCCTAACCCAATTCAAGTGCAACTTGGACAATTGGATGGGAATCCCTGGTTTGGCACCTATGTTTCTAATGGACACTGGTAACTTGTAAATGGTTCATCTCCCAGGCCCATGCTTACACTTACCAAGGGTATTAGAACTTGTCAGAGATTACGGATGCATGGCTATGTTTAAAAAGGCCCTTGTGGTCATTAGCCTAGTAAAGTTCTATGAACCTATGAACAAACAATGCAGGAAGTAGATTGCACTTTCACTTAAAATTGACTGTAGAAAAATCACAACAAAAAAAAAATCAATTACAGACAGAAAACCAGCACAGTAAGATGAAAATATCTCCTTCTTTGTGACAGTCTTAACATTTGATTAACGGGAAACAGAACTGAATTGTGATAAGAAAAGAATAAACTAATGTGTGAGCTGACTTTTTATATCACTTATATTTGAAAGCTAAGCTTTGGTTCAAATGAAGAACTGCGGCTTCAGGCTAAACTATTTATGTGAGGTGCGATGGTGGTAATTTCTGATTGACAAGGCACATGTTTAAGAACCATTATTTTTTTAAGGCTCTTTAGTTAGAATTAATTAGCTAACCTAATTACTATGCCCCTTTTAGCCTACTATTGTAGGTTATGAGACAGGCATAGGAAAGAAATTGTGAGAGTTCACACACACAAAAAAATGAAACAAGTTCAGTGATAAAAACAATGGAAAATGTACTAAATTATGCTCTTTTGTATTTGGCAGTTTTAGTGCTAGATTACAGAAATTGAAAATCCCTTTTATTTGAAAGAAAAACTTGACATTTTTGTTTTAGTCTTTTAACAGCTGTCATGTAACAGGATGTATATAGTTTTAATACACTAATGGCTTGATTTTTTTGCTTCATTTTCTTATGAACAATAAGCTAATAGTAAACTGTCAGTGTCATTCCTCTTAAGGCATTTAATTTGTAAGAACTTTCTCAAAACACTTAATGTCACAAGGGTCACTAATATCCTAATTACCCATCAAAAACGTAACCAGCAAACACCATGCCACTCAAGTTGTTCACTGTGACTGTGGTACCACCTATACTCAGAAAAAAATGAAAAGAAGCAAACTGACAAAATATTGTATTTTAAATGTGCACACATACACACACAGACACACACAGACACACACACACACACACACACACACACACACACACATATATATATATATATATATGGGTCTACTTCATAAGATCGACAGACCATTTGATCGACATTCATTTGGTCGACATCTCATTTGGTTGACAACCAGTATTCAAGGCAATATATATATATGTGACCCTGAGTTGATATATATATATATATATATATATATATATATATATATATATATATATATATGTAGTTAGAGGGGGTGTGTTTTTTTTGTTGTATTTTCATGTTTTAAATGGAAATAGGTGTGCACCCCACACACCCCTAACTATATATATATATATATATATATATATATATATATCAACTCCAGGGTCGCACAGCATTGGGGAGGGGGGGCAAATCCCTTTTAAGTGCTTTGAATACTGGTTGTCGATCAAATGGTCTGTCGATCTTATGAAGTAGACCCATATATGTATATATATATATATATATATATATATATATATATATATATATATATATATATCTATATATATATATATATATATATTTCCATATGGATATATATATATATATCTATATATATATATATATATATATATATATATATATATATATATATATATCAAATCAAAGGGTAACAAGGTTACAGACAAACTATTCAGTAAAACCTGCAAAAAAGATTCAACTAAGCCATTGTATAATATCTCAAACCTCTTGTAGTGGAGGTCGATTGGATATATGCAAATGACCCCTTAAGGACACAGAGTGTTTCAACTATATGACTTCTAAATGCCTATGACTTTTAATGTTTTTACTTTTTTTTTTAGGTGTCTGTAGAACCATTCAAGCCAATAAAGCCAGACCCTTCTAGTTAAAGGCCTGCCATATTTCAAACTTTTAATGACCTTCTTAGCACAGCATACATGGATTGTTTAGCTATTCTTTAGAAACACAGGGATTAAAACCTAGCTGATGCCCACGACCATTAACGTGGTAACAAAAAATCTCTAACAACATCCAAAGAAAGGGTAACTGATGAGTTTATAAAAAGTTTAAAACACAGCATGTATACAGCTAGTGGGATTTGGCATTATTGGCCTGAATGTACCCAAAAACACTTAAAAAGTTAAAAGTCATGGGCGTTCAACAGACATCTAGCTGAAAATGTCCTTAATGGATCATTTGCATACATCACAGGGGCCTCTACTACAGGAGGTTTAACGTAGTGCACAGTGAGCCTTTCTTGCAGTGTGACACTGAAGAAGCTCCCCTTTGAGGATGGAAACATGGTTTGTGGTTTTGTGCTCCAGTGAGTGTGCTTTGTATATTAAAAGTTATTTACAGCTTCTATTTGGGTGCTTCATATCTTTTGTGTTTCTTTATATATATGCGCATCCTGCTTGTTGCTTTATTGGTCGTGCATTGAGTTTATTGTGTTTATATTTTTAGGTATAAAATTAAAAATTCTTTGTGTGTGTCTGTCTATTTAAGCCAATCATTCTTGTTTCCTCTCTGTGTATATGTATATATATATATATATATATATATATATATATATATATATATATACACACAAGTATATATATATATATATATATATATATATATATATATATATGTATACATATATACATATATATATATATATATATATATATATATATATATATATATATATAAGTATGTATATATATGTATATATAGAAGTATATCCTGTTCGATTCTCTGCTGGAGTGCCTTCTGTGTGAAGTCTGCATGTCCTCCCTGTGGTCGAGTGGCCTCCGAAAGACATGCGTGAATCAGCATTCCTTCGCTGAAGGTTGGGCATCGGCCTGGCAACTCAGCACCATAAAAATCGACTGCCAATCATTAGTGGACTGGAGTTCTTCTGTGACCCCTAACTGGGAAAAGCTGAAAAGACAAGACAAGATATATATATATATATATATATATATATATATATATATATATATATATATATATATATATATATATATATATATATATATATATATATATATATATATATATATATATATATATATATATATACACACACATCTTATATATATATATATATATATATATATATATATATATATATATATATATATATACATCTATATATGTATATATATATATATATATATATATATATATATATATATATACATCTATATATATGTATTTTTTTTTAATTTATTTGATTGTTAACCAGTCAAGCCAACAGTACAAAAGTGTCCTTTTCCATGGGTAACTTTGTAGTTGCATCTGGTTAAATTCTATGTTCAGAGTCATCCATTATGCAAATTGAGGCCAAAAGATTTAAATCCTAGAGTACAATAAACAGATTAATAGAAGCTCATAGCTTTTACCCTATTTGCTAACTGTAAAATGGCAACTTATTCTGCAAACTGAATCCCAGTCTAATCCCAGCACTAAAATTGATGATGCAAATCATGCTGAAACAGCAACATTCTGAGGAATGGTGATACAAATGAAGACTTCCTGCGGGAAACAACAATACGTCTGACTTTGATCATGCTCAAGTCAGCAGCTGTTGATCATCATGCTAACAGTTGCAGTCTTGCTACTGAAAATATTTTGTAAGTATTCCAAGCCACAATGGCAGAAGAATCCTGAAAGCTTGAAAATCATATGAAGTCTTTAATTTGCATTTAATGATACTTGACCACAGTAAGGTTGTCATCTAATCAGAAGCATGTTTCCATGTGTTCATTTAGATTTCGCCACCCTCCTCCCTGTTTTGTAATGAGTCAGCAGGGAGAGGTAAGAAAATGAATCAGAACCCTAACTAGTCAGAATGTCTGAACACTGAGGTGATATAGAATGTCAGTTAAGTTTATCGCATACAACTGACTGAAGTCATTGTTTCAGACAAGTGATACATACAGCCTACCTACAAGCTAACCACAAATAACAGGTGAATAAAAAAATAATCTTGCATTTTTTTGCACACAGCATCACAGACCAGCACATAATAACAGCTAAGTCCATTCTATTTGTAACCATGTCTGCATCACATTTATTTAAGATTATTTGTATGGTTATTACCATTGTCAATTACAGTGCAAACTGTATTTTCTCCAGATCCTCCATGGATTAAACACCATACCATTTTGGCATAAGATGACCCTTTATTAATCAATCATATATTAATTACAAACAAAACTATGTTTAAATGCAGATAAAGACGTAAGTTGAAACATAACAAAATACAGTAGATGGCATCATCCACTCACCTCCATCCCACCATGACATAAAGCAGCATTAACTCAACCACCCACCTATTCATAACTCCCAATAAAAGCACCGTGATCCCAGTCACTTTGTTAGACATCCAAACATCTTGTACGCACAACAGAAACACCAGAGGGCAACAGAAGAGTGGCATCAAACCCCTTCTTCTTTGCCATCTACCCCCATACTCATCTGAAAGCATAAACAACATTACTAAGGACAGGAAGGGCAGGCAGCAAGCTCACTCCAAAATCTGAATTCCTGACATTCTTTCTTGACCAGACCTCTCAATATAATCTAATATGTATGCATCGAGTAAATATTTACAATCCAACCCAGACCCATAAACCCCTGACGTGATAGAAGACCCCAATGAAAATCCCAAATCAACTCAGTATCTATCTGTAAATCAGGAAAGTGGACCAACATTTGGTGCAATACCTGTACCCTAACTGGTGAATGAGAAAGTCAGCTTGCCCCTCTGCCCTTGAAAGGATATACTTCCCCTCTGCTCCAGAAAAATACCACATCCACTACACCCCTGAAGACTTTGCACTGGGAGGGAGAAGTACCTTATGTTGGTTAACATGGGACCCGCACATGTTAGACTGCCCTCCCTGCGACCACATTACGACATTGCACGCACCCCAGAACAGATTGAACAAATACAGGTAAAATCTGCATGCAGGCCATGTACACCTACTCGCACTGAATGCCCAACATACCCCACTTGACTCACCCCCTACACTACCTAGCTGAGAAACACCACCCAAACTATTCATCACTGTGGCAAGCCAAGTATCCGGGTGCCTGACTTTCCATTTCAAGAACTGATCCACAGCATTTTGCTTCTCGAAGCACTGATCATACCACATCCACACATTTCCTGAATGTAACCACTGAGCCTCACAATTCATAAAAAACTAAGATAAAATCAGTACTGCCTGTGCACTATCTTTCTTCAAACAGACCACCATATAATACATGAAACCAAGCACCCACTTCTGCCATCTCCTTGCTCTAACCTACCAGCCCTCCTCCGACCCAATGCTGCCAGTGCTGCCAAAAGGTTCTTATTACCTGACATGTCAGCTTTCACCAAATGCTGCACATCCTCTCCATCAATTAATTCAAATACATCAACATACTTGCCTTTCTATATCTTCTGTTTAACTGACGTAGGGATATGCAGGGTAAGCAAAACACCTCCTTCAGTGGTTTTCACTGCCTGAGTAGTTAACCAGTCATCTGGTCGAATCACAAAATCTGAGTCCAAGTCTTGCTCCGATGAATCACTGGGACCTCCAAACTCTCCAGCACTCCAAGAGAACAATACTCTTCTCGTCCCCACCCAGCACCTCACTCTGCACCTCCTCCACCACTCCCAAGGGTTAACGGTCATCTCTTCCTTCTGTGACATCAACATTTTGAAACTCCTCGCCTAGACCTACACCCCCAAAGACTCCACTTTCAGGAGCTACGAACTCTGCATGAACCCCCAAACACCCCACTCCCAGGACCTACAAACTCTGCATGACGTATACCTAACCCTGCCATCATATCATTACTGGTAACCACATCTGGACTCACTCTAATAGTTGGACCCTCAGTGACAAAGCCGACTGCCAACTTCTTGGCTCATTTATCTCTGGCAACCAGAGGCTTCCTTGCTGACTCCACTTGCCTTTTCATCCCAACTATAATGGATCTCTCTGACATAGAGGACTCACCCACTGGCACTTCTAAAAACAGCTCTTCTGCTTGAGCCATAATAGTCACTAATCTGTCCTTCAGGCTGTGGGATTCTTCCATACTGGTCATCTCAGATATAATTCACTGACCACGCTCAGCAAGCTCACACCAAAATCTGAACTCCCTACCCATCAGAAGCAGCACAAAACTTAGTTAACTCTTCCCTCCTCCTACATCACTTCCTTTCTAACCAGCTTTTCCCATAGGCTTAACGCTTACTCAGCTACAATACAAACCAACCTAATCTCCTGTGATCATTCCCCCCACCCACCCAATAGGCGGGTCTGGACAATTAGTTTTGTGCCCAAAGTGAAAATATTTTATTTGACAGTCTGATTGGGATAATGTCCCATTTTCAGCAGAGGCCCAGGGGAAAAAGCTCCATATTGACACACTATGGTTACAGGAGTATAACAAAGTTATTGAAAAAACTTATACAGAAGAATGACATATTAACTAAGTAAAAAACTGACATCTTCAGTCCATACAGTGTGAACTTTCACATGCAGGTTGCAATCATTTGGAGAGAGATAACAAGCTGAAAAAAGAACATTGTCAGTAATTAAAGAATTCACCAGTTGCAGCTGATGCATACAATGTTATACACATTGACTATACACTTGGAACAGATATGACTAAATAACATAGCATAGGCAAATTATATTTATCTTTTATCAAATAAATAATCTGAGTATGTTCAGGGGGAACAAATTAGTAAGAAGTATGTTGGGGAGGGGAGTTCAGCCTGGGGTAATGTAGAAGCAGAGCCAGCTCTTATTTAGGTGTTTTTGTAGTAGGCATTTGTAGTTGGAGAGGTTAGAGGAAGATTTAATTTGCAGAGGGATTGAAATCAAATGTTTAGTGACTGATTCTACAATGGCAAAATCTAACAAAATAGATCCAAATTTCATCTTCTGCTAGAACTAGGAACCAGAGGTATATTCCATGTTGTGTTCTTACATTTATATTATTTGTAAAACATCACAGACTATGTACCACTCATGTCACACAACATGACAATACCTCAGAAGCCACTGGATGTGTCCCTGCTCTAATCCTGACTAAATGTTGATTCCCCTTCTTAACCCTCTTTCTCGCCCTATTCTGTTGTGCCTCCTCCTTTCTCCCCTAATCTTCCTTCCACCCTACATACTTCTCTCATATATCTCTCCTCCTTATTGGCTATGACTCTTTTCCAGTAAACTTGTATCTCTTTTAACTCTACTCTCTCTCTCTATTGTTGTTTCTCTCTCCTCCTTGGTCTTCCACTTTCTACTTGCTGTTAAAATAATCAATAATGTTCAATATGAGGTTATTTAGATTGTCCAGAAAGTTAAACTCCTTTCCTTTTAGTAACAATGTACATTTCTCTTCCTTGGTCTTACATTTTTTTCTTGTTTTAAACTATGTAATAATATTCATTATGATGTCATTTAGATTGTCTAGAAATTTTAAGTCCTATTCTTGTTTGGGTAACAATATTCATTGTCTAATTCCTACCAGCCTGTAATCTGTTAATTGAGCT
>NC_056732.1:1149046204-1149101204 GCF_019279795.1 Protopterus annectens | reverse complement strand
TTATACAGTGAGATAAATGTAGTGATGTACATACAGAACAGAAAGTAACAATGCTGCAGTCTATACAGTGAGATAAATGTAGTGATGTACATACAGAGAACAGAAAGCAACAATGCTGCAATCTGTACAGTGAGAGTAAATGACGTGAGACACACTTCCCTGGACTACAAGAAAAGAGACATGGAGGAGCTCTCGGATAATATGGCCCAGGCAGGTATGACCCTAGCCCTGAGCAGTATCCTACCATCACCCAGAATGATACTGCAGTACAAGCAGAAAAATGATTGACTTCAACAATTGGCTAAGTTTCTGGTGTCATTCTAAGGGGATCCAGTATCTGTCTGCTTGGCATGACATGATTGACAGACCTCAATGCTTTGCAAAAGATAGCCTGCATCTGTCACCCCTGGGTTTCCGGATACTGGCTAAGGCTCTTGCCACCCCTACAGTGCCTTTTTTAGGTGATGTTCCAAACACCAAATTACCACTGTAACAGATATAAATAAATGCAATCTGAGGGTCATACTGCTCAATGCTAGAAGTCTAAACCTCAAGATGCACTTGCTCAAAGCACTCCTCAAAATAGAGAACATCTACATTTGTGCTATAACAGAGACCTGGTTTAAAGCAGCAGAAAGCACCCCTGCGCTAAAAGGCTATAAGTCATTCCACACCTTTCTGCCCAGAACATGGACCGAAGCTCCAAAGACAGTGGTGTCTCCATATTCATAAAGGATATGCACACCTCCAGACTAGTAGCCCAGCATAACTCATCTGAGATACTTCAGGTACAACTAACATTGGGTAAGATGGTGATTCAAGTCGTAGCCTGCTATAGGTCCCCAACCATGTCCCAAGACTCTCAATCCATGTTTCTAAGCACCCTGGAAACTATTATGGTCCAACCCAACACTCATACTAGGTGACTTCAGCAACCCCTCCATCAACTGGGAAAATTACTCATGCACAAATACACTGGCCCAATGCTTCCTGAAATTCATCAGTTCCTATGCCCTGGACCTGCTTATTCTTACCCCCCGCTAGAGGAATCAACATCCTTGACCTGGTTATTACTAACATGGGCAACCATTCCTCTACACCAATAGTCAATTCCTCCCTGGTTAGATCCAACCACAAACTAATCACCATGGAAATCCGCATCTCAACCCCACCCCCCCGCAAAGTTAACCACCATGAAAAGTTTCTCCAAAGCTGACGTTGGGCTCTTAAAAACAGAGGTGGCTAACTTCTCAGCACCCATATAAATGGAAAATAGATGCATGACTGCTGAATCATACACCAATGCACTGTACAAACACGTACATAAATGCATGGAACTAGCCATACCCAACAGAACCAAGACACTCTCCTCCAAAAAAGGGAAGCCAATCTGGTGGTCCCCTAATATTAATAAGCTCTACAACAGAAGGAGGAAACTGTTGCAGAAAAAGGTGAAGTCCCAACACTTTAAAAACTCCCTTACTAGCCTCAACAAAAAGATGGGATCCATCATCAAAACTTCTAAAGTCAGCTATGAAGGCAGAATTGCAGCAGCCACTAACAACAACCACAAAGCCTTCTATAGTTGTATCAAGAATCTCCACAGCAATACCCAGGTTGGTCTGAGCTACTGCACAATGGTACCTCCTATACTGAGCCAGCAGATATTGCCAACATACTGGCCGACAGATTCATTGCCAATTTTACCCCTCTATCCCCCCTAGAGGGCCAATCACAATACTGGAGGAATGCCAGGCACCCAGCATTACTGCAGCACAGGTTAAAGATGCATTGTCCAAGGCCAAGAATACAGCTTCCATGGGATCTGACAATATCCCTGGATGTGTTCTACATGAACTACAAAGTGAACTAGAACACATCTGTGTGCCCTATTCAATCACAGCCTCACCTCAGGCTTTGCCCCTACCGAATGGCACACTGCTACAATCAACCCTCTCCATAAAGGGGGAGCGACTACAGACCCTGGGAATTATCATGCCGTTAGCATGATGAGTCTGATATGTAAGGCTATGGAGCGCATTATCATGGACCTAATTAACAAGGATATAGGGAATCTCCAAACTCTAGATCCAATGCAATTTGGTTTTGTGAAAGGTAAATCATGCCTGCTCAACCTTGTTGACTTCTTTAAATCAGTCACTAGAGCTGTGGATGCGGGCAAGGCAGTTCATACAGCCTACCTCGATCTGGCCAAGGACTTTGATACCATTCCCCACTCAGGAATAATTCATAAATTCACCAAATTAGGCATCAACCCCTATATCACTAGGTGGGTTGCAAATTGTGTACAGCTAGAACCCACAGTGTGAAAGTAGTGGACTCCAAGTCAGACTGCCGACCAGTCATGAGTGGAGTCCCACAGGGATCAGTCCTGGGTCCTCTCTTGTTTGGCATCTACTTCTCAGAAGTCCAGGGCAACATGGAGGGACTCTGGCTGACCAAGTTTGCAGATGATTGTAAGCTGGGAGCCATTATTAACTCCCCAAGTGCTGTAGACATCCTTTAGAAAGGCCTCACTGAGACCAATGACTGGTGTCAAAACCATGGCCTTAAGCTTAATGTCAAAAAATGCGTCATCATCCCTCTTAGGAAAAACTCAGTTCCCACTAATTACAATATCAATGGAAGTCCACTGCACACTGAAGGCATTAGAAGAGATCTGGAGACACAGGTTGACAGCAACCTCTCCTTTGACCATGACATTGCCACTGTGGTCAGAAAGTCCTTCTATCTGACACATCTCATTACCAAGGGTTTTGCATCCAGGAAGAAAGAGTTCATCTCTATCTACTCTTCCCTCATCAGGCCAATCATTGAGTATAATGCCCCATTTGTCATGTACCTCGCTAGACAAATACAACAGCTGGAAAGGCCACAAAAATACCTCATGAAGAGGATCCTAGGCCTTAAACACATGTCCTATACTGACAGACTCAAAAAACTCCAGCTATTCTCTGTCTCATATCATCTACTAAGAGGCGATCTCTGCTTGACTTATAAAGCCATGTCTGACCCAGCTCTGTTAGAAATGCTATATCTAAAGAAATCCCAATCCCTGAGTACCACAGGCTCCAGAGACCTCAACCTCATTACCACAATCAACAGAGCATGCTGGAGGGATGGGTTTATAACCCAGAGACTGCCCATGCTCTGGAATAGACTTCCTATACAAGTCAAGCAGAGCACCTCACTGGCCTTCTTCAAGAGCACTCTTGATGAGTGGATGGAAAATAGAAAGTTCACCCCGAGGATCACTCCAGTCATTCTACTTGATAGAGGCACTGGGAACTAACGTCGGATGGCACAATGCTAGGGCGCTTCTATGGACTAAGCTTGTAAAGGCTCCAGGGCCATTAGTCTAGTACAATCCTATGAACCTATGAAACACACACAGACACACACACACACACACACACACACACACACACACACACACACACACACACACATGCACGCACACAGAAAAGAAAGCAACAATGCTGCAATTGGTACAGTGAGATAAATGTGATGTACACACAAACCAGAAAGCAACACTGCTGCTGTCTTTACAGTGAGATAATGTAGTGATGTACACACAAACCAGAAAGCAACACTGCTGCAATATGTACGATGGCCACGATACCAGTGTAGTGTGAATGGCACATTTAAAATACAGGATGAAGATTAAAGACTCTGAAATATCTCACAAAGAAAGCAGGGCCCATAAATGCTGAGAATTAAATATCTGACATAAGTAGAATAATCTTCTGATAACATTTACATATGCAATATTTGCAGGGAGAGCATGTGCTGTACCTACAGACATTCAGTTCATCCTGGAGCTCTGTGAGGAGTAGACAGAAAACTCATCACTGATGGTCATGACTTTTATCCAGCTTTAATCATTACCTTATAAATGACCCATCTGTCAAGTTTTGGAGATCTTTGGTATGTACCAAAACTTTCCCCATATTCCATCTCATAAACTATCGGTTAGAGGTGAGATATTTCTAAGAAGCAGAATACACTTCCATCCCTTGTAAGAGCTTTATCTACCCTCAGTCAGTCTTTTACAAAGCAAACAGAGCTCTGTTATGAATTCATACATTTGAGAACACCAACAAAGAGATCTTGGTAGTGCTGTTAGTGCTTATGTGACTGTTAAATGTAATGGCTAATTCACATTCAAAGCTGCAGTGTCTGCAAGTAGCTATATATTCTGTGTCATATATCACGGCTTCTTAGGCTGAAACTTAAAATGTTCTTGGGTTCAGATTACTTATCTAGTTGCAAATGAGTGTGTAAACAAATAAAGACATTAAAAAGATAATGTCAGATGATAGTCTCACATCCGCAATCACTGATCATAAGAAAGTCTAACACATTACAGGCAAGATGGTGGTACTGATTACCTACACAGAATGGGTTAAAGTTTTCAAACATTTGTTCCAACTGTATGCTTGAAATTGTCCAGTTGCCTAGCTGGTTGACGAACTAGTTTAATGCCTTTTGAGAGCAGAAGCAAACCATACATTCCATGTCATAAATGTTTCACTCTGATGTGAATTATTTCCAGTAACAGTTCAAAAATATCCTCACTGACGCAACGGACTGTCTTCCTAAATGACCATCCGTGCTGGCATCAATTTCTTGATGGATGTTGGGAGTGTGGCTTTGAAACAGATGGCAGAATTAGATACATTTTGTTAGACTTGGTTACTGTGGGACTAGTCCTGACCAATCAATGGTGTACAGTGAAAAGGCTCCAACTAAATGCAAGAAAGTGTAGCATTTTCACTTTTGGAAAGCTTCCCTTTCAGCATAGGGATTATCCCATTCCAGGCAGACAGACATGAAGTCAGGGATTTCAGAATCTGGATTTACAATTCCCTCACCTTTGACCAACAAGTTGCCTCATTACTTAGGAAATATTTCTATCTAACACAACTGATTTCCAAAGGTATCTCATGTAGGTTGAAGCATGTTACTATCCCTCTGTACCCTTGTTAACAAATTATTAAGAACAATGCCCCTTTTAACATATAACTACCTGCTGATTAGCAACCTGACAGAGTGATCCCCATTTTTATAAAGGGAGAGAGGAAGGTGTTTTTCATTTACAGAAGGATCACGATCCTTGTCCTTGGCCTCCCTGGGAAGGTTTATGAGAAGACTCTGAAACTGCATCTTCAATGAATATCTGAGCCTTTGATTTAAGTGGAGGAATGTGGGCTACATCCTGGCCAGGATCATCTGTCTATCCTTTCACATATATTGGAAAGCATCATTGTACTTTTCCAGAACTGTCTACATGGGCTTTTGGGACTTCAAGAAGGCAAATAACTATGCACCTCGGAATGTCTTTTTGATTGGCCTTGGTTACAATTTTTAAGGAGAAATTCAATGGGAGGTTTTGTTTTGACAGTATATAGAAAGCTTACCTTCTTCTACCTATTTACACTTCAATAGCAGTCACTCATGCTTTGCTAAGAAAAATATATTTAAAGGACAGTGAGTGAGAATAGCAAGGATGTTCTCAGATTTTGGAATATTTTGTATTGACGTGGAACTTAATATGTTTTTAGAGAGGGGTCACCCTTTGAAACTTTTAACTAAAATAGAGGAAGAAGTCTTCCAAGGTTGAGGCACAAGATATAATCCATTAATAGGAGTTGATTCTATTAGTACACCATGTACTGTACCCCATACTAAATATACGGACAACAGTTCTTTTACTAATTCATTGGTAGTTATGCAATTCTCACTCTAAGGCTTTTAAGGACATTTTAACTAGGAAATGGGTATTCTCATGGCAGACAATTATGTTTTAACATGTTGGGGAACTCCAAATTTTGTGCACAAAATGGGTAGAAATTTGAAAATATGTTTGAACATTAAACACACACTAATTTTGCTAGGGTAGTTAAGGGCTCTTGTAATTGTGGTGCCTATGGTCAGTGTGCATACATTTTACAGAAAGAATGTATTACTTTACTTAATTCTCCCCATGTTAATATCCACCTTGCCAATGGACATTGTGCTTTTAAGGGGGTCATTGCATTGTGCTCTAGGTGTACATGTTTTTATGCTGGAAAAACTGAAAGACATTTTTGTAAAAGAATATATTAACACAATTATGCCGTTTCTAAGGCTGATCTTAATAAACACACACAAAGCTGTCCTACCTTTTCTAGGTTCCTCTTTGGTTTATTCGAGGTTGCCCCATGTAATATTGGGGGGGGGGTCTTGGGAAACAAAAACTGAGTACAGGGAATTAATATGGAAACTGAAGTTAAATGCTTCAGTTTATCCTGGTTTGAATGAACAGGTATCAATTTCCCTGTTTTGTAGAGCTACTAAATCATGAATTCTATTTTTTTAATCTTTGTTTATCTGTTGAAATGTTTTAGTTAGTTTAAAATGCTTTTAGATTAGAGTGTAGCCCATATATTTTAAGTTTAGTTTTATGAAGCTTTTTAACATGTTATTTATCTTTCTTTGTTTTTTTATATACAATATGTCACTAATATGTACTTCTTACTGTGGATTTGCATCATATGATCAATTAATGGGATTATCTAAATCCATTTCTATTGATTTTTATGGTTCTGATGAAGTCACAAAGTGCTGGGACAAAAGTGGTTAACCTTTGTGTTATTTCTGTGTAATAATATGTGCTTTTGATGATTAAACAGATGTAATACTTTGATCTCTTGTGATTTGAGTGGTTAATATTGCTTGGACAGTATGTGAGCCTCTTTGATTTGGAGTCTTTGATTGGCCTGCCTCAAATCCTCAGGTTCCCTCAAGAACCCTTCCCTTTAACAGTGACATCAGATGCTGGGTAGTAATTCACATGTCTGCCTTCAATGAGTGCTGAACTCTACGGCACATATGCTAACTAGTTTCCTGGTTTTATCACATTCCTCCTATGCTGTGCTGTGCTATGGAGGCTACACTGGTTTACAGCTGTCTTAAGGATAACTATTAGCACCAGGTTAACCAGAACATGTAGGGCAAGATCTGTTAAGTCACCTACTATGCTGCTTAGGTGAAAAGCATTGTGGAGGAGGTCAGGGGTCAGGGCTGTACTGCACAGCAGCATCAAAAGATAATTTTATAGTTTATTCAGAAAACAACCTCTGTGACTGTGCAGACCCTCAGACCCTGAGTGGTCTTACTTTTATTTACTTAACAAAAATTAATATAGTGAAGAGGCTTTCCTTTAAAGCAAAACAGCCAGTAATGTCTAAAAGGCTAAAGTGAAAGACACTTAGCTGGGATGCAACAAGACTGGATATGGATTTAAATAATGGCTGACAGAGACACAGCCCAGACCAGTCCAGCACAGATACTATATTGTCAGAACTAAAGAATAACAGAGCTACCAAAGAAACTGGAGATTCTATTACAAACTTTACAAATTCAGTTTTTGTCTAAATACAATAAGATGGCTTCAAAGGTACCTCCAAAATGGAAAATTCTAAGTACCCCCTAAGGACCTACCCGCTATTGATTCAGAAGTTTGACAACAGTACATGAGGATATGCAACATCTCAAAGAAAAAAATAAACACAAGTAATATTTTGGCAGAGCTATTAGAAGGCTGTCAAAGCTTCAGTCAGTACAGTTAGCTGGGATGCAACAAGATCGGATATGGATTTAACTAATGGCTGAGAGAGACAGAACCCAGTCCAGCCCAGCACAGATACTATAGTGTCAGAACTAAAAAAGAGCAGAGCTACCAAAGAAGCTGGAGATTCCTTTATAAACTTAACAAATTCAGTTTTTGTCTAAATACAATAAGATGCTTCACAGATACCTCCTAAATGGAACATTGCAAGTACCCCTAAGAACCTACCTTGTGACTGAAAGCACTATTGATCCAGGAGTTCCACAAGAATCCATACTTGGTTCATTGCTCTTTTTCCGTATTCATCCATAATATATACACATACCCCCCCCCCCCCATCTTGGTCCTTTATGCAGATGATATCTTATTACTTGACTCATAAAAGAGCAGCCTGACACTACAACAGAAACAGCAATTTAGCTTTATAGATAAAACATGCTCCTTATTATTCCCTTGAACATCATGATACTGGCCCCCCCCCCAAAAAAAAACTTCCTAAATCCCCAAATCTAATTTTTACTGATACGAATAGCAACCCACTACTAGCAGTAGCAGAATAGAAGTAACCAGGGATCTCCTTGGTTCTTACTCTTTCATTTCAGTATCATCTGGGAAGAAAAGCTCCAAGGCATCATATTTAAGGCAATCAATATTCACAATAACACATTTTATAATGCACTTTCAGGGAATACACAGCATAATAGTCAGTATAATAAAAGTTGTATTGCTATTCAAAAACATTAAATTTGCAATCCCTGTACTGAGACTTTGCAGGTAAAAGAGCTGTGTATAAGACAGGTAAGAGTAATTTAAGAAATACAGTAGAGTGAGGGTATTAGAGGAGATAAGCAAGTTTGAGTGTTCACAGAGAAGTAGTGATGGAACAGTAATTTGGTTGTGCTAATTAGAGGTAGGTATTGTTTAAGAAGTACAATAAAGTGAGGTTTTAGAAGGGGCTAAGCAGGTTAAGTGATTTAGTACTTTAAAGGGATGTATAAGAACAGTGATAATGGACGTTAGACAGTTATGTCCCAGACAATGATCGGGGAAAAAACCAGGAGGCAGAAAGGAAGTCTTTTACTAATGGTTTGAAAAGATGAAAGTTTGCGATAGACCTGATTGATAAAGGAATTTTATTCAAAGTTCTAGCCACACTATTGGAATAAACAGTGACCCCAGCAGCCCTTTGTGCTTTGTAGATGGTAAAAGTTATTTACTGTTTGACCAAAGGAGATAATTTGGAAGATAATATTGGAGTCTAATTGCTGGGCAGGCGGATGGGGCATGGATGATTTTATGGGGTAAGGTGAGTCAAGTATAAGATAGGTGGTGATGTTTGAGCTAGTTAAGTGGTTTTAGTGCTAAACAGTGGTGGGAGCATTAAGGTTTGTTTCAAGCAAATCTGGCAGCTTTGTTATAGAACTTTTCAAATTTAGAAGTAAGTAAGGCTTGTAGCTTGTAAATATGACGTGCATGCTCATAGATAGATTACTGTTCAAAATAACAATAAAATAATATGACTTTATTATGATGGTAGACATTCTTGGCAAGAAACATCCCTTAAAGGAATAGAAGAAAGTGACAAAATAAAATATTTTGCAAGTGTAATGATATTGCAGACTATCCCAAGTCAATAAGGAATGCAGATATACAGGCACCCACAACTGTTGAAGTTGTTGAAGAGCATTCAGATGATATATGTTTTTATATCTCTGCTTATGTAGCTAGGTGCTATATTAGCATGTATTACCCATGGGTGGTCAGTCACAAATGGTTCAACAGCTGCATCATTTGTAACTAGTTCTATAACATGAAGACAGATATTTTATTTTATATCATCTGATCCTCACCAAACAGATCTGGATGGGGAGATGGGGGGGGGGGTCCAGATGGAGGGTTGATAAAATCAGCAAGCAAAGAAGAGTAGTATTGCTGGAATTGAACTCATCCTAAAGTCTTGGTGAGTACCTTCACAAGGTGGACCCTGGTTTTACAAACTCTCACCAAGGTGACACTGATATATAGTTTGTATTGTACATAACATACATCACGGATAGAAGTAGGTTAAAAATAAAAAAGACAGCTGAGTGCACAAGTGCCAGGATAAAAACGTGTCCAATCCTGGTAGTCACACTAGTAACAGGAATGGAAAAGTTGACAGTATAGAATCCTGAAGACACAGAAACATTCCTACAATAGGGCTAGGCCATGCTCAGGAGGAGGATGCCTCCCCCCATAGAATGAAGTAGCAGTCCACAAACAAAATCACTAAAATATTGACAGTCCAAAAAAGATACATAAAGCTGATAGAGTGGACTACTGAAGATAAGAAAGAAATTATGCATTGTTACTATTATGCAAGAAGCCCAGAATTTCTGGATTATAAATATTCAAAAAGATTAAGAGAGAAACTAGAGGAAAGAAAAATACTTGCACAAGAGGGAAGGGAGATCTATGCCTGACATACAAAGCATTGTCAGACCCCACTCTGATGGACCTCCTGCATATCCATAAAGCAAACACCACCAAAATGACCCATTTTAAACACTTAAACCTTCTCTATGATATAAATAAGACCTACTTGAAAAACAGGGATGTATCTGAGAGGCTACACCTTCTCTGGAACAAGCTTCCCATCCATGTGAAGCAGAGTTCCTACCTACCCCATTCAAGTGTAACTCAAACAACTGGATGGGGGACAGGAAATGTATCCCTGGTTTGGCATGTATGTCTCTAATGGACACAGACATCCTGTAAATGGTTCATCTCCCAGGCGCCTGCTTGTAAATGCTTTACCGCCTAAGCCCATGCTTACACTTATCAAGGCTACCAGAAATTGTCAGAGATTTTAGATACATGGCTAGGCTTGAAAAGGCCCTTATATCGGTAGTCTAGTAAATTCCTATGAACCTATAAGCCTATAAGAAAAATTGTCAAAAGCTTCAAATGCAAAGTTGTGTTCATTAATACAACAGCTTCATAAAAAACACTGTAAAGACCAAGAAACACTGAGCCGTTTGGAAAAAGAAGTGACTGAGGAAGTGCAAAAATATGAAAAACAAAACCTAGAGATTTTTGAAAGGTATAAAAAAAATGGACATGTGAAAGAAAGAGAGATCTGATAAGGTGTAGTATTTATGCAAAGGAGAAAGTCAAACTAATCAATATAAAAAAAAAGCAGCTCCAAAGATATTTGAAGAAAAATACAAGCAGGGGCTCCCAGATATGAAAAAGTTCACAATACAAAATATAAGATCACAAAGGAGAAATGTAAAACAGAAGATTAGTAAAGAAGATGTTAAACAAACAGAAGCTGAGGTTATGGAATACCTGCAAAGTGAAGGATTTAGTGAAAAGTTTAACACAGGTTATGTCATAGCATAATGGAATAATGAGTCCCCAAAGCAAGGAGAAACAATTGGAGCATGATACATCTTAAGTAGAAATATGGAAATGGGAAAAAAGAGAGATTTAATATGGTACAGTATTTATGCAAAGGAGAAAGCAAAATGAATCAATATAGAAAAAGCAAAGTTATTTGAAGAGAAATACAGGCATAAAGCATCTGGATATGATCAATTTTAGAAATACAAAAAATAAGAAAACAAAGGAGGGGAGTAAAAAAGAGGATTCGTAATGGAGAAGTTAAAAGAATAGACACTGAACTTATGGATTACCTGGAAAGTAAATGATTTAGTGCAGAAAATCCAACACTGGTAATGTCACAGTATGATGGAAGAGTGAGTCCTCAAATTAAGAGGAAGCAGGTGGAATGGGAAGCATCTGATCAGTTGCCACATGAATATACTTTGCAGCCTTCAGTAGGAAACCAGCACAAGTGCTCAATTGAAGTTGCATAGCAAGGGAAGGAACAGGAAATGGTGGCAACCTGATGCAGTCAATGTTGTGGAGTGATAGGCCAGTGGGTTCTCATATGAAAGAGCAAGAGATGATGCAAGATGTAGCTGAAGAGAATATGGCACAGGGAGGTATTTTGGTACTTTCTGTAGAATGCTCGCAGGAAACAGAGAATACAGAATGTGCCTTCAGTTTAGAAGAAAAAGATCTAAGGGAAGAGTTGTTTGATTTAATAGAGATGGATGGGTCTATCATACTACCAAATTTTTTAACAGAGTAAGTATGCACTTGGCCAACATTAAATGAAGAAACATGCCACAGTATGTCAAACCCACACCCCAAACCCCCCCTAACTAAATATACCAACTCCAAGATTACACTACAGGGGAAAAGGGCAAATTTCCCCATGTTGGCCAAGTGCATATTTACCCTTTTAAAAAATGTTGTAGTGTGATCGTTTGGTAAATCAACAGTTCTGTGTTGCTGTCTCAGTGAAGTTGTCTTCAGGTAAGTGGTCTGTCGATTATTAGAAGTAGACCCAGATGGATAAACATATTAAGATCGATGAAAGAAATAAATTACAGAAAGTCAATAAGACCCAAAATGTTAGAAGTGTGATAACACACATGAACACAGTAATCAAGACTATTAACAGAAATTCAAGTGATATAACAGAAGTAAATGGGATATATTACCATGCAGCTAAATTAATAACAAAGTCTTACCACAAAAACAGAGCAATAAGGAAAGGAAGGGAAGAAATCAAATGCCATCATGGAATTATTGAAAAGAGAAAACCATAAAGCACTTAAGATGAGAAGTGTCATTGTTAGAAGAGTATAGAAAGGGAAGAGATCATCAAACAACTTAGAAAGATATATACGATAAAAGCAATCAGCATTAATAAAACAGACTAGGATCTATTGTGCATTATTGCAAATAATAAACTAAGGATGTCAGCACAGACATGAAAACAGGAGATACACCGATAAATATAAAGAAAAAGTACAAAATAAGCAATTCATCGATGATCCAAAAATGTTTTGTAAAGAATGGCAAAACAAAGCAAAAAAAAAAAATAGAACCACCACCAAAAAAAGAAATAGACACATTTTGGAGAAATATTGATGAAGACCTTGTGGAACATAACAAAGATGATGAGTGGACAGAAAAAGTAAATGAAACAGTAAGAAGTTCAAATGTGCAGGATATAAAATGGGATCAAGTAATAGTCAAAGAAATTGAAATAAAATTAAGAAAAGCTCCTAACTGGCAACTCCAGGCCCAGATGGATTCTGGCTAAAAGTATTAACATCATTACATGAAGATTAACTTTGAGTAAGAACCATTTATATGCACTCCCCAAACACACACACACCAACCTGATTAATAATAATCCTGTTGTACCTGCAAGCTCTCCTAAAAATTATAGACTACTAACTTGCTTTTAAACAATGTGTAAACTGTTTACTGGAATTGATGTAAACAGAGATTATAGTCATTTAGAAGAAAACTCAGTCATGGCAACAGAATAAAGGGTAATAAAAGAAAGTCATATGGACCTAAGGGCCATTTGTTGTTAAATAAAGTCATAATGGAGAATTGTAAAAAGTGGAAGAAT
Organism: Protopterus annectens; assembly: GCF_019279795.1. NCBI lineage: Eukaryota > Metazoa > Chordata > Ceratodontiformes > Protopteridae > Protopterus > Protopterus annectens. The sequence goes on along the minus strand of NC_056732.1, from coordinate 1,149,088,092 downwards.
CTAAGTATGGTATGGATAGATTACAAAAAATAAAGGAGTGCCTACAGATGTATACAATATACCCTACATTGATCATGTTACAGTGACCATGAAACAGTGGCAAACAATCTGGTTCCCAGACAACAGCAAAATGTAAATACTTCTCATCGTCTTTTTGTGGATGATTTAAAACCATATAGTTCATCAGACGATGAACTGAAAGCACAACTGCAAGTAGTCAAAACTTTTTCAGATGATATAAGAATGTAATTTGGTCTTGGCAAATATACAAAAAACAACCTTTAAAGCAGGAAAACTGCAGCATCAAGAAAAATATCAGTCTGGGATAGGAATTTGATATAAAGGAACTTGAGCAGGTGGGAGTGTATAAATTATTTGAGAGCTGATGAAGGATTGACAATAAGACATGAACAAAGTGGAACAAAACTTAGCAAGAAATATTTTAGAAGTCTAAAATTAATTCCTCACGATTGGAGCCATGCGCTTATTAAACTTGTCTTTAAAGGAAAGGGGAGGAGGACAAACTCAGTCATATAGACCCTTAGGTCTACTTTCATGTTGTGGAAAAATAATGGAGAAGGTAATATTGGAGATGTTATTGTCAGAATAGGATAGATTGGGACTTGAAACCATATATCTGCATGCATATGTTGAAAATAGAGCTATTACTACCTCTAACGATGTTCTATAACAATATAATAACAGTTATGAATGAAAATTTGTGCTGTGATGTAATTTATATTGATTTAAGTTCAGCATTTGATGGAGTCATAGACAAAACACCAATCAATAAATTAGAACAACTAGGTATTGATGTACTCTTGATAAGATGGATAGCTACATGGCTTACTGATAGGACATGGCAAGTATCATACAGCAACTGGACATGTGGAATTCTTGGTTACAGTCAGGGTGTTCCACGGCACTCTGTCTTAGGCCCTTACTTGTTTAGATTGTATCTTTCAGACCTAACATTTTCATCCAAGGTGTTCTACAGTCTATATGCAGATGACCTGAAATAGAGTAAACTGATTACAAGTGTTACAGATAAGGCATGTCTGCAAAATAACTTGACTAAATTGACCATTTGGGCACAGGACAATATGCTTATAAATACATCAAAAACTAAGTATATGAGATTTGGGAGACATAAACTGAAAGGTGAATATTTAATACAGCACACAGTGATTGTAACTGTAAACTCATTTAAGATCTTGGAATATGGGTAGATCCAGCTATGGGTTTTTCTAATCACATCAATCAATTGGCAAATGATAGTTATAGAACTATAGGTTATATAAAAAGATTTATAAAGTCTAGGAAATCAAAAATAATGAAGTCATTAGTCCCAAACTTCTGTATGGAATAACAATATAGAAACCCTATAAGAAGACAAGCATGAGTAAACTGGAAAGAGTACAGCAAAAATATACCAAGGACATCCATGGGTGTGTAAATCTAAGTTATTACGAAAGACTAAATATCTGAACTTGTACAGTGTCTCTTATAGATATCTAAAAGGAGATCTTATTCAGGTTTATAGGGTATTTAGAGATGACTGTATCTGGGAATGTTTGGGGTTATCAAAAAGTACTAGAGAACCCTCAGACAACCTATGTAGAAGATTCTATAGGAATTAAAAGTTTACTAATTGGTTCTCTGGCAGATTAGCTGATGCATGGAACAGATTACCAAATTGCATTAAAGCAAGAACTAGTTTAGAACAACCTGGACACTTATTATGGAAAAAAGTGGTTTGGTATATTGGCAAGCTAGAAGGGCATTAATGCCCATGCTTGAAATATTTGTATGAATGTAGATATGTATTAATAGTGACAACAGTCCTGATGTCTAGGAACAAAGTCCAAGCTGTAAACCAAATTGCTCTTCTTGTTCTAACTTTCAGTTTTGGGGTGATTGACTGACCCTAAAAGGTATTGGATCAGTTGGACAGGAAAACAAGAAAAATGTTTCACACTTATCAAATGATTTATAAAAGAATAGTGTATACCGAGATTATATATTGCCTGTTCTGAAGGAGGTATGGGCCTCCTCAAAACTGATTAAATGTATAGGTCTGCAGTCATAGCACTGCATGCATTTCTGCTGGCCTCACAAGATCCAAACATTGTGGATGTTTTAAAACATGAGGAGAACAAGTCTAAGATGACTTCCCTGCTTAGTTTAGTAGAAGCATATAGGTAAAATTGAATATTCCACAGAAATACACCAAACACAAACTAATAAATTCTGTGGCACCAAGAGTTCTGAGAAAGTTCTATGTGATGTATGGAACGAAAGTGCAGTTTAGAATACTGTTGCCTCCTTCTTGGTACTACAGAATTTATCAGATTGAGAAGCATATAGGTGTTAATTGGTAATGGAAATCAAACCAGAAGTAGACAACAATCAGGCAGCAAATGTACCAAGAAATAAAAGAAAGTATATAAGGAGAAGGATCAGATGAGAAGGCAAGAAATGTGGAAACAGCATAAATAAAGTTGCAAGTACAACAAACTCCTGGGACAACTTCATGTCGATCAGGCTCTGATGCAGGAATGGTTAAGGAGAGGTGAATTTAAACCAAAAGATAAAATATTAATATTGGCAGCCCAGGATATTGGACTATGTGCACATTGGTTAACCAAGTCCATTGAACATGTCAGAGAAACAGACAAATGCAAGTTTTGTAAAACATAATTGGAAGCAGTTGCACATCTTGTTGCTGAGTGTGATGCACTAATGGCAGAGGGCTTGTATACTGAAAGGAATAATAATGTGGCATGACTGTTGCATTGGGGATCATGCAAACATTACAATACTGAAGTAGATGAAAAGCACTGGAAACGTGAGCCACAAAGAATTATACAGAATGCCTAAGTTTATACTACATAGGATCACCCATTACCAACAGTTCAAAAAACAGATGTGAGAAAAACAGATATAGTAGTCCATGAAAAGAAGACAAAAGTAACGTTGATCGTTGAAATTGCTACACCCAGTGATTTCAGTGCCTTACGTACAGAGAGACACAAAATCATAAAAGACCAGGATTTGCAGGGAGAAATGAGGGCACTGTGGAAGAAGAATACCCAGACAGTTCCAATATTAGCAGGAGCAATGGGTCTCATAAAAAAAGAATTTTCAGTCTTATCTAGATATGCTACCGATATGTGTAAGTCCATACGAGTTACAGAAGGAGTCAGTTCTGGGCACACTGCATTTGCTGCAAAGAGCACTTGTGGTTAACATCAAAAATTGAAACAATACTAATTTCATGAACTTTACACATACTTTGATTTAGGAATGTGGTCTATTCCCATCATGGTATTAGAAACCCAAAAGACTTGGAAAAATTAAAAAGAATGAAAGCATATAATGTGTATTTTTATATTATTATAGAACATATATTATTGTATCCTTTGGGAAGTCATCTACCCCATGGAACTACCACAATGGCAATACACCATTAAGAGTTGACCCAGTTGTTCAAAATTTGGAAACTTATGTGGAAAGTGCCTTCTCTATTGGCCAACATGTGTCTACTGTTGTAAGAAATTCTTTGTATATAGCACAGTTTTTAAACAAAGGGAGTGTTCCTAGATCCAGGAATGTCATTGCTACACAGCCTTCATTAGGCCATTCATTGAATATAATGCCCACTTTAGCATGTATCTGTCTGGATGCATGCAACAAGTGGAACACCCACAGAGATACCTTGCTAAAATGATACAAGGCCTAAACAACATGTCATACATGGGCCGACTCAAAGTTCTGTTACTATACTCTGTAACTTACAGCCTGCTAACAGAAAAGAAAAAAAAGTCTAAAATTGCACAATATTTAAAAAAATGCACTAAGTTATATAGTATTTCATTTTAAATGGATGCTAAACTAATTGGTTTGTTTATAAATATTTTATTATCCAGAGCTGTAAAAATGTGTTTACAACATAAACAGCACAGGTGTACATTCACTCTTGGGAAAACTTTAAAAAGGAAGAAGATGCTAATTGGGGTGGGGTGAAGTCATGCAAAATGAAAGCTATTTCAAGTAAAAGAATCAGAAAAACAGGAGAATATTTTTCATAATGAAAACTTAATTATGCTGGAGAATACAAATTAAAAATGACTGGCTAGCCTATTTAACCCTACAAGACAAGGCAGCTTCATTTCTTTCTCCTCTACTCCTGCCTAAATTCAGTAGGATGTGTAATAAAAATGTGCCCAATAAAAGGGCATTTAAGTGTAGCTTAAGGAAGACAGTTTGGGAATTAATAGTTATCCCCTCTTTAAACAGTTTTAGACAACAACTGCAGCTAATATATGTGGTGTCATATTTACTAAAAATGACACCAATGTGTGTGTAAACCAAACCCTTTATGTACTAAATCATGATGGCTAATCTCCACTCCCTTTCTCTGTCTCGTTTCCATTCTGCTTCTCCACAGTTTGATTTACTAGCCCACCTTGTCAACACTAAATAGACCTTCATATTGCAGCTGTATTTACAAAAGTTAACACTTAATAATGCCTTCTAAAATAAATAAGATGGTACGCAGGCCCTGTCTTTCCTCTGATCCTCGTCTTCCTCCTTCATGCCTCGCCCAGACGTGCTAGCAGTATATCATTGTCATTACCTCCACTATATCCTCAGGCAAGCCATTCCAAGCATACTTCACTACACCTGTGTAAAGGGAACGTTGTTACACTTTCCTTAAAGCAATCACACTTCAATATGGTACTGCACGTCATTCAAGTTTACTAATAATTGATTCATCTTCAAGCAACACCCTCTTTTCATTTTGTTACCATATATCACTTGTCAGAGTCAAATCTATCTAGCCTGTTTTCTGATGTACATACATTTAATTTCAAATCCTTCTTTGTCAATATCTGTTTTTGTGTGCATTCTGTAACTGAGCAAATAAAACAACGTTGAAGTCTAAGAAGTGAGCCGTACAGAAATAAAATTAATCCCATTTTTCCATTAACAGTTATTTGACTTATGTGTCATGACGTCCTCCTTCTGTACTCTGCTTCTGTTGGGTAAGACTGAGTCACCTTCATCTCAAATAACATGCTGATACTCATGTCCTTCTATTGCTTTATGTCTCCCAATCAGAGTCCAATGAGCTCATAATGATCTCAGCTAGCACAGAGGATTAAGATGAGTTGCTTTTTACAGTCCAAGGTTTGATTCACACAGCCCTCATCTGCCTACGAAGTGACTCTGAGTAAATCACCTAAGCAGTCAGTGCTGTGGGGAAAATTGGGCTAGGCTCTTTAATGGTCTCCTAGACTGTATGCCAAATAACTATCTACGAACATGCTTTTACGTTTTTTTATTTCTTCTTCTTTAATTTCATATTAACTACCCATAATGCTTTGCTTCCATGGCTTACATCAATTACTTACCCAAATAACTTCTTTTTGTGTCTTTGTGACCCCTAATAAGATAAAGTGAGTGTTGAAAATAAATAAGTGATCTTGTCAGCCAATCTGTTAATCAATCAGTTAGTGTATTTAGGCCAAAAATTCTGACCCTTAGCTTAACAATTTGTCATGGCACAGTCTTCTGAAAAGTGAGAATGGCATTCCCACGAAGAAATGTTAATTAGCTCCTATAATACAATTTAAATGCAACTGACTGATCTAATTAACCCTACATGATAGAACAGCATCATATGTTATTTGGTTCCTACAGTGCTCAGAGCTATGTGCAATGATAAATACATCCAAAAATAGTATTTATAAACAAAGTAGTTAATAACCGGTCATTTTGTTACATAAATCCTTCACTCCAAAACAGCTGTAAGAGTGTTACACCCCATATTTCCTGCATATGCAGAATCATGGAATAACAAATATCACTATCTCCTGAACCATAACAGCTATTTATAAGCGGTAATTTTGTTATCCACACAATGGTTTCGGTTAAGCTATTAATATATATGAACTCATGTTGCTTGTTTTATGCTAAACTAAAAGCACAAATATTTTCTTTAAAGTAAATAATTCATAATCACAGACTGGTCATCTTATGCAGAAAACAATGTGGCAACTTTGTTCATAATGATGCCACATTTCATCAACTACTTTATCCCTTTCATTCAGTTGCTTTATCCCTTCCAATCAGATTCCAGTGATCTCGTAATGATCTCAGCTACCCAGAGGATTATGATATAAGCTGCATTTTACAGTCCAAGGTTTGATTCCCCTTAGCCTTCATTAGCCTACTGTGTGACTCTGAGAATATTATGCCATTTTTTATAAGTTGATTTTCAACAGCAATGAACAAATGATAAATGCAGATTACAAATATTTTAAAACATTTTCATAAGCCCCTCTATAAACATTAGTGAAGCTCCATTACTGTGAGTCATTCAGCCTATCTGTTAATCAATCAATTAATGGATTAGGACAAAGATTCTGACTTTTGGCTTAACAATTTTCCATGGCACAGTCTTCTGAAAACTGAGAATGGTATTCCCATCAAGAAACATTAATTAGCTCTTATGCTACAATTTAAATGAACATTTCATATAATACTAGTGGATGTTCTACCTGTCAAGATCTTTTAAAAAATGCAGTTTTCTGCAAATGTTTGAAATATAAACAGAATTATAAAAATCTTGTTTCTATAACCTGCCATTTAAACAACAGTATCTTCAAATATGAAACTAGTGCACATCAAGTAGTGTCAATTCAACAGTGACAATCATCTAGAGCCAAGCGTCACAACAACAGGTAGCACATTCCATTTACACGCACACACATTCGCATCGAAAACCAAGTTTAAGTGCCCAGTTCACCTAATGCATACCTTTGGAGTGTGGGAGGAAAACAGAACACCCAGAAAAAACCCATGCAAACACAGGGATGTCATGCAGACTCTACATAGAAAGCACCCCAGGTGAGAATCAAACCAGAGAACCTCTTGTTGTGAGGTGACAACTCTATCTGTTGTGCAACTGTGCTCCCATGCATTTCTACCATACAAAATGACCTTTTATAAAATTTAGAATGTTTGTAATACTTTTTTAAATATTTGGTAAATATTAAAATCTTAAGCATTATATAAATAGACATAACAGCTAATTTAGCAATAACTTACATTCTACATGGGTAATGCAAGGTTCTCCATGGTTGTTGTGGGTTGATCACAACTTTGATGCTTATGTTACTGAACTAAAGAATTCAGACACAAACTGATAATTTCATGAATCACATGACTCATTATAATAAGAAAAAGTCACGTGTGGTGTTCAAATCTAACACTAAATAAAATGACTGCACTTTATCTGAATGCAAAGAGCTCACGGATGAATTAGAGGTGTGTAAGGTTGTAGGAAATGTTAACAAGAAAATAAATAAAACAGAATGAAAATGATCCATAAAAGGGGGTTGTAAATCACAGAAAACATTCCATGAGTAAGTGCTGCTTGATTGATTGTTATTGCAATAACAAAAAGAAATGTTCTATGGGTCCCTGTAGCACAAACGGATAAAGCCTTTACTGCAGTCCAGATGACCACTGTGGTTATTAAGCGGCATGGACACAAGTGGGGCCGCATGGGGTGAAGTGCAAGTGAGCAGCCGATGTCGGCTCATTTATCCTGGGGGAAGGCAGTAGCCTGGGCTTCCTGCAACATAGCAGAATTATAGGCCTAAGTGAACTTTGTTTTGCAAGCAGGTATACCACTTGTTTGAAGTCTGCACACATGTGGAAGCATGCATGTACTTACTGACACAGCATTATATCATGGCCACGGGGTTTCAGAGAGGAATGGAGTTTGGACTGGCAGGAAATGCTCCAGTGTCTCCAGTCTCCTCAGTGGCCATAGATATGGGTTGGGATGAGCCCAGTGAAGGTTAAGGTGGGTCAAGCAGGCATTGTGAAAGAGGAAATGAGGTGGTGCTGACGAAGTGAAGGGGAGAAAAAGGGGGAGGAGTTACCAAGTACATAGTAAAAAAATGATTTTACTATGAAAAATAAGAGAAAATGAACAAGCAACTGAAATGAATGTGCACAGTGGAATTAAGCCACAGAAGTACTTTGTATGTGGCAGTAAAAATTTTAAACTAGAGGATCAATCAGAAATCTGGGAATAGCAGCTTAATGTATGTATTAAAATGTAGTGTTTAAACTGCACCCAGCAGAGGGTTGTGAGCATTGTTTATTCAGGTTTTTGAAGCTCAGACACCGAAGTACAATAAATTACAACCTCATATGTGCAATTTGCTTATTTTTTTTTCAAATTATAAAGTAAAATAAGAAATATAGGATTCAGTTTTATGCAATTGGAATGAAAGCTGCAGCTTTATTTTGTAATTTGAATTGTCAGAAGCTTGGCATGGTGAAATGGCTTTATGATGTACATGCAAAGAATGGTGATATGCTTGATAAGTGCAAACATTTGATTGCTCTTCTCAGCTGCTTGCAAGGAGATCATATTCAGAATGAGTCGGCCTTTTAACCAGTAATGTACATGGCAAGGATATTTCCAGCAGCCACATGCAGTATACTTGAAAGAAAATAAGTGGAATTGTGATAATCGATGTGACTAAGAGACAGACCAAGCCTATTGACTGGGTGAACATTACGGTTGTTGTAGTGAAACCTAACAAAATCGATTTATGCAAGACTCAAGGAAAAGTACAAAGGGAAGAGCTATCCACTTATTAAAACCTGGATAGTATTTTCAGCTTAGCCACATACAAAGTATTCCTCTGCAACCGATGCTACTCTTGGATTCATGTAAATTAAACTTGATGAAAGTTTAAAGGTGTGTATGTTTAATATACCTTCATGAAAATACAGATTCCTAAGACTTCCCGTCAGCATTTTGCCAGCACCTGATGTGTTTAAGACAATTGTGCCTATACTTTTCTGTAATATACAGGATGAAATGTATTACATGCCAATTAATTCATTTGTTTGTTCATTTCTAACCTCCTACCATAACTTCTAATTAGGCAATAAAGTAACCAAAGAGGGTCTATATTGAATGTTCAAACATTCAAAATTCCATGTCATATGGTTGACACCATATGATCGGATTTTTGAATGTTCGAACGTTGTAACGGAGATCTCTGTACAGCACCAAATGGGAAGAGTTCCCTTTTCTGCTCTGTACTGCGATCTTGAAGTCGGTATATTTAAAGAGTGGGGGGGTGTGAGGTGCAGGCAGGCTTGCCCCCCATTTAAAAACATTCAGGTAGGTGTTTTGTGGAATTTTTTTATTTTATTAGATATTCAAACTTTTGAAAGTTTGATCATATGGTGTCGACCATATGACAGTCGAACTTTCAAAATTTTGTTTATCTAATATAGACCCAAGCAAAGAACATTACTAATCTCCCCTTTAGTGCAGTGTACTTTACAATAAAAAAAATTAGTCTAATTTCAACTGATTTGCATAGTTTACACATTAATACACCTTACTTGTGACACCTGTGTCTCTCTCGGAAACTTACAATTCCTTAGTAAGAAGTGTGATACTACACTGATGCACTAACAAGAGCTGCATTACTTACGTGCACATCAGTTATTTACTTTTCATACTATTACTCTGCTCTGTCGGCAGTCACGTACCTCAAAAACCATAGTGTCCTTTTAAAGAGCATATTGTTATTTTGTTCAATGATATGTGCTAAAATGTAAATTAATTTGAACAAACCATGCCTTATTTACCATGTTTTTATTTTAAGTTTATATTTGTTTTTTGTTCTCTGTTTAACTCCTTATTTTTGTAAAAAGTCAGGTTAGCTAAGGGTTGTTTGATTAAGACTATAATTTTTTTTCATGACCACTTCATGTTAAAAGCCCTTCTCCACAACAACTGGTGCTGGTGACTACACAACAGTTGGTGCTGGTGACTACACAACAGCTGGTGCAGGTGACTACACAACAGCTGGTGCTGGTGACTACACAACAGCTGGTGCAGGTGACTACACAACAGCTGGTGCTGGTGACTAGTTATACAGTGTATTTCATCTTACAATCCCTGCAAGATGTTACATGGCTGGCTCATCTAGAAATGGATGTGCAAGCTATAGTTTGACAAGGAAAGATCCTGAACCATGATGAATCAGTGATGTGTAATAAAGCAGATCTGCCTTCAAAGAAGTAATAGTCTGTGGTGACTCTGAATCCCTTAGTGTTTCTCACCTCTGGTTGTACTCTGTTCTTCTGCATACTTGTCACCAGCTCAGGAAATGCATCCTACAGATTTTCCAACAGGGTATGAACTACAGATTGTGAATTATGCTTTGTTGTGAGAATGCAGTAATGTCAGTGCAAGCAAACAATGGTTTCAGTTTGAAATAGACAGTAGCATCCACTGTCTGTATATGGAATTTGCTCAGATGCTTTATAAATGACAACGTTAGCTTGACTGATGTCACCCACATAGGCTGTTCGCCCTATAAAGGACACATATTAACTATTGGCTGTAAATGCTGGCCAGTGGCATATTCTAATCCCTCTTGATGTCATGTGCACACATTTGAAGATTAAGCAAATGCATGCATTGCACACCACAGAGTACTGTGCAATGCATGCATTGCACAGTACTCTGTGGTTACCTTTCAGACTGGCTACTGCATTGTATTTTGCAGGAATTACCATATACCAAAGAAAATAAACTACACTTCTGACTGCAAAACATATATTAGAATTTGTGTGAAAACATTTTTCAAAATGGAGTCTGGCCAACTATTTTTTTCTACTAATAGCAACTTAATTAATTTCATACCTTCCTTCATGATAACAGATTTAGATTTCACTGGAAAATAGACCTGCCTTTGTATGCTATAAGCCTCTAACGCCTCTCAGTGGTTGCAGGTCATCTGCAAATTCACATTGTACTAGCTAAAAAAACAACATTTTCAAAGCTCCCTCTGAATTTTTCACCTTGGGTCTTGGTACATAAACTCCTGCTTGGATGATATCATATCAAGAAATTTGATCATATTTTGCTTCTGTCTTGAGTGACAAGAAAACATGTAACGTGACTACAATGATATGGATATGTCACAGGGTGTGTAAAACTGTTTATGTTTATACTCCCTTCTTTCACCCCAAGCCATACATAAGGAAAAGCTCATCACCACACAAGGCTTTACACATCTACTAGTTCGCAAGTTTTATAAAAAGGAAATACAAGTCTAACGTCTGCACCCATTCACAGTTTTAGCTTAGTATGGTGAGACTGTAATTTCAAAGCTTCATGGATGCATGTTTTATATTTTCATTCTTCATATCATAAACATTTAATGAGTGAATATTTCAAGTTTAATTCTTTATCCAAGGTGTTTTGGAATGACATAATTACAAGTATTTCTTGTTTAGAATACCTACTTGAAGGTGTTTTTTTTTTCCAGCTCCTTTCCTTGTTCACCAAGTTTTCTTAGCTTCCCATGGGCTCAACCTCACCCACATCCAGGACTGATAACAAGTCTGAGGATGCAGATGCACATTGCTGTCAGGCAGTATACCTGATTTCCCTCCCACCATGCGGGAGTTTTGTGCACTCGGTAACTGCTACCTACGAAAGGTGCATGCATGATTTTTATGCATGTACAGTCTCCCTACCAAGCACGGCACTACTTGAAGTTTTGAGCTTTCCCTGCTCTTAATGCTGCTGTTTCAGTGAGACTAAGAAGCCACTCTCCCCCAAGGATGGGCACCTCAGCATTATTAGCAAACTTCTATCCTCCCCCATGTGGTCCCTCCAGCATCTGTATTCATAGGTTTATATGTTCATAGGTGGCTACTGGACTGTTGGCCTGAAGGTCTTTACAAGCCTATCCCTGTGTACCCAATACAATACTAGAGAAACCCAATATAAAGGATCTTAGTTAGCAACGACTGCCTATATCTAGGAGGGTAGTAGGTGAAATCCCCACCAGGAACATACGGTTTCCCATCCAGTCATCCAGGCTATGCTTAAACAGAAACAAAGAGGGTCTCTGTTTTATGTGAGTTGGAAGCCTAATCTAGAGGAGCAGCAAACTCTGAGAGACATATCTGTCTCTCCAGCAGGTCCTATTTATGCCACAGGCCAGGTTAAGGTCCCTGGAATGGGTGACCCTTGTCCCACTTGATTTGCAGATGTGCAGCATTTCTATTAGGTTTGGATCCAAGATTACTCTGTAGGCCAAGCACAAGTCTCCTCTAAGTAGTCTTTATGTTACTGAGTACAGTGACAGTGATTTCAGTCTGTCAATGTATAACATGTACTGGAGACCCTGAATTTTCTTGGTTAGAAATCTCTGAGGTCTCTCAAGTTGTAGCAGGTGCCTGATAGAGTGCATACCAAAGGGAGCATTGTACTCACTTATTGGCCTGATGAGGGTCAGGTAAAGGGGAATTATGACCTCTATTTTGCTCTTTGCTAATGAGGTGTGCAATGTAGAAAGCTTTCCTTACCACAGTAGACACATGGTTGTCAGAGTTTAGGCTACAGTCAACTTGCATTCCCAAGTCTCTCACTACTGAGTTGTTACTTGGGGCATTATTATTATTTATATAATTGTCTGCAGGGATATCGTTTTTACCGAAGGGGATGATAATGCATTTTTTAGAACTGGGTTTGAGTCTATGGCTTTGGCACCAATCATTGGTTTGTGTAAGAAGCTCATGAATTACATTGACATTGTTTGGGGATTCAGTAATTGCACCTAATTTGCAGTCATCAGCAAACTTAGTCAGCCACAGTCCCTTTGTTTTGGCCTGAACTTCTGAGAAATTTTCCAAACAATACGGGGCCCAGCAGTGACCCCTATGGAACCCCACTTGTGACAGGTCTGCTGGTTGAGGTAAAGTCCCCAACTCTGACTGAGTGTGATCTGTCAGCAAGCCAGTTAGAAACCCACTTGATGACATAAGGGTTGATATTCAACTAAGAGAGTTTATCAATGATGCCCAAATGTGGGATTGTGTCAAAGGCATTGGCTAAGTCAAGGTAGGCTGCATGCACAGATTTGCCTTTGTCTATGGCTCTAGTGATTTTTTTGAAGAAGTCTGCCAGGTTTAACAGGCATGATCTGCCTATGACAAAGCCAAACTGTGTCGTATCAAGGGTTGGAGATCACCTATATCCTTATTTATAAGGTCCATGATGATTCGTTACATGGCCTTACATATAAGGCTGGTTAAGCTTATGGGTCTTTAGTTCCCCCAGGGTCTGTTGCTGTACCCCCTTCATGAAGGGGATGATGGTTGTTGTTTTCCATTCAGCAGGGAGAAAACCAGTACTCAGGCTGTGGTTGAAGTGAGTACCTACTGGAGTCACTAACTCATGTTTTAGACCATTTAAAATGCAACCTGAGATGCCATCTGATCCCATAGAGGTTGTGTTTTTGGCCTTGGAGAGAGCATTAATGATTTGCTCTTGGAGATGCAAGGTGGGGGAGATGTAGAGGGAATACTTTGTATAATGCTTGGAGGGGCCAGGGAGTTGAAATTTTCGCCCAACCTGTCAGCTAATAGGTTAGCTATTTTCACAAGATCAGTGTGTGTGATGCCATCCACAGCAAGTTCAGCACATGTCTGGGTCCTACCTTTTAGCTAGCAGATATAGTTAAAGAATGCCCTATGGTTACCCTTAGCGATGGTTGCTAATTCTTTTTTTCAACGATGCCCTTAGAAGATTTTACAAGTTGTCTTATTAGTTTATTCAAGCAGAGGAGAGTGTTCTTCCAGTGCTGGGACATCTCTTTTTTTATTCTTAGACAGTGACTTCTTCCTCTTGTTGTTTAACTTATTAATGCTAGATGTCCACCAGGTTGGTTTGTTTTTTCTTGAGGATCTTGTTTTGATCCTATCAGGTACAGAAGTGAAAATACATTTGTATAAGTGATTGTACAGAACATTTGCTTATACCTTAGTTTAGCTGCCAATGCCATCTGTGGGAACAGGAGCTTCAAATTATTTATGCCATCCCTTAGGAGGGCATAATTAGCTTTGGTGAAATGTTTTAGCCTGATTTCACTTGAGAGGTTCAGGTGTTACAGCTACTTCAAATGTAACTAATTTGTGATCAGATTTAAACAGTGAGGGTTCTATAGTTTTTGTGGGGCAACGGTCACCCATGTTGGTGAGGACCAGGTTGTGGATATTTGAGCCCCTTGTGGGGTTGCGTACTATTTATTCCAGGGCATTAGTGTTAACAAAGTCCAGGAACCTTTGTGCAAGCATGTTGATACTCGTATAATTTTCTCAGTTAATGGAGGGATAATTAAAATTGCCCATGACTATAGAGTGTTTGGTTGTAATTTGATTGACTCAAGTGGGTCCAAATAAGCAATGTGGTTATCATGGTTCATTGAAGGGGGCCTATAGCTAACAATGACTTGAAGGGAGGTCTTACCCACAGTTAGCTGAACTTGGAGTAACTCCATGGAGCTTTCCTGTGTAACCGGTCTAGAGGTGCATTTTTCTTTAATGAAGATAGATACTCCTCCTCCTTTGGCTCTCACACAAGCATTTTGCAGTCTGAAAGTTTTGAAGGCATTGTAGCCTTGCAAAGCCAGGGTACTCTCTGTGGCCCTGAACCAAGTTTCTGTGACTGCAGAGTCATCAACATCCTCCAAGGAGAGGAGTGCTTCCAGAGAGTGCAGTTTCTGATTTAAACTCCTAGCATTTAGCAGCATAACCTTTAATTTATTTGTGATTGATATTTTCATATTGGAAATTTTGCTCTTGAGACCTTGTCTAAAAAAGGCACTATGGGGGAGGCAACTGCCTTAGGCAGTATCTGAAACCCTAGAGATGGCAGGTGAGGTGAAGACCATCTCCGGCAAAGCAGCGTGGTCTATCAACCATGTCATCCCAGGCTGAAAGGAACTAGATCCCCTTAGAATGACACCAGAAACTAAGTCAAATGTTAAAGTCAATCAATTTTTGTTTACATTGTGGTGTCATGCTAGGTGAGAGCAGAATGTTGCTCAGGGTTAGAGACATACCTGCCTGGGACACATATTCAGAGATCTCAGTCATGTCTCTCGTCATACAGTCCAGTCAGGTATGTCTCATGTCATTCATACTAACATGAACTATGATAGAGTCATAACAGTACTTCTTGTTGAAAGACTTGAGAGCATGTGTGATCTGACGGATCCTGGTACCTGATAGACAACTGACCTTAACCTTCTCCTTGTCCAGCCTGGGGATTGGGACATCTGTGTGTCTCATAATGTAGTCACCTATAACTAAAAAAAAATGGTTTGGATGTGCTTTGCCTTAGGGAATTACTTGGTGACACACCGATGCTTATATTTTTATGGGTACTGAGTGCTGTAGGTGCTGTATTAGGTGTGGCATGTTTGTGCTTGGAAGGTCTTTGTTGTTTTTCTGGTGAGTACCTCCACTTATGATGGTTTATGTGTTGAGTGCATGCATGGTTTGCAAAGGAGGTGTGGTATATGAGCTGACAACCTTTTCAATGTTACTGTTCCTTGCGCAAGACAGCAAGGATTCCAGATTCTTAGTATATATGCATTTCTCACAAATTTTGCTTAAGTGATTTAGGAGTACAGGATTGTCAGTGTACATGAGGCAGTTGCTACACTGCCTCAGAATACCCATG
This sequence comes from Protopterus annectens, assembly GCF_019279795.1. Classification (NCBI taxonomy): domain Eukaryota; kingdom Metazoa; phylum Chordata; order Ceratodontiformes; family Protopteridae; genus Protopterus; species Protopterus annectens. The sequence goes on along the minus strand of NC_056732.1, from coordinate 1,149,072,497 downwards.
TCATCAGGCTGGTAGTAGAAATGAAGGGAGACCGACTATCCATAATGAGGGTACATAGGTTAGTACTAGGCTAACTGCCCTTGTGGACCATTTTAAGCCTAGCTGATTATCCCATGTTGAGAATCAAACCCTGCACCTTTTGTCTGTAAAGTAAACATCTTAACCATTATGCCAATCACCCACATTTAATGCTAGGTTAAATCCTGCTTTCACAGTGGGAAGAGAAAATGGAGTGGTGTGGTATACCTAGGTGTTCTAAGCAGGGTCTATACTAATGAAGTGTTCTATAAAGGGTCTATATTAGCAGGGGTTCTCTAAATAGTATGAGACTGTTGTGGATTTGGTGGTTTTAGGACTGCTTAAGGGACAGAAGCATAGCTGAGGTGCAGTCTGAGCAGTTAAGTGCAATTTAAGGACTACTCAGTCAGATCACGGACAGCTACTATGGGCAAATTAGTCTACTGAAGTTTTTGCATCTATAACCAGCAATGGTTACTCCCACTGTGCAGTAGTGCGTGATGGTTCATGGTGGTGTGCTAAGTGTAAACAGATGAATACGGCAGAGCAGTGGCTGCTTGCCTAACTCTGTGGAGCTATGTTAAAGCAAGAGCAAACCCACACAAATGCAGGGCTTATGTAGCAACATTGAGTAGACTGAAAAAAGCTCAAAACTGAACCCTTTGACAACAACCTTCAATCAGATGAGTCCTAACTGCACTCTCCTGCCACAAGAGTACAGGGGGGCCTCTCCAACTAAAGATAGCCTGGTTTAGTGCTCAATTTAACAAACAGAACCAAATTCAGCAGGTCTGAATCTGGTCTGTGCTACAGCAGACAAAGTACAACAAATCAGCTAGAACAGTTTTATAAAATCAGTAATATAGGAAAATATGGTTTAAAAGTGCAAAATGCAGTATAAAAGTGTACTTATGGTTAGCAGAATACAAAAGATTCCTTGGATTTCACAGATGAATACAGCAGAGTGGTGGTCCGTCGCCTAACTCTGTGGAGCTATGTTAAAACATTGAGAAAACTGAATTAAATAATTTAACCAATAAAAAGCTCAAAACGGAGTTATGTGCCAGCAACCTCCAATCAAATGAGTCCTAACTGCACTTTTCCTGCCACAAGGGTGCAGAGGGGCCCTCTCCAATAAAAGATAGCCTGGTTTCGTGCTCAATTTGACAAACTTTGGATCCAACCCAGTTTGGCTTTGTCAAAGGCAGATCATGCCTTTTAAACTTGGTTGACTTTTTCGAGACAGTCACCAAGGCCATTGATGAGGGAAAGGCAGTCCATACAGCCTACCTTGACCTGGCAAAGGCCTTCGACACAATACCCCACTCAGGTATCATCGAAAAACTCATCAGCTTGAATGTAAACCCATATATCACAAGATGGGTTGCAAACTGGCTAAGTGACAGAACCCACAGGGTCAGAGTTGCTGGAGCCATGTCAGACTCAAAGCCTGTCACAAGTGGTGTCCCACAGGCTCAGTCCTGGTCCACTCTTGTTTGGCATCTACTTTTCTGAAGTACAAGCAAACACAGGAGGGTTATGGCTGACAAAGTTTGCAGATGACTGCAAACTGGGCGCATAGTTCGAAAACACATCTGACACAGATATCCTTCAGAAGGGCCTCACAGAAATGGATAACTGGTGCCAGAGCCATGGCCTAAAGTTAAATGCCAAGAAATGTATAGTCATACCCCCGCATAGTCATACCCTTGGAAAAACAAGGTTACCCCTAGCTACCATATAGGTGGCAATCCACTGAGCACAGAAGAAGTCATCAGGGATCTGGGGACCCAGGTTGACAGTAGCCTTCGCTTTTTGACACTCATGTTGCTAAAGTAGTTAGGAAAACCTTCTACATTGCCCACCTGATCATGAAGGGATTCACATCTAGATCAAGGGAGGTCATCGTCCCCTGTACTCATCACTCATTAGACCTATGATTGAGTACAATGCCCCATTCGAATGTATCTGACCCGACACCTGCAGCAGCTGGAAAGGCCCCAAAAGTTCCTCACCAAAAGGATAAAGGGTCTCAAAATATGTCTTATGCTGCCTGACTGAAAGAACTCCAGCTCTATTCAGTCTCATACCGCTTGCTCAGAGGTGACCTGTGCCTGACATATAAGGCCATGTCAAACCCTGATTTGATGAATATGCTTCACCTCAAAAATCTAGATCCCTCAGAACCACAAGGGCGGAGACTTAAACCTTGACACGGTTATTAATAGAACGTGCTGGAGGACAGATTCATCACCCAGAGACTCTATGCTGTGGAACAAAATCCGTACATGTGAGAGGAGCACTGGGGCTGGCCTTGTTCAAGAGGAATCTTGACCAATGGATGGGGGATCGCAGATATACCCCAGGGATTACTTCAGTGTCACTGCTTGACAGAGGCACAGCAAAATAATAGGCATAGTTTTATTCAAACTAAAGGGGTGGCGAAAGCCAAATAACTATGGGCTAGGCTTATAAATGCCCTTGGGCAGATAGCCTAGTATGAACCTATGAACCTATGAACAGAACCATATTCAGCAGTTCTGAATCTAGTCTGTGCTACAGCAGACAAAAAGTACAACAAATCAGCAAGAACAGTTTAAAAAATCAGCAATACAACAAAAATAAAGTTTAAAAGTGCAAAATACAGTATACAATTGCACTTATGATTAGCAGAATGCAACAAATTCCTTGGATTGCATGGATGAATACACACTGTGGAGCTGTGTTTAAACAGTGAGAAAACTGAATTAAATAATTTAACCAATAAAAAGCTCAAACTGAGCCCTGTGCCAGCAACCTTCAATAAGATGTGTCCTAACTATGCTCTCTTGCCACAAGGGTGGAGGGGGGCCCTCTCCAATAAAAGATAGCCTAGTTTAGTGCTCAATTTAACAAACAGAACTAGATTCAACGGGTCTGAATCTAGTCTGTGCTACAGCAGACAAAGAGTGCAAGAAATCAGCAAGAACAGTTTAAAAAAATCAGCAATACAACAAAAATACAGTTTAAGAAGTTTAAAAGTGCAAAATACAGCTGAATCTGGGTCATTAGGGTGCAGTAAAGGCTTTATCCCTCTACACCATGAGATCCTGCTTAGAGGTGTGTCATAAAAAAATAATGGCTGGCCACATGAGGAGTGAAGCCAACAGTCCTGCAAAGTGCTTAAAGCATCAACGAATGTCCATTAGCATACTTTACCAGGTATTCAGATCATGACTTTACTGATTGATAAAGTTGTTTTACATAACATATGGACTAACTAAATTATGTTTTTTTTTCATAAGAAGATCAGGCATTTGCCTCTCCATTTTACAACATGCATTAGGTGTCAAGTTTTGGTGAGTATAGAGAAAGAATGTAACCACCTCAGGATGCGTTACAACAGAGAATGATGTACCGGACTAAACCTACATGGGAAGGGCTACAGCCACAATATAGCCAATGTCTGAACTGTGGAGGAGAAATGGTTCCTTTTCACTATGCAGCTTTTAATTTTAAAAATATATTTGTTACATCACTTTCAGTGGAGTTGTGATGCTTAGTGTAAAAACCCTACTGAAAGTACATTTTGGCTAATCTGAAGCTGTAATTCATTCTGTGCATTGTATAGTTACCATTTTTTTTTATTTTAGTTGTTTTGTTTTGTTTTTTTGCACAATAAGTTTTTATAGTGTTCAGAAATCTTTCATTAACTTATGTAGTACTATTTATATGTAGCAAACTATATGTTTTATTAAAAATATTCCCAGCTTGACAAAATGATAAAGATTTGGCAGACTGGCAAGTTAGTGGGGAAAGAGCTCAAAATTTTAGATTTTTCTTTATTTTTCTTTATTTTATTTATGTTTGATAACCGGGGAAGTCCACTGGGCCAAGAAGAGCCCATTTTCAGTGGAGGCCCAGGGAGAAAAGCTATACAATAATTGCAAGTTAAATTTCACATGTTGCAAAAGGACAAAGTACATACGGCTAATTAAACATTTACAGATAAGCTCCACGATATTTGCAAATGGCTTGTCACAATGTTACAAAAATGAAAAGACATAATTCAATACAGAAATTTCAACATTTACATAAAGTGAATATTTTTGTTATAAACTCATTTGTAGGTTTAGCATTTCAAAATATATAGCTATTAGCCATTAGTAGGTTAGTAAAATATTACGCAAGGAGAGGGTAATAGTATAATTGGGACTGGAGAGTATAGTACAATAGATATTAGAGAGAAAATTAGTTTTTGTTAGGGGAGGGATTGTTTTTGGTGGGATGAAGTAATAGTAGAGGTAGTTGAATGAGTCAGTCCAAGGTGGAATGGGGGGGGGTTAAGTTGGAGCGTGGCAAGGGCATTCCCATTTAGAAGAAAGATGACAGAGAAGCTGAGATTTGAAATTTGCATGGTTAGGTAGGTTGCATAGGTGTGTGGGGAGAGAGTTCCACTGTTTAGCTAAGGAGTGGGACAGCAGTAGATGGCCAGGAGGTTGTGCAGGTTTGTGGACCATAAAGAGATTTTGTTTTTTTGGATCTGAGTGAGCGGTTGGGAATGTAAGGTTTTAAGGAAATAGCGAGAGCTGGGCAGTTGGCAGGTTTAAAGATGAGCTTGTGGGCAATGGTGAGTTGTAGGTAAATGAGGTAGTTGGGTAGTTCAAGCCAGTTGAGGGTGAGGAGGGAGTGGCAGTGGTGGGATGAGTTTTTTGAACTGGGTGCAAATTTGGAGATCTTGTGGTAACAGGATTCAAGTTTGAACCAAAGGCCAAGATGGATATTGGTGAAAAGAGAGGCACCATACATAAGGGAGGAGAGTAGGAAGGTGGATGAAAGTGTTTGGCGGGTAGAGGGGCTTAGGAAGTGGTTGTGCCTGTAGAGGAGACCTAACTCTTGGTGGGGTTTCTTGATTGCGGAGCGGATGTGGGTGTCAAATTTTAGTTCTTTATCAATAATGATGCCAAGAAGCTTGGTGTTGGGAACGATTTTAAGGAGGGTGTTGTTTTGGCTCTGTATGATTAATGTGGATTTGTCAATGGAGTTTTTGGTAGGGGAAAGAACATTAGTTTTGTTTTATTTGCATTTAGTGCCAGATGGTTAGACTGCATCCAGGTTTCTGTTTTGGAAAAGGCCAGTTGGGTTTTTGCTAGGGTCTCAGAGGGAGAGAAGGCTGAGCAGATTATTGCTGAGTCATCTCCATATTGGATGATAGATGAGTCTGAGATGGATTGGTGAAAGTTGTTAATGAATAGGTTGAAGAAAAGAGGTCCAAGAACGGAACCTTGTGGGGCACCTGTTGGTGTGGGAAGGAAGGGGGAGGTTTAAGTTTTCCATTGGATAGCTTGTTGGTGGTTGGACAAGTAGCTGTAAAACCAGGCGATGGTGGATGGAGAGAGGTGTAGGGTGGAGTGTTGGGATATAGGTAGGGTGTGTGAGATGGTGTCAATGGACTTTGACAGATCTAGGAATAGTATGGATACGAACTTGCCTGAGTCGCGTTCAAGGTTTATAGTTTCAAGAAAGGAAAGAAGGGAAGTCATGGTGCTGTGGCCAGGGCAAAAGCTGTGTTGGGTAGGGGAGAGGAGATTGTTTAGTGTTAGGTGTGCCATGAGTTGTGCTTGTATTGTTTTCTCTAGTATTTTAGAAAGAGGGGAAAGGATGGCAATAGGCCTGAAGGTGGTGGTGTCAGTATTCTTGCCACCTTTGTGCAGGGGTATGATGTAGGCATGGCACCAGATAGAAGGGATGTATTATTCTTGTATGGATCTATTTATAAGAATAGAGATGGGATAGGCAAAGCTGTCTGCAGACTGTTTGAGGAAGGTGGGTGAAAGGTTGTCGGGTGCACTGCAACAGGGTTTGAGTTTGAGTAGAAGTCTTTTTATAGTGCTTGTGGGGATGGGCTTGAGGCAGAATGATGTGGAGGAAGGTTAATAACTGGGGTGGTGGCTGGGGCAGGAGGGGGTTGTGGTGGAGGAGGGGGGTGAAAAGGAGGCTGATAGTTTAGCTATGCAGTCAATAAAGAATGAGTTGAACTGGCTGGCTGTTTCAAGGTTGGAGAGGCTGGGGTTTGGGCAGGGGTTTTCTTTTTTGCCAGGATGCAGCATGGATGAGATGGAGTCCCATAATTTTTTGGGGATTTGTTGAGTGCAAGGATGGGAGTTTGGAGTAGTGGGCTTTGCAGTCTTTAATTATTAGTTTTCTTGTGGAGTTTTGTAGTTGCTTATACTCTAGGAGGGTGTTATGGTTTTTATGTTTTTGATATTGTTTCCATTTTTGTCGCTTTGGTGCAAGGCTAGTTTAGTATCTTTTTATAGTCATGGGCAGGGATTGGTTTTGATGCGTTTGGTTTGAGGGGGGACTTGCTGATTGAAAAGGGTTAGGAATGAGTGGTTAAAGTAGGAAACAGCATCATCTAGAGGAAGGGTTTTTAGAGGGGACCAGTCAGTATGCTTTAAGCATTCGGAGAAAGTTAGAGGGTTGAAAGAGGAGAGGTTGCGGGTTTGGATGTATTGGTGTTGTTTATGCAGTGGAGATGGGAGATGGTTGGCGAAGGCTGGTAGGTGATTTCTGAGAGGATCAGGTAATGTTCTGGCTTTGGTGATAAGGTTTGGGTGAGTTGTTAGGATCCAGTCAATGATGGTACCAGAGGTACCATCCTTATTTGGTCTGACTGGAGATTGTATTAGTTGGGAGAAGCTGTACAGGTTGATTGTGTGGGATGGGGCTTCAGAGTTAAAAGTATTCCAGCTGATGTTTTGTATCAGCGAGTATATAGATTTCATTTTTTATTTTGGAGGAGAACCAAGACAGAATGTTTTCAAGAGTTTTGATATTATCACCAAGGGGAATATAGAGGGCAGCGATGCATATGGACTTGTGGTTGTTTATTTTTAGTAAACTCATTATAATTTCAGCATTGGCAAAGGTTGGCATTTTATTGGAGTAGGGAGTTATAGTATGGGAGGTGGGGTAGATTATTGCTACTCCAACTCCTTTTCTGTGGGCTCTGTCATGTCAAATAATTTGGAAACTTGGTGGTAGGATTTTGCTATCTTTTATACAGGTTTTCAGCCAGGTTTCAGAAACGGCGGTAATGTTGTGGTGGTTATGCGAGAGCCAGCCATGGAGGTTAGGGATTTTGTTTTTTAGGCTTTGTGCATTAAGAGTTGTAAGGCAAATGGGCTTTGAGTTTGTGAGTTGAGTGGAGGGTTTGGTGAGATTGATGTTAGGGATGGTTCCGGGGTTGGGATGGATGTTGCCAGCTAGTGAGAGATCCAGTATCTGTCTGCTTGGGATGACATGGTCGACAGACCATGATGCTTTGCCACAGATGGCCTGCACCTGTCGCCCCTGGGTTTCTGGATACTGGAAAAGGCTCTTGCTGCCCCTATAGTGCCAATTTTTAGGCAAGGTTTAAATAACAAATTCACCACCATAACAGGAACAGGCAAGAAAAAAATGAGGGTAATGCTATTCAATGCTAGAAGTCTAAATCCCAAAATGCACTGACTCCAGCCACTCCTTAAAATGGAGAACATCGATATCTGTGTAGTGACTGAGACCTGGTTCAAGGCTCATGAGAGCACCCCTGCACTACCAGACTATAACTCATACCACACTTTTCGTGTAACCTGGACCGAAACACCAAAGGTGGAGGTGTGTCCATATTCATTAAGGATATCAACACCTCCAGGCTAGTTGCTCAGCACAATGCATTCGAGGTTATCCAAGTGCAACTAACTCTTGGCTAAACTGCAATCCAAATCGGAGCTTGCTACAGATTCCCCACCATGCCCCAGGATTCCCACTCCTCTTTTCTTGATGTACTGGAAAATATTAGGGTTCAACCAAACAAACTAATAATGGGTGACTTCAAATACCCCACCATTAAATGGGAAAATACTCGTGTACCAACTCCTTAGTTCAACGCTTTCTGGAATTCATAAACTCCAATGCCCTGGATCAACTTATCCACACCCCCACCAGGGGCAACAATATCCTAGACGTAGTCATTACCAACATGAGTGACTGGTTTTCCACACCTGAAGTCAACTCCTCGTTGGTCCGATCTGACCATAAGCTAATCACCCATGATATCCATATCCCAGCCCCAACCCCATTAAGGAATCCACAGTAAAAAATTTCTCCAAAGCCAGCTTCATGCTTCTTAAGAAAGAAGTGGTGAACTTCATGACACCCATGCAGATGGACAATACAGTTTCAACTGCTGAATCCTACACAAATGCACTCTATAAGCACTTACACAAGTGCATGGATCATACTATCACAAGCAGAACCAAGATGCTATTCTCCAAAAAAGGAAGCCAATCTGGTGGTCCCCTGCCATAAACAAACTGTACAACAGAAGGAAGAAACTGTTGCAAAAGAGAGTAAAATCCCATGAGTGGAGGAGCTCCCTGGTCAGCCTCAGTAAGAAGCTGAGATCCCTTATAAGATCCTACAAAGCTAGCTACGAAAACAAAATTGCCACTAATTCCAAGGACAGCCACAAAGCATTCAAAAGCTATGTCAAGAATCTCAATGGCAACACCCAGATCTGCTCTGAGTTATAGCACAAAGGCACTAAAATTACAGAACCAACTGATATTGCCAACATCCTGGCAGATAGGTTCAGTGCTAACTTTACCCCGCTCTCACCACCTAAAGGGCCCATGTCTATACAGAAAGAATGCAGAGTCCCTGTAATCACAACTATGCAGGTAAAAGCACTCTTTAAGCCAAAAACACAGCATCCATGGGACTGGACAACATCCCAGGCTGCGTTTTACATGAATCTCAGAATTAACTGACTCCCCACTTAAGCACCATGTTCAGTAATATCCTCGCATCAGGTTTTGTGCCCACTGAATGACACACAGCAACAGGTATCCCACTCCACAAAGGGGGAGCTACCACTGATCCTGGGAACTATTGACCAATTAGCCTGATGAGCCTGGTCTGCAAGGCCATGGAACGGATCATCATGAAACTCATAAACAAAGATATTGGTAACCTTCAAACTCTGGATCCCACCCAGTTCAGGTTTGTGAAAAGCAGATCATGCCTCCTGAACCTGATCGACTTCTTTGAGGCAGTCACTAAAGCCATAGATGAGGGTAAGGTGGTTCACACAGCCTATCTTGACCTCGCCAAGGCTTTCAACGCCATCCTCCATTCTGGAATTATAGCTAAACTCAGTAAACTAGGTATAAATCCCTATGTCACAAGATGGGTTGCCAACTGGTTCACTGACAGATCGCACACTGTAAAAGTTGCAGACTCCAAATCTGGCCTCAAAGCAGTGACAAGTGGAGTACCACAGGGTTCTGTCCTGGGACCTCTCCTGTTTGGTATCTACTTCTCTGAAGTACAGGCTAACACAGAAGGCCTCTGGCTAATGAAGTCCACAGATGACTGCAAACTAGGAGCCATAGTCAAGTCCCCAAATGATGTGGACATCCTACAGAAGGGCCTCGCTGAGACAGATGCCTGGTGTCAGAGCCATGGCCTCAAGCTCAATGCCAAAAAGTGCAGTGTCATCCCCTTTGGTAAAAACTCTGTCACCATGAACTACCACATAGGCAGCAATCTACTTAACACCAAATGCGTGATAAGAGACCTTGGGACCCAGGTGGACAGTAGTCTCTCCTTTGATAGTCACATCACCACAGTAGTGAGGAAGTCCTTCTACATGGCACACCTCATCATAAAAGGGTTCTCATCCAAAAAAAAAGAGGTCATTGTTCCCCTCTACTCGACACTCATTAGACCCATTATAGAGTACAATGCTCCTTTTGGAATGTACCTCACAAGACATCAGCAGCAGCTGGAAAGGCCACAGACGTACCTCACAAAGAATATTACTGGCCTCAAACAAATGCCCTACACTGACTGCCTCAAAAAACTCCAGCTTTACTCCATAGCATATCGCCTACTCTGAGGTGAGCTCTGCCTAACATATAAAGCTGTGTCAAACCCAAAGATGTTGGACATGCTACAACTAAAGAAATCCCAATCCCTCCGAGCTACATGCTCTAGGGACCTAACTCTTGTCACCACAATAAACAGGACATGCTGGAGGGATAGATTCCTGTCCCAGAGACTTCCCATACTCTGGAACAGGCTATCCATCTATGTCAAGCAAAGTTCTTCATTCACACTCTTCAAGAAAAATCTTGATGAGTGGATGGGAAATAGGAAATACACCCCGGGGATCACTTCTGTGTCTCTGTTCGACAGTGGCACAGGAAAAAAACTTTCTTGGGTGGCATAAGCCAGGGAACCTTGTTGGCTAGGCTTACTTAGGCCCTTGGGCTGATAGCCTAATACCTACCTATGAACCTATGTGGGGGAATGGAAGAGTAAGGCAGTCCGTTGGGCAAGGGTAGCTTGGGTTGTGTGAGAGTAGTGATTTTCTGGTACCACATTTAAGAGGGGAGTACAGGGGGGTTGGGTTGGGAGCAGTTTTGCTTTGAAAAAATTGATTGGGTTAGAGGTAAAGAGTTCGGGGCGGCCATGGTGGTGCAGTGGTTAGCATTGCCACCTCACAGCAAGAGGTTCACCGGTTCGATCCTCGGCTGGGGTGCCTTCTGTGCGGAGTCTGCATGTCCTTCCTGTGGTCACGTGGGTTTCCTGTGGGTGATCCGGTTTCCTCCCACATCCCAAAGACATGCTGCAGGTGGATTGGACACTCTAAATTGGCCCTAGGTGTGAGTGTGTGCATGTGTGTGCCTTCTGTGGAAGGTTGGGTGCCGGGCTGGCAACTCGACACCATAAAACTCCACTGCCAATCATGAGCGGACAAGGTGATCCACTGTGGCAACCCCTAACCGGGAAAATCCTAAAGAAGAAGAAAAGGTAAAGAGTTCATGTGTATTGGATGAGTAGGATGGGAAGTGAGGTTGATGGTAAGATGTAGTGGAGTGTGTGTGAGAGCTATGACAAGGGTTGGAAAAACTTGTGAGATAGGTAAGAGAAGACAGAGATTAGTAGGGCAAATGGGGTTATAGGGAGAGATGTTATGTAGAGCATTGTAGGAGGGGTGAATGTTTGGTGTGATGTAGATCTACAGGTGGGTGGGGTTTGGCTTAGGTGTATTGTGATTGGAGAAGTGTAGGGTGGGGATAAGTCAGGGAATGTATAAAAGTACAGGTAGTGGGGGTGGGTGGAATTTGGAGGCAGGGTAGGATATCGAGTGACCCTGAAGGGCGAATGGAATGGGTTACACCTTCCGGGAGGAGCAGCAGTCGCCAAACAGAAAACAATCAGTGAGAAGGTTAGCAACTACAGAAATAGGGCAGCCTATCGTTTTGGTTTGAATGTTACCTTTTTATTTGTTTTTATTATTTATGCACCAATGGGGGGCTGCAGTTTACTCAGAAATAGGAAAATAATATAGTTATGGCAGGGGTTTTGGAAAGGGACATGCTGTAAATTATGACTCAGTAGAGTACTAATTAAAAAAGAAAGGGATATGGTATAAGCGATTACACTACTGGGGATTCCTATGAAGCAAGGGCAGAAAAGCTAAGTCAAAAGATGTTGTCTTTCTACATCAGGTTTTTTTGATTCAATATGTAAGTACAATCTTAAGTACAAATGGTACTTAGAGATGTGCACACTACTAAGGGATGCCCGTGGGACAGACAGAAACAGAGTGTACTCAGGCAGAGGTTTTTAGTATTTAAAGATGGCGCAACAGCTCAGGGGAGGAATAAGTAAACTCTGAAGAGGAAGAGGGAGGGAATAGATAGGATTGACAGGGTAGGGAAGCTTAGAATAAGATTTTGTTAGGAGACCGAAAGAAGGGGGGCTAAGAGCCAGGGCTTGGAGAAAACTGTGAGAAAACAGCTTTGACAGAGCTAGGAAACTTACACTAGAATTATGTTAGGAGAACAAGAAAAGTGGGGGGCTATGGACCAGGACTTGGAGAAAGCTGTGAGAAGAGAAAAACAATCAACCAGCCTCCCCATGTCAGTACCTAAAGGTGTCTGTTTATCTGTGTGAATTCAAAAGCAGATTTAGTAGAGCATCAGGGAAGTAGAATATAAAATAAATGTAAAGCTTGGGGAAATTGTATACATTTGTTACAATAAATGGGAGAATAATGCATAAGAATATACAAGAAATGTGATAAACAAGATAAATAAAATATAGGAATATAAAATAAATGCAAAGCTTTGGAAAAATATACATATTTGTTACAGTAAATGGGGGAAAAAGGGGGGGTCCAGTAGTGCGCACAGCAGAAGAATCAGTAGGAGCATCACAGAGAGATTGTAATGTGTACACTGCTCACAGTCTGTTGATAAAAGTAGAACTTACAGTGGCTTTTAGTGGTTCGTACGGGGTTCCGCTCTCTGTTTTCTTGTATACGGGCAGTTGCTTCAGATTTTTTTTTTTTTTTGTTGGACATTTCAATGTGTTTAAGGGAAGTTGTGCACACTATTGAGGGATGCCCGTGGGATAGACAGAAACAGAAACAAATTAAATAAATTAAAATTTTCCCCAGTGGTACTAACTACACAGCTTATTATAGTGCTGCACATATTCACGTTCTTAAAGTTATTGTTTTCCTTCCTGAATTTAATTTAGAATGATGACAGGTATGTTCCTTTGCTGGGCCAAGGAGGTCATCCCAAACTTCCTGTGATAAATAAAAACACATAATAAGTACCTAGGTTCACCAAGCCTGTTTTTTAGGAATAATCAGTATTCCAGATTTTCTTCAGCATACTCTATAACTGTACAAGCTAAAGGCTTTTCTGGTTATCAAAATCCAAATGTTATGAAGGCCCTATAGCATGTGTTACTCTCGTTTACTTTAATTTCCCCAAATCTTTTGGGATTCAAATATCATGACAGAAATGGACCCTGTTCCTAATTCAGGGTATGATTAAAGTTCTTGAAATTGTTATTGTTACAGTCTTTGACGATAGCCAAAAGTACTCTGCCATTTCTGCAATGTTCCCAGAACTGACTCTTGCAATTCAGATGGAGTTACATGTATTGGTAGTATATCTAAATATGACTGTAAATTCTTTTTTATGAGATCCAGTGCTCTTACTACAATTGGAAGCCTCTGGATATCTTTTTTTCAGCTCTCATTTCTATTTGCAGCTTTTCATGTTTTATAATATTGTGTCTCTCATATGAGACACAGTAATCGTTTGGTGTAGCAATTTCAATGATCAATGCTACTTTTGTCTACTTTTTATGGACTACTATATCTGGTTTTCTTGCATCTGTTTTTTGAATTGTTGATGATGAGTGGTCCCATGTGATGTACATTTCATCATTCTCTATAATGCTTTGTGGTTCATGTTTTCAATGCTTTTCAGCTACTTTTGTATTGTAGTCTTTGCACAATCCCAAATGCAACAAACCTGTCACATTATTGTGCCTTTCAGTGTATGGGCCCTCAGCCATGAGAATATCATACCCAGCAACAAGGTGTGTGACTGTTTCCAGTTCTTTTATACAAACCCTACATTTGTCTGTTTCCCCCATATATTCAATGGACTTTGTAAACTAATGTATACATAGTCCAATATTTTGTGCTGCCATTACCTTTTAACACCTTTATTGAATTATCACTTGTGACATAAGCAAATTTACATTTATATAAAAGCAATCAAATTGTATTAATAAGTTAGTTCACGTTTACAAACATTACACTTCACATATATTGCTATATATCATATAAGTTAAGCAACATTACATTAATTATTCAATTCCTGCCCTTTTTTAAACAAGAAACATCTCTATTAAACCATCACTTACGACATTATCATCCTCTCATCCTTTGGTATCAAGTCATCTCTCTAACCATTCCTGTGTTAACTCCTGATCTATGTAGGGTTGATCCAGGACATCTCTATACTTGTCATTTTACTTATGGCTATTCATCATTTCTTTCCAACTAATCTGATCCATCTCCTTATCGTCTTTCTTTCGTTTTTCTTTTTTTGTCACATTTGTTTACTACTGGTTTGATTTCCATTCCAGCTTGACACCTAAATGCTTCTGCTAAACTAAGCCTATATGCTACAACTCATGTTAATTTAACATCATACAGATATACTGATTGGTTATTTGTTTAGTTAGTTAATTAATTAGGTGGCCTCTCTGAGACTGCATCCCTCATATAGTGGAGACCTGGTGTAAATTATTACCAGTAAACAAACTAAAAACATATAAGAACAGTGAGTGTTACAAAACATAAGATGAAAATGCATGGTGCATTCAGATACAGTCCAAATACTAGACATGGTCCATACATTAAGATTATACAGGAATGGTCAAAGATTAAGATTATCTGGACTCATGGGTTACATATTTCACATGCAGAACAAGATGTATTTATCATCTATCTGTACTATGCAATATCATGTTATATTATTTTATTTTATATTATGTTATATTATATTATTATATATAGGTTCATAGATTCATAGCTGTATACTAGGCTAATGGCCCTGGGGCCTTTACAAGCAAAGCCATAGGATTTCCCTGGCATAGTGCCACCTGACCTTAGTTCCCAGTGCCTCTGTTGAGTAGAGCCACTGGAGTTATCCCCAGGGTGAATTTTCTGTTTCCCATCCACTCATCAAGATTTCTCTTGAAGAGGGTCAGCGAGGTGCTCTGATTGACATGTGTGGGAAATCTATTCCATAGCATGGGCAGTCTCTGGGTTATGAACCTGTCCCTCCAGCATGTTCTCTTAATTGTGATAATGAGGTTGAGGTGTCTGGAGCGTGTGGTGTGGAGGGATTGGGATTTCTTTAGATGTAGCATTTCTAACAGAGCTGGGCCAGACATGGCTTTGTAAGTCAAGCAGAGATCGCCTCTAAGTAGATGATATGAGACACAGAATAGTTGAAGTTTTTTTAGTCTGTCCATATAGCAGAAGTGCTTAAGGCCCAGGATCCTCTTTGTGAGGTACTTTGGTGGCCTCTCCAGTTGTTGCAGGTGTCTAGTGAGGTACATGCCAAATGGGGCATTGTACTCAATGATTGGCCTAATGATAGAAGAGTAGAGGGAGACAATGACCTCTTTCTTCCTGGATGTAAAACCCTTAGTAATGAGATGTGCCACACAGAAGGACTTTCTGACCACAGTGGCAGAGTGGTGATCAAAAGAGAGGTTGCTGTCAACCTGTGTTCCCAGATCTCCAATAATGCCTTCTGTGTTCAGTGGACTACCATCAATGTGGTAATTCATGGGAAATGGGTTTTTCCCAAAGGGGATGACTACACATTTTTTGGCATTGAGCTTAATGCCATGGTTCTGACACCAGTCATTGGTCTCAGTGAGGCCATTCTGCAGTATGCCAACATCACTTGGGGAGTTAATAATAGCTCCCAACTTACAATCGTCTGCGAACTTTGTCAGCCAGAGTCCCTTTGTGTTGGCCTGGACTTCAGAGAAGTAGATACCAAACAGGAGAGGACCCAGGACCGAACCCTGCGAGACTCCACTCGTGACTAATCGGCAGTCTGACTTGGAGTCAGCTACTTTTACACTATGTCTGTCCGCACGTACTTAGGTTCTGTGTTTCAAAGCCTTGCGAAATGAGGTCATGTGTTATGACATTAAAATCACATTTACAATGTAGTATGCCAGAGTTGCTACCTGTCTGTCATTCCTTCTTCTACCACCTAGCTTTTCAATTCTAGGCCCATTAATAGCACTAGGATCATAAGTACCACAATCTACTGATTTTAGAGGTGTACCTGTGGGCTGCGCCCCTACAGCCTTAGGTTACAAAAAAAAAAAAAGAAAAGAAAAAGGAAAAAAAAAACTTTGCTATTATTTCTCTGCTAATGGGCTGTAACAGTGAATAGATAAGAAGCAAATGGACAGGGCATTGACATAATAAAATAACTGTAATAAAACAAAGTATACGCAGTAACACAAGAAATACATTTGCTAATTTAGATCAACAGGAATGATGCCCAGAACTTCTCAATATTAACTAACAAGCCATCCTGAAGTAACAGCAAAAGGATTCGCCTGTAGGCACAACACACAAAGTAACAAGATTACATAATAATCGCACTTGAAATTAATACAGTAAAAGTGAAGCAGGGATCTGCCTTAGAAACCAGAACAAGAAATACAAGAAGGGTTTATCTAGAAAAAGCGTTAAGCACTGCTGAAATGAAATGGACTGCCCTACACTCAGATGTATACGTCATATTATCTAAGACTAACCTTGACTATACCTAATTAACATTATATTTTAAAGCAAAAATGTATGTTTCTTACCCCATTTAAGAAACCAGTTATTTAATCTTGGGTTTCCATAAGGTTATTTACTGGGTTTGTTTTCACCTGTTATACAGCTGTTGGTTTATTTTCTACTCTGAGCTATTTTCAGCTATTCCAAAATTTATTATATTCTTAAAATATTCCTGAATGCTAAAGTAATACATGCTGAATGAAATATTCTAGAAAAACATTTCACTGAGACAGAGCAGTGAACCTTGATGCGGTGTATATTTTTTTAACTTTTTACTTTTGCTGAAATTATAAGTCTTCTTATCATAAAAGCTTTGTAAGACGCAGAGCCCGATGAATCTTGGGCCTGCTCCTGTGCCAGTCCTGGCTGTACGTATGTTCACTCAACCCCCTTTCCAACCAAAATCGCATTTCACCACCCTTTACAGCCTCCTACTCCACTCCTTTTTTGTTTTCCTCACTACCGAACCTTATTCAATTCATCTCTGCAGACCTTTCCTCCACCTCTTTCCTCCCTCCTCACCTAAACTACCTGCACTCTTCTTATAATCTCCTCCTCTCCATCCTTCCTCCTCCTTCTCCTTCTTTAACCATAATATGAACATATGAACACAACTACCATACTAGGACATCACCTCATTGTCTCTAATCATATCATTTTTGACATCTCTTTAAACATCTTACTAGAATTGTCTCAGGTCTCATTTACCACATACTAATCTATGCAACAAATGTTTGTTTGTCTTTTCGGATTTTCCCGGTTAGGGGTCGTCACAGCGGAACTCTGGTCTGCTAAGGATTGGCAGTTGATTTTTATGGCACCGAGTTGCCAGCCCGACACCCAACCTTCAACGAAGGCACGCCCATTCACTCATGTCATTCAAATGCCACTCAACCGCAGGGAGGACATGCAGACTCCACACAGAAGGCACTCCAGCTGAGAATCAAACAGGACAACCTCTTGCTGTGAGGCAACAATGCTACTGCTGCACCACCTTGGCTTTACTAATCTATGCAACAAATAATATGACTAATTTTTCATCACATATTCTCTTTAACTCATGTTATTTTCTTTGCACTCTGGTATAAAACATATGTTCGATGTGTTTCTCATTACAACATTCTTTCACGCTTATGTTTGTACTGTAACATGATACTTTGTGATTTAAAATATCTGTAATTAATGTTCTGTAATGTAACATAATACTTTATGATTGAAAATATCTGGACTTGCTGTTTTTATAGCGTAACATGATACTTTGTGATTTAAAATATCTGTACTTGGATTTTTTCAAATATTGTGACTGAGGAGCTTTTCTCCCCAGGTCTCCACTGAAAATGTGCACTTTCTGGTGAAGTCAGACATTCCTGGAAAACAATGTCAACTAACTAACTAACTAACTAACTAACTAACTAACTAACTAACTAACTAACTAACTAACTAACTAAATGATTATGCTTGTAAATCAGCAATAACATAATCTCTTTATTCACTTTTGTGATAGAAAACTGCAAGATATAAAGGATTATTGTCAGGCTCTGATCACAACCAGTTTGTTATGCATTTAAGAAATAGATGTCAAGAAATTCACCTTGAAAGCAGAGTGAAATGAAGATGAAGAACTAAATCTTGTAACTTATTCTAAGAAATCAACTTGAAAGCTTCTACTCCAAGTAGAGGGCTAACTGCATGGATACAGTGGTTTGTGAATGTTTTTATCTGGATCTCTGTAAGCTATGTTATGTTGTTGTTTGTCTTTTTGGCTTTTCCTGGTTAGGGGTCGCCACAGCAGAACTCCGGTCTGCTAATGATTGGGAATAGATTTCTATGGTGCCGTGTTGCAGCCCGATGCCCAACCTTTAGCAAAGGCACGCCCATTCACGCATGTCTTTCGAACGCCACTCAACCGCAGGGAGGACATGCAGACTCCACACAGAAGGCACATCAGCTGAGTAAGCTATGTTATGTCTTGTGTTTTAATCATCCATTTGACATTTATCTGTAAGTACGATGCAGAAATGCTCAATCATCTATTTAATGCAGTGATCACCCTATATGCTGTTTATTTTCTCTATATAACTAATTATGCAGTATCTGCTACATGAGTTTACATATCAGTTTTGGAAAAAAAAGATTTAATCATTATTATCAACTCCCTTTCCCCATTTTCTACATGGGTTGTGGTGCCTTATTAACTTTCTCCATGTCTCTCAATTCAGTGCCACACTCCTGTCTTCTTTGACATTCATGCCTGACTGTTGCAGATCTTCTGTAACAGAAACCATCCACCTCTTTGTTAGACACCTTCGCTTACTCTTACCTGCTCTCTGTCTGTCCCAATTCTTTTTTACCAGACTGTCTTCTGCTTTTCTGCACATGTGCCTGAACCACTGTAATCTGTTCTATCTTTTCTACAGGTTGAACTAATTTGGCTTCTGCTCTTATGTCTTCATTACTTCACCTTTCCCACAGTGTGCATCCTACCACTCATCTCAGGCACTGCATCTCCAGCACCACTAGCCTCCTCAACTGGTCGGCCTTTACTGCTTAGGTCTGTGCACCACACAGTAGTACTGGTCACACCACTGTTTTGTGCACCTTACTTTTCAGCTGCTTAGACATTCTTCTGTCATAGACTACACCTGATACTCAATGCCAGATGGCTGCAGCCCCTCTGATTCTAGATTCGGCCTTTCATTCAGACTTACCGTCTCGTGAACCATCCTTCCCAGGTACTTGATGCTGTTAACCTGTTTCACTATCTTTAGCTTCTTCTGATTTCCCCCATTTGCTGCCATTACCACTGTCTTATCTGTACTCAGTTTCATTCCACATCCTTTCAGTTTTGCATTCCATTCCCCCATTCTTTGCTGAAGATCTTGCTCAGTGCCTGTTTGTAATTCATCACATGCATACAGCAACTTTGTTGATCTGTCCCCACTGACATGTTTGCTTATGTAGTCCATCACCAATATGAATAGCAGTGGGCTCAGAGCTGAACCCTGATGGACACCCACTTTTACTGGGAACCCCACTGTGAAACCGAACACTGTTCATACTTGAGTCATTGTGTTCCTGTACGTAGCTTGCACAAATTCTACCAATGTTTTGGGACTTTAGACACCAAATCAGCTTTCTTGGAACCTAGTCACATGCTTTTTCCAAGTCTTGGAATGCCAGGATGGACTTCTTCCTCACCTCTATCTTCTTCTCTGCTATCTATCTCACTGCAAACAATGGCCGATTGCAACTTCTTTCTTAGCCTCTTTGTTAGTCAAACAGTAGTCCTTCCTAGCCTGGTCCATCTTTTTATCTCCCAGTTATTTCTGCACTATTTCATTCATTTGATGACTTCCTGGGCTTCTGTATTCCACCACCAGCTTTCATTATGTACCTTATTTCCATACCTGGCTCAGCCACATATTTGTTCTGTAGTCCTTTCACTTGCTGTGTTGAGGTGCTGCCATTCTTTTTCAACACCACCTATTTCTTCCTCTTCTTGAGATACTAGAGCCCTGATTAATTAATTGAACTTTGAACTTCAATGAGCTTTCTCTCCAGTCAACTTGCAGGTCTTCACACTGGCCATTGTTGATCTTAGTGCTTTCTCCGATCACTGCCTGCAACTGATTTTAGCAACTAGTGGTTTATACTGTGGGCTGGCTTTACAAAGAAAAAAAAATAAGATTTAATATCTGTATATATTAATTGCCATTTACTTGAATAGTAATGTTTCCACAAAAATAGAGGAACACTGGGGTAGTCCTTTGTTAAACTCCCCTTTCATGCCTCTTACATGCAGTACAGAGCTTTACAGACCAACACAAGCCCCAAAACCAAAATGTGGGTTATACCTATGCACTTAAATTTTAGTGTTGCAATTCTTATATATGTATGTGTGTATGTATGTATGTATAGGAATATATATATATATATATATATATATATATATATATATATATATATATATATATATATATATATAAAATCATTAAAAGTAACCAGTAAAAAGGTCACACAGAAAAGCCAATTAGTAAAAACTACAAGAAAAATGTAGTCAAGCCAGATATTTCACTGTGTGATACCTTAATCCTCTTATAACAGAGGCTCATGGAATATATGCAAAAGACCCCTTAAGGACATCAAATGTTTCAGCTATATGGCTTTTGAATGCCTATGACTTTTTACTTTTTCTTGTTAAGTCTTTATGGATACATTCAGGTGGGTCTATATTAGAACATCAAAGTGTTAAAACATTGAATGTTCTAATTTTGACCCCTATTCAGCGAATGCTTGAAATAGCGAAGCTGCAGAACACTGAATATTTTCCTAGGGAAAGTATTTGGTGGGCCATTTCTGCGGCTTCGCTATTTCCTTGACTGTGATGCGAAGATGACGGACCGGGTTAAGGTAAATGTGCGAACGGACCGAGGTAAAGTGAGTGTGTGATAGTTAGGGACCTTAGGGATAAGGAGCGGGTAAGGTGAGTGTGCGATAGTTAGGGACCTTAGGGTTAGGGAGCGGGTAAGTGAGTGTGCGATAGTTAGGGACCTTAGGGTTAGGGAGCGGGTAAGGTGAGTGCGCATTAGTTAGGGACCTTAGGGTTAGGGAGTTGGTAAGGTGAGTGTGTGATACTTAGGGACCTTAGGGTTAGGGAGCAGGTATGGTCAGTGCGCGTTAGTTAGGGACCTTAGGGTTAGGGTTGGGTTAAGGTAAATGGATAGCTAGTAGTGTATGTATGGTTTAGTGTAGGGTTCTGTGAAGTGTGTATGTGTGGATTATGTATTTTGGTGTGCTTGTGCTGTGTGTGTGTATTCTCGGAACAGCAAATTTTTTCCCTTGGAAAAAATTTGCTGTTTTGAGCATTCGAGTATATCACATTTTGAGATTCCAAGGTCGAGCTTATGGTGTTCGATATTTTGGAATTTCAATAATGTGATATAGACCCCATTCAGGCCAATAAAGCCAAACCCCACTTGCTGTGGACATGCATGTTGCGGTCTTCTTATAACTTCACTGGCACAGCATAAGTGGACTGCTTGGCTATACTTTATAAGCACAATGTCTTTATATCTGGCTGATGTCCATAACCATTAACAAGTCTGCAAAAATAACCAACTAACATCCACAGCAAAGAGTAAAAAGGTCACACAAACAAACCAATTAGTAAAAATTGCAAGAAAAATCTAGCCAAGCTAGAGTTTTCAGTGTATGATACCTTAAACACTAGCTGTGGACATGCATGTTTCAACCTTCTTATCAGTTGGGTGTAAAGACCCTGTGTTTCTAAAGTATAGCCAAACAGTGCACTTATGTCGTGCTGATGAGGTCATAAGAATGCCGAAACACACATGTCCACATCTAATGGGGTTTGGCTTTATTAGTCTAAATGTATCTACAAAGACTTAAAAAGAGAAAAGTAAAAAGTCATGGACATTCAGAAGCCAAATATCTGAAACACTTGATGTCTTTAAGGGGTCATTTGCATATATCCCATGGGCTTCTATCGCAGGAGGTTTAAGGTATCACACAGTGAAAACTCTACCTTGGCTAGGATTTTCTTATAGTTTTTACTAATTGGCTTGTCTGTGTGACCCTTTTACTCTTTACTTTGGATGTTATTTGGGGTATTCTGTAGACAACTTAATGGTTATGGACCTCAGCTGTGTGTAAAAACCGTGTTTTCTAAAGTATAGCTAAACAGTTCACTTATTCTGTGCTGAAGAAGTTTTAAAGTCCACAAACAGAGCACAACAGCTTCTAGGATTAACAGTATGAATGTTAAACACCAGAATACGATAAATATCAAAACTAAAAACATACGCATACTGACACACTGCCATGGTTTAACACTTTAATAAATGGTGAGCGCTTTCACATGTAAATAAAGCACACTTCTTCAGACCAAACTCAGTATAACATTAATTACATAAACTTATAACATTTTCAAACCCTAATCTACTAATAAAAACATTTTATAAATTAAGGCATGCATCTCTATAGGTGTTACAAAGTATCCATTGAATACACAACTAATAAAAACATTTCCAAAATAAAGGCATGCATCTCCAGAGGTGTTACAAAATATCCATTCACTATGCAAAATACCCTTAAGGGAACAACCTCCTGAAGGAAACAATCTGCATAGCTATGTGTAATAATGTTAAAGGAAACATCAGTATAATATTCGGATATGTAACAAAATGAATGCATTGGTGAAACATGTCATGACCACCATGGCTGAGCATTGATTTAAATTTATGATTATGGAAGTTATAAAAGTAGGACAGAGAATGGGGGTTATTAGGAACAAAACTGAATACAGTGAGATGAAGTGGATCGTTAGGCCTATCGCAGAAGGTCTTTGAATACATTTGTACCTATTAAACTGGCATTAAAAAGTAGGTGCCTATATAGGTAGTTTTAAACTTTGATGTGCCCCATACACAGAAATTTATTTATAGATTGAAGCACTATTTGGAAATTAGAAACTTCAGTGGAGGAGCCACCTTTATGGAGGGGAAGGATGTGGGTTATTTTCCACAGTGTGGGGACTTAGCTTTCTGATAAGGACCGATTAATTAAGACAGAGACTGGATAAGCTAGGGCTTCTGCTGCTATTTTTAGGTATTCATTATTATTACTATTTATTATTATTATTATTATTATTATTTATGTCGTATGTTTTATTTATTTATGCAGCATCTTCAGCATTATTACACATGGCTATGCAGATTGTTTCCTTGTAGAGGTTATTCCTTTAAGGGTTTTCTGCATAGTAAATAGATACTATGTAACACTTATGGAGATGCATGCCTTTATTTAGGAAATGTTTTATTGGTTGTTGCGTGGTGAATGGACACTTTGTAACACCTATGGAGATGCATGCCTTTATTTAGGAAATGTTTTATTGGTTGTTGCGTGGTGAATGGACACTTTGTAACACCTATGGAGATGCATGCCTTTATTTAGGAAATGTTTGTATTGGTTGTTGAGTGGTGAATAGAAACTTTGTAACACCTATGGAGATGCATGCCTTTATTTACAAAATATTTTTATTGGTAGATTAGGGTTTGAAAATTTTATAAGTGTATGTAATTAATATAATATTCAGTTTGACCTGAAGGAGCGGGCTGCGGTTACCTGTGAAAGCGCTCACCATTTATTAAAGTGTTAAACCCTGGTTGTGCGTCAGTACATGTATGCTTTTGTTTTTATATTTTAGGTTTTTCTTTTAGTTTTTATACATATCATCAGATATCTTCACTGTATGTCATTTAGTCGAAAAATAAACCAATATGGTAAATTCACTGAACAGTCATTTAACTGAAAACACATATCACAGAAAACATTCTATAGTGCAAATGAACCTGAAAAAACTGTTTGCAGGTAGGAAAGCCTCTGCAGTGGAGCAAATGGTCACACAACTATGGAGAAAAAAATATACATAGTCAATCACTTCGGCATATAAATCCAAACTGTACAACAGACTTCTTCAGTTTACTCTGAATTATTGTGCTGTGAAATGACTGATCGGTGAATTTGCCATAACTGACTTCTCTTTCACTGAAATGCTGTCTGATGAATTTGATGGCAGCTATGAGGTATACATTTGTCTGTGCTTGTGTTGCTCTTTTTGTATATAAACTAATATTCTATACATTATCTTCAAATAATAGTAATTGTAAATAAAGTCACCATAATTTATTTAGTTTTATGTAATATTACAAAGTGTCAGACTAGGTAAATAAAATGCACTATATTAACATCTTGCCACAGCACAATAAAAATAAGCTGCATATCGATCAGAATGCTATGAGACTAGTGTGAGAAAGGCCACAACACACTATACTTTCTCCATACAGTAACATCTGAAAGATACCATGTCCAAAAATACCTCTCACCACACTCCTCCTACAATTATAAAACAGGGTGTGACTGCTGTGGTTTCTGTTTCAAGGGATGCAGGATGTAACCTATCTGAGGGGCCCACCAAACCTGCTGGTGCTTGATATAAAGTCAGATTGCATGCAGGCAGGGCTGAATGAATGTTCTGTCTGCTGCCTCTTATTTAACTCGTAAAATCTAGCCCTAAGTATTCTTCAAGCTGCCAGTCAGTTAAATGCAGTGTGGCATTGGGGTTGACCATAACTATTAATTTGCCCTTAACCACAGCTGCACTGCCCATCTGTAACAACCGGTGTTAGCATTCTTTGGATATGGAAGCAATATTGTTAACTTTCTAATTTGGATCAAGTGAAGGAAGGAAAAATGTCATAGCAAGTCATGGCTGGAAAGAATCGTTATTTTCAGAATGACATAACGGTGGGTGTTGTTGAGAAAAGAAGAACACTACATTAATTTGTAGATCATGTTTTTCTTATGCCAGGACAAAGCAATATTGACTTGATGAAACATTCTGGTTTTAATGAAAAAAATACAGAAAACTGAAGTATTCTGATGTTAAAATGACAATGGTATTTTGAATTATCTCAGGCATTGCAAAAGAAATATATATATATTCCCAGATAATCGCAAACTGAACATATATAAACTGCGAACACACTCAGTAATAAGCTGCTTTTGATTGTCTTCTGCAGGACCCGTACAGCTGATAGAGCTCCAGCTGCATGAATTACACTATTACATAGGTGGGGGCTTAAGCAGCTGTTTCCCCCTCCGCTCTCCTGGCCAACCAGCTGTTTGATCTCAAAGGTGAGTTCAGGACAGCAGTTGCTGCAACAGTTCGATGTCATCAAGTTATTGTCATGGAGATGATAAGTGGTGTAGGGAAACGGGAAAGAGGACTTTAGGCTTAAAGAGGGGGTGGGGGTATTTTACATTTAGGGAGCAATCAGAAGTTAGACCAGAGTTAGGATTAGGGAAGGGGGATTTTTAGGTTTAGGGAGTAACTGTGAAATGTTAGGGAGGGAGATTTTAGGTGTAACAAGCGGGCATGATGAATGGGAGGGTTAGGGAGAGGAGGATACTTTCAGGTTTAGGGAGCAATCAGGAGTTGTTTTTAGGGTTAGTGTCAGGGTTCTGGGAGGCAGAGACATCTTACTGGCAGAGCACGTGAATTGGGTGGTGAGAGTTAGGGCATTTGCCAATATTAGATACTGATAGCAGAGAAGTTTGCTGAAAACTAATAGTATGTGAGCACTTGTAATAGTGATCTTCCGTACATGGTACACCATTAAGAAGGTGTTAGCTATCAGCCTGTAAAGAGTTAATATGGATGTTATAATCTTTAAGCATAATTTTGACTCAGAGTATTAAATATAATAAGAAAGACTCATCTAAACAACTTTGCGTTTTCATTCTTCTTCAGAGTCTTATTTTGGCAATGAATTCATGAGCTTGTTTTGCTGAATCATGAAGACATTTCTTCTCAGTTAAAAGAAAGAAGAAAAGAAATCATGTAAGTCACCAGAGTCGCTAGTAATTAACATTGTCTTTCTGTTATAGTCCTCATTATCATCACTCTTAGTCATAACAGCATTTAAATTGCTCACAGCTGACAAGCCTTCTAAGGATGGGAAGTGCTGACAGATGTTTGACTGCTGCGACTGCCTGATAGCTACTTTGAAAAGTGCACTAACGAAGGGAAAAGGATTATAACGTAATGCATGCCTTACACAGCAACAAACACCTCATATAAAGTGAAACAAGCAGATGGTACTACATCACTGTTAATCCATTTTTTAATGTGTGAGAACTGCTCTTGTGGTGGTGGTGTGAAATAATTTTGGTGATTTTATCTATTTTCTTGTCGTGAACTTTACACATGTATTGCAAACACAAAACTTCCATGCTGCTTTTATTTAGCAAGTGCATATTTGTTCTGCTAATATCAATGCATAGTTACCCAAAGCCACATTAAAGCTTCACAGATTCATAGGTGGATACTAGGCTAATGGCCCTGGTGCCTTTACAAGCCTAGCCCATAGGATTACCCTGGCATCGTGCCACCCGACCTTAATTCCTAATGCCTCTGTCAAATAGAGCCACTGGAGTGATCTCCAGGGTGAATTTTCTATTTCCCAT